>NC_050519.1:10760561-10763084 GCF_002922805.2 Oryzias melastigma
ACAAATTCAACAATGAGTCTGAGACTGTCCAAAAACCTCAATTCCCATTGGTGGATTTTTACTACAAAAAGCACAAACATTGAAATCAAACTGTTTTTTGTTTTACAGCAAAAGATCAGACATGTACAGACTAAATAAAAATGTGCCATTCCAAAAAGAAAGGAAAGAAAAAGTCAAAACAATATGAAAAATGTCTTAAAAACATTTTTAATGTATTTATTTAACCTTAAGAACATGTTTTTATTACAATAATGACCTGAACCTTCAATAAACGTTGTTTTTTGTGTTAAAACTATAAGCCTTAAATTTTCAAAATAACAACTTTTTGAAACTTTATGTTAAATGTTGTATTAAAACTATCCTAATATGGTGGTCGACATCATTTCTACGTCAGCAGATGTTATTGGGAAACTCACCGGTGAGCTCAGAGACTACTGTGCTGTAAGGATTTACCAGATCTTCCTTTTTTAAAATCCCCAGTTCAAATAATATAAATAAATACATTTCCCTCCACTTGTGCATCTGACATTAAGAAGGATTTGTTAAAGCAGAATGGTTTACACGAAAACTGTGAGGATCTTTGTGGTCCACCTGGAAAAAAAGATTTCTGACTGATAAAACAGTCATGCTGAGGAAGTTGTTGCTTCACTTCCACTTCAAGCCATTCCATTGTGTTGACTATCAAAAAGTAATCCTTTAATAAAAAAAACACAACAGTTCTTGTAAATGAAAGGAGCAGTTCCTTTAAAAATTAAGCGGTATAACGATATAGTCTTTGATCGTGATATACTTCAAGAATGTGGCTGTGAACACAAGTTGGACACGTGGACATTAGTGTTGGTTCCTTTTGTCAATAAAAAACCCACAACTGAACGGAAATAACTAAAGAGACAAAACTAGCAAAAAGCAGAAACTTACTAAAGTTACCCATAAAAATCCAATGTTGGTTTTACAGAGTTTTTCAGTGGAATTTTTGACAAAAAAAAAGCAAAATAATGGCATTGAGGAGAAAAAATGATGGTACTCTGAGAATTTTTTGAAAAAATCTGTATATGGGGAAATGCAAACTTAGAAATATCCTCTCATCAGGGTTGAACATGTATTTAAAGACTTACTCCAGAGAAAATTGTGTTTCTGGTGTTTTAGCATGTTTGCTAACATGGTGTGTCATTTTGAACACAGAGTTCTCTCAGAAGATTAGAGGCTCAGACAAGAATTTTGAAGGTAGTCTTAGCAGTTTATTCTTCATGAGACTGCAAAACTATAGATTTGCTAGAAGAGAAAAACTGAAAAATGTTAATCAAAGAACCCAGAAGACTTTAAAGCTCAAGTTCAAGATGAATCTGTGTCAGATTTCATCATCCGCCATTTTTTTAGCCTATTGGTCAATATGGCAACTTACCAAGGATCAACTTATTTCACAATGTGTTTCTGAGAAAAATATCCTTCTGACAGATGAGACAATATCAAAACTTTTTGGAATGGTTCATAAAAGCAAAGATGGTAAAATGCCAAACTGGTGTAAAACATGGAGGAGGTTTGCTCATGTTCTGGGGATGTTCTTCTGCATCTTTTACAGGAGGTCTTGAATCTATAATCTATGACGGGTAAATCTAGACATTCTGTTGCTTAACGGTAGACTTGGTTTCAGACACAAATGGATAATGACCCAAAACACACAAAGGTAAAATGCCCCAGAAAGACTATATACTATGATATGTTGTGCTATACTATACTATACTATACTATACCGTACTGTACTGTACTTTACTGTACTATGCTATAGTATACTGCACTACACTGTGCTATACTAATACTACTACTAATGGTATTGTAGGGAAAGTAGTTTTATCGCATCATGTCGTCTTGGAAGAATTTGGTTTCTGCCTAATACTGTATATTGTATGTACTGTACTCTACTGCACTGTACTGCACTATGCTATACTATGCATTGCTATACCAGACTACTCTACATTATACTAATACTAATGGTAATACTAATAATGGTATTGTAGGAGAAGTAGTTTTATCACATAACGTCGTATGGGGAAGAATTTTGTTTCTGCCTAATACTGTATATTGTATGTAAAATACTGTAGTATACTATACTAATAATAGTAGTAATACACTAGTAGTACTGTCGTAGGGGAAGTAGAAGTATCGAGGTCATAGGGGAAGAATCTGGTTTTGGTCAAATAATATATATTGATTGTACTGTACTGTACTGTACTCTACTGTACTGTACTATACTGTACTGTGCTATGCTATGCTATTTCATGCCACTCCATACCACACTATACTATACTATACTATACTATACTATACTATACTATACTATACTATACTATACTATACTATACTATACTATACTATGTTATACTATGCTATGCTACGCTATACTATACTACCGGTATTCTCTAATATACTATGCTATGCCACACTATACTATGCTATGCTATACTATGTTATGCTATGCTTTACTATGTCATACTATGCTATGCTATGCCATGCTATACTATACTA
>NC_050519.1:10763120-10778621 GCF_002922805.2 Oryzias melastigma
ATACTATACTATACTATGCTATACTATGTTATACTATACTTTACTATACTATGCTATGCTACACTATACTATACTATACTATACTATACTATGCTATGCTATGCTATACTTTACTATACTATGCTATGCTATGCTATACTATACTATACTATACTATACTATACTATACTATACTATGTTATACTACACTATACTATACTATACTATGTTATACTACACTATACTATACTATACTATGTTATACTACACTATGCTTTACTAAATACTGCCCACACATTTTTTGACCAGCTGGAGAGCTTTACAATTTCACAATCTTTGTTTTGCAACAATGACAATAAAGAGATTTCTGACATTCTTATCTGAATCCTACTGAACATCTGTACAGTGAGCTCAAACAACAACTTCAGTATAAAACATTCTTTCAACTTGAGACTGTTGGTCTATTCTGGTAACAAGGAGTGGATCAGTGGTCCACAAGTTCTGAAGTCCTAATGGAACTTTGAGAAATGTTCTCTTGGTGTTTTATCTCAAAGCACCAGCAGTGTTACAGGAAAGTTAAACTTTGGAGAGGTTGATGTGGTTCAGTCCTTTTTTGGAGTTATCAAGATCAGCCAATTTCACGGTAATTTCTATCTCATGGTTAATCACTGTGTTCCGTGTCCCTGATGTGGTTAAAAGTGCAAATGAAGGAGGGGTGAATGTAAACAATAAGTTCTATTGTTTTTCTTTCCTTTGCAGGGTGGATACATTAGCTGGAAGACACTAACTACATGTGGGTAATCGTTTGTTGACATATCATAATTCCAAACATGGTTGTGTAATGTCTGCTGGTTGGAATGAGGGCTGAGAGATTTGGTTTATCACATGTTACATCTGAACAATCATTAACAAAGAAGTTCCACCAAGTCAAGAAGGGGAAGTGTGAGAAACTACACAGAACAATAATTTTTTTAAAGGTTCAAAAAAATAAATAAAGACAGCAAAGTCCTAATGTGCTGTTGGCTGTGTAATAAGGCATTTCTCCATGTTGTTTCTGAATTACTGGAATAAAACCTCATTTGAATGGAACTGGAGTCATTTGGTTTTCAAATAAGGCCAAAGATTTCATTTTTCCAGGAAGGCCTCATCATCATGAATGACTACATCTTGAAGATTATGAAACAGAAAGAGTCACTTTGGATTATTTTTTCCCATCTTTTTTGGGTTTTTTTTTTCAACCACATTAATTTATTTTCTCAAGGGTTAGCCGGCTTGAAATGCTGGAAACCTTCAGTTTATGGGAAACCTTTTTTTATGCTTATCTGAGGCTCACAGATAAAAAGAGAGAGTTTTACAACCCGTCCTTCCTGGAAACAAGAGGAGGGCCTCTTACACACGGCTCACCTGAGTCAGATTAGCATAAAGATATGAAGTGTACATCTTTGAAGCCTCAAACTTTTTGCTCTCACTTCCTATAATTCACCGTGCGGGAGTTCATCTCGCCGAATCTCTTCTGCTGCTTCCTTTGTACCTTATCTGCGCTCTCCACCGCAAACGCACCACACGTAGACGAGGGAGAGCTTCTCTCATTATATTTGCAGTCCTTTTTTTTGTTCTTTTTTTCACACTCAGCTCACAGATGCTATCACCATAGAGGATTCATGTGAACAGAATCACCAACTCTGACGTAGAAGACAAATACCTGAAAATTATTACACGATAGGTCTCGAGGTTCTCAGTAAAACGTCAGGACGTTTAGCTCTATTTTTATCGATCTTTTCGTCAGCCTGGAAAAAATGTCACAAAATTAGTCAAGTTGTCTTCGTGGGTTGACTTCCACATCAACCCCCTTGAAAAAGTCTTCACAAAATTACTGTAACTTTAAATTAAAATACAGAAAAGCCCACCACAACACTCAGCGGTGGAATAAAGCGACTCTGCACTCATCCTTATCTGAGAAAACATGACGCGCTGTGGTAAAAGAAAGACAGAGCTTAGAGGAAACTCTTTTATCTGACAGAAGTTAGTGGGGGCTCTGAGACTGGTGGTGGTGGTAGTAGAGGGGGGGGTCGGGTACGGTAACCACAGCTCAGAGATTAGGGGTCTCAGCTCTCCTAAACAGTCATCGGACTTCAAGTTATCACTTCCTATCAGCGATGTGAGCAAAAGAGAGTTTTCTGTTCTCACACGACAGACAGAATCACATTTCCCCATAACTGTTTATTTGAAATAGCCGCATTTTAAAGAAGTCTTTTACCCAAAAAGAAAAAAAAGAAAGCTGGGACTCATGGAAACAAATGAGATTAATTCATTGTCTTAATGTAAAAAGCATTTACAATAAAGAGTTAGTGTTAGTTAGAGGAAGTGACTAGGATCTTTTTTAAAGTTTTCATTTTCTTTTCTCTGTTCCTGCCTTAAGATCACAAAGGTGTCAGAATCCCACAGGTGAACTTTCAAAGTAAAACAAAACTCGTGTGTGAGGAGGTAGGCAGAAAGGGGGGCGGCCATGTCCACATGCCCACTGTTTTGAGAGTTAAAAAAAAAGGGGAAGAGGTGTCAAAATTTCACACAAAATGAGCCTGTATTTACTCAAGTCACGCAGGTTGTGACAAAGATCTGAAGGGTTTCCTGACACGCCACAGAATGAGTCACACTTCTCAGAGGTTGAAATCAATTCCCTGAATTGTTACTAAGACAGCAACTGCTGTCTCCTCCCCTCCTCTCTCTGTCTCCTCCCATTCTTCTATCTTTGGAGGCCTTTTTTTTTTCTTCAGCCTCATTCACATGACGGCACCTCGTTCCATTCATGACGCACGCCGCTCTGATGGCTACATATACCTGTCTCTAATAGCCTTAATCTTGTCCTAGAGACACGACTTCTGTTTGTAGCCTAAAGTAAACATTTGAAAGTGATTCAACTTCACTGCCTTTTAGTTTAGCTTGAGGCTTTATTTAAAGCTATTTTACGTCATCATTGTGAAAACTACAAACTTCATCAGGAGTGGTGAAACCTCCATTCTGCAGGATTTACTGAATTTCGTCAGATTGGAGGCGCTCACATGGCTCATCAAACCAAAACTGTCCATTTCCAGTTAAAGGGCAGATTCATTGTTGACTCTTGCTGCATATTTTGGCGCGGTGTCACAACATCAACTGGAAAAAGGATCCACTTTGTGTGAGGGAGAAGCTCTCCATGAACTTCCAGCAGGAGATCGCTCACGCTCTGCTGTGAATAAATAGGCCGCAGCTGTCCCCTCGTGCAGCTGCACATCTCAGTGTCACTGTTTCATGCTTTATCTGCGGAACAATTTCGGGACTTCCTTCTATGTAAATTGGGCAACTGTACATTTCTGGTCAAAGCTGTTTTGCAAACGTACATTGAGTTGTCTTCATAGTTCCATTACCACAACCACTTTTTCAGTCCACAGGAATGATTCCGTTCATTTATTTGGATCTTTTTAGTCGAAAATTGATCAAGGCAGGATATGAGTGTGTGTGGATGTTGGGAACCGTGATGAACTGCATCTTACAGTCACCAGTGTTGTGAGTCAAATTACAGTCCACATTTTTATGAGCTATCGCACCGTTAAGACTTTCCTCTGGCTGTGTTGAATAATTGGTTACCAGTTAATGGCCACGAGCTCATGCTAAGCATTGATAATGGATGGTTCATACTGGTGCTTTCACATAGTTTACATACATTTACTTTTTTAAAGTCCCTCTCCAATCATCATTTGATCTGTTTTAAAAGCGTTCCCAGAGGTTCTTTAATGATGATTATGCCTTTTTTAGCCTAAATCAAAAAATTGTATCATTTTCTAAGATAGTGTTGCTCAACCTGCTGTGAGAGATGTTCAGGTGTGCCGTGGGAAATTATTCATTTTCACTTATCTAAAAACATTTTCTATCACCAGGTTATCTGTTTTCATAGAACACGCCCTGATAAAACACTGAATAGTTAGGAATATATAAAATACTCCCGCCCCTCCAACTATCTCCGCCAATCATTCTTGGAGGCTTAACCATGTCATCAGCCTGACCAATCAAAAGTTGTTAACATCCTCACTTTTTTGTTGCGACTTGGCTCATAAATTTTAACAAAAATAACAGCTAAAGCTTGTGTTTAGCGGTGTAGCTTCCTGCGGGATCCGGTGTCAGACCGTGGAAAAAGTGAACAAAATAATGAAAATTATTTTCAGAAAATGGAGTTCGTCCAGCATCAGTGTCAGTTTTTGCACTGCATCTCCCATAATGCATTGAGTTAAAGTGACAGCACTTAAATAAAATGATTTATTCAAACAAAAATAAATACAAATTTCATGTTAAAGTTGCATTTTGTATTAAGACAAAATAAAAAATATATAAAACTTCAAAATGTTCACTTTTTGTGTTGTTACATTTGAACATAAACATGAATTTTATGTTTTTTGTGTGTAAAAAGCAAGCATTTTGTGATCATATAATTGTTCAAAAATTACACTTGCTCTGGTTAAAACATTTAAAAAAACATTAAAAAAAAAATAACTCTTTTGAAAAAATATATTATTGTTTATTTTTTGTGAGGTCACTTAAAATTCCATATTATTATAATTAATAATACATTAATTTAAAAAAAACAACTACTTGAGCAAATTTTAAACTAATTCAGTTGAAAATTATTATTGAAAGCTATCACAACTTTTATTACAACATTTAGGAAAAACAGCCACAACTTCCAGCTTTTCTGCCTGAATAATTACAAAAAATGTGACAAAATTGTGGAGGGACTGTACCTCAATACTGACAATAGAGTTTCTCCTGTTTTACATATTTGGATTCTGGTGTGCTGCAGAATGTTTGTCAAGGAAAAAGTGTACTTTGACTCAAAAAAGGTTGAAAAACACTGTACTAAGACATAGTTTCTGCAGAGTGGTAGTAGTTCATTAGAAAGTTGCCTCTGTGTTGTGGGCAGGATTGTGCAGAGTAAGCCTGCTTTTACGCCCCATCATCCATCTGTTTACACGCTCTTCTGTTAGCTTTGGCTAAAGTCACATATCCTAAAAAGTCACCACGCAGCGACCTAAATGCAAGTCTTTCAGCAAACTCGATAGGCAGCATTTGTAACCGGGAGGTGGCAGTCGCATTTTTAAACGCAGAGGTTTTAACAAAAAGTTAAAACTTTACTGGGATCTGACTATTTTATTCTCTGAAAGCTGACATTGGTCAGACACATTTCGAGGTCGGTGATGTCCTGTTGACTGTTGAAACACGGGACAGCTCGACCCCTCCCCCCTCGTGTTCCAAATAGGATGAGGATTACAAAACAATGCGTTGAAACGGTGTCCTGACAGTTCTTGTAGTTTGACGTGATGCTGGTCAGAAATTACAAGCGCTTAACGAAGGAAATCGGAGTATTTTTAACTCTTTCTGGAAAGTAGTGAATCCTTGATGTAAAAATAAACAATATTTCAAATAGTCTTAGGCTATGTGTGTTAGGACTGCCACGATTAGTCGACTAATCGACTATTAAAATAGTCGATGACTAATTTAATAGTCGCTACTTTATATTATATATAGTCATGAGTGTAGTAGAGTGGAAAGTTATAAGCACATTATTCTAGGACTATTTTGGCATTTATTATGTTTTTTTGTTGTTTTTGGTTTTTTTGGACTTTAGCTAATATTTCAGCTGCATCCTAGCTATTTTGGCTAATTTAGAATTTTTCACTTGTTTAGGCTATTTTGGAGTTTAGCTAATATTTCACCTACATGCTAGCTATTTTGGCTAATTTAGGATTTTTTTTCAAATTTTTTAGGTTAATTTGGTATTTCACTAATATTTAAGCTTCATGCTAACTATTTTGGCTAATTTAGGATTTTTCAGTTCTTTAGGCTTTTTTGTGGTTTAGCTAATATTTCAACTGCATGCTAGCTATTTTAGCTAATTTAGGGTTTTTACATTTTTTTTGTGCTAATTTGGCATGTAACTAATTTTTCAGCTACATACTAGCTATTTTGGCATTTAACTAATATTTTAGCTGGGTATCAGTTTTAGCATTTTCAGCTATTAGCTTCAGCGATTTCAACTATCAACTTCAGTGTTTTTAGCTATCAATTTCACCATCTTCAGCTATCAGCACTAGCATCTTCAATGGCCAAATTCAGCTTACAGCATTCACACTAGTATTATCTAAGGTAATGCTTTATATCTAGTTTTTAGTTAGTTTAAAGCTATTGATGGTTAAGATGTGTGCTTTACATCCAGTTTGCACATGACCTGATTAATCGACTAATCTGAAAAAACAATTAGTGATAGTCGACTATTAAAATAATCATTTGTGGCAGCACTAATGTGTGTTATTGTTACCTTTAAAAGTTCATTTTAATTTCAATTTTATTTATTTCTTTGGGACAGTGCGCATTAAATTAACCCAGCGGTGATTTTTCATGTGTTGTCCACGGACAACCCCGACTTCCTGTTCTCACACAGTCTCGCCTTCATCTCAAGAGCGTTTCCTCGACCCCACGTGTAGCTACCTGGTCTCACCGGTGATTTTTTTCTTCATCACAAGTTATTCACATTATAGACTGACCAATCAGATGCCTCAGTAAAAGTGTGGTGCCAGCAGGCCCCATCTCGAACGTTTGATTGACAGATTCTCCAGAGTCGCTTTCAGTGGAAGGGGTCTAAGACTGAAAGGTGACTGTGTGAGACAGTAGCCGCCATCATGAATAAAATAAATGATAAAATAAAAATAAAATTAATATTTCCTTAAAAAAATTTTTTTTAATTTCAATTTAGTCAGTTATTAAACTAAACACCTTACAAACAACCGATTTTTTCTTGTGAAAACCTATGAAACTAACCTTCAAAATGAAATTCAGTAGAAACACCCAGACGGAGCTGGAAGAAAACAAACTATTTTATTGGAAAAATTCAAGCTTGGATTTGGATGTATTTTTCCAAACAGACTCTGAGAAGTTATGGGATTGGTCATCAGACAACCTGACCTCAGTCGACTGGAACGTTCATGAAACTGAAAAGAGGGCGTGCAAGCAAGCGTGTCCATAAACCTGACTCAACTCCAGTTACATAACAAAGAATGAGGGAAAATTCCACAGTATTGTGTGAGACTCTGATGGTCCAAGTGTCTAAGGGAAGTTTAGTATTTTTTAAGGCAAATCCATAGATACAGACCAACTTTTGATCATAAATGTGATTGTAGATTTATGATAACAGTGTTTCCTGTTCCAGTTATTTAAAAAGGTCAACATTTTAAATAGGCCCCTAATTTGCATGAAGTGGAGTGTTAGTTTATTATTAGTTTTGACATTTCTGAATTGGAATTGTTCCTACAGGTAGATAACTTAGCTGATATAGTTTTGTTTTTGTGCTTTATAGGTGTTTTTGTACATTCAGTCCACGTGTTTTGCTTACTTGGAGAAGGCATCTGACTGTGACCCTCAGAATATTTTGTCGGGGCAACATGGTGTGCTTTTGGAGGCCATCCAGGTGGTTTGGGCATCTAGAAACGCCACATTGACTCCTTCTTATAATTGTATTTAACTCTCAACTCTGTTAACATAGCAGAATCCTTTCATGATGATGAATTTAGATGCTTTTCAGGCTCCGGCGTGGCTCGAGAAGCATCGACTGGCTGTTACGCACGTGGAACTGTCCCTCAAGACTTGGGCTTGTCGCTGCCTGTAAAGAAAACGCTGGTTTATCTGATGTCAGCATATTCTGCTACCTTACGTCATATTTAAGAGAAAAAGACAAACAATAAATGAGCGGCTTTTGTTACAAGAATAGGATTATATAACAGGATTTTCTTAATTGTGTTTTATGAAGAATATCTCAATGTTTTTAGAAAATACTTATCAGAAAGCACTTTCATAGTAGAACACAAATGGAGGTGTTGAAAAGAGGAAAGATCGGATTTCCTAACTCAGCCTTTTCCTGTTTTGATTGGATTGTTCTCCTTTAACATTTTTCTAGAATCCTGCTACTTAAGCAAAAGCTCAATAAAAAAATTTAGTTTATCATAAGAGTTAAGCCCTTTTCTACTGTGATCGCAGCTTATTACATTTTTTATCAGTTTTTACATTTTCTAAAGCAAGTATATCTAAACCAGATAACTTTGGGACTGCGGGGATTTTGGGCAAGATTCCAAAAGTGGCAAGATAAGGCTTCACTGTTTTAGGATTCTCGATGTACCAACGTTTAATGCTACGTGATAAGTCTCACTGAATTGATAGAGAGAAAGATATTTTGCAGAAAGTTTGCGTTTCTTCCGAATCTGCATTCATCAAACATGACTCAACCGACTTATAAGGAATTCAACTTTGTCCTGTGTTGACGTGAGAGCCGTTTTCCCAAAACAAAATACAATTTTTTTAAAGATGATGTCAATTTTTCTACAAAACTATTTTTTCTATCAGTTGCTGTTGACAAGGATGCAAAAAGCTTAGTCATGATTGATTTTCCAGAAAAAGTGTTAGGATGACTCTCCAATATGCTTCCCATCAGGTCCTGCAGTTATATAATACTGTACTCTGGCTGTGAAAAACCAATATAAGAAAAAGGCAAAGACTCATGTTTATAAATGGTAAGAATAAGAGCACTGCAAGACCGGAATCTTAAGAAAGTGACCTTGTTTTATGAAAAATTGTCTTATTTTGTTTTTTTCAAGAAAAATAATATTTTCAAGAAAGTTCTTCAATTGCAAAATAATTGAATTTTAAGAAAAAATCTCTAAGTGATTACAATGTATTTCTTAAAATTAAGTTCAGACCATTTTTCTCACCCTTTGGAAGATTTTTTACTTATTTCTGTTTTAAACTCAACCTAAAGGTTCTTTAGCATGCTTTTCTTAAGTCTTTTAGAGTATTCTATATTCTTATATTTGATCATATATTACCTTTGGCACACAAAAGAACAATTTATTTATGAAATATGAGTTATTTTTGTAAGCATTTTTCATTTCCAGCAGTAAGACGCCTCGATCTCTGAGGCTCCGCCTTTCACTGCTTGTGGGTGCCGCCCATTTCATGATGTCATCAAGCCTCAGCAGCATGTCTGCGTTTCGCCCACGAAATGAAACAACATCTAAACCTTTGCAAAGATGGATATGCACATAGCATTTCTGTCTTTAGTAGCCCTTGTCTTTTCTACACTAGTTGTGGCGATGGCCGGGGCCAGTAGCTGAGGGTCGAAAGTTTGCGGCAGATCACTATTAGATTTGGGGAAAAAATGGGCGTTTGTATTAGCCTGGGGGGGCGGTTCTGGCAGCGTAGACTTCCTGAAAGGGGCTGATTTCTATATGTGATCTATGGAGGGCCTGCTGCTCAAAGCAGAGGTTTTTAGAGGAATACTCAGAAATTGTGTGAACAGATCAAAATACCACTTTGAGTTTTTAATAGTAAGGAAGGAACATTATAATACACTTGAAAGCTCAAAAAGTTTATTTTAAATGGTATAGGATCCTTGAGTGTATTCAGACTGAACACATTTGATTCACTTCAAGTGAACCAGAGGTCGTTTCCCCCGATACTCCGGAACAAATTTTCAGTCTGAATACATCCAAGTGGACCCTGGTCCGATACCAGGAACTGCTCTCAGGCCCATCTTTTGAGGTGCTCTCGATCTGTTTCCAATCGGACTGAGGTCCGGTTCACTTTCTTCAGTCTGAATACAGTCCATCCTCTGAGTGGAACAATTAGACCAAAAAGGGGCCACCATAGCCGGGCATTATGGGATGTAAACAGATAGCTGCAGACGGTTATGGGGCAGCGATGTACCAGCAACTCCTTGAAATGTGGTCGGATGAATGCAGGCACAACAAAACAACTTTTACTGTGATATTGTTTTCTCACACTGTTTCCCGACTATCTATATGCATAAACACTTATTAGTGAACCTTCTTTGATGCTTCCTCAGTAACATTTTGCAGGATGCCTCTGCTGTAACAAACGAGTAGTAAAACGTGTCGTACCTAACATTGATACAGACGTTCAAAATTTGTCTATGAAAGATGAAGTTTAAATAAATTATCTGCCCCAACAAGGATCGCAGAGCGTGGGACTTCCATATTTTCCACTTTGCCCCGCCCTCTGAAGTTTTGGCCAATGACTGTGAGATCTCCACTCAAGTGATTTTATTTAAAGGCTTTAGTTTGAAACAGAATTGAAGACAGTTTGAAGACAGACCAAACACAAGGTTCAGAACTCGATCGAGACCAAATTAAAGTAAACTTGATCAAGTGTCAGAGCTCTGTCTCCCAGGAAGCCGTCTCCAGAGTACTGACCACACTGCATCTCCCAGCAACCTCAACACACACTTCCCAGATGCCGCTCAGCTGACTCTCATTTCCCAGTCATCCACAGGACACTTAAACACTACACAGAGCCTCACTCAGTGCGAAGTATTGTTTGTGCCACCCTGTCTGCATTACTGAGCCTTTCTATCTGGACCTGATCTTCTGTTTCTGACCCTCGCCTGGACTCTGGCGTCTCTAGTCTCTTCTTGGATGATCCCATGCTTGTGACTCACCTCTGCCTGCTTTATGGACTTTAAGCTGTGCATCATTCCTGTCCAAAAAAATAAACCTGCTGCACGTGGAGCCAGCTATCTGCCCGGAACATTTCCAGCCTGAAGAGTAACTTGAAAAAGTTAGACCAACCTGAAAAAAGCTCTCAAAACATGAAAAGAAAACATTTACCACCTGAACTCTGAATATACAGTAAAAGCTTCATTCAAAAATTTGGCTCAGGAGCAAGACCAGTTATAACACGTGTTCTTTATCTGTTTGTTTTCTGAGTCATGTGAGCCAAACAAAAATCACATGTTCCTGTCTGGGGCTACTTATAAGAAATCTCCACCTTTTTTTGCAAACTTTCTAGTTTCTAATTATAGATCAAATTATAGTTTAAAGCTATTGTTTGTCCCTAACCTTACTGAACAACAGAAGAAACTGTATGAAACAGCTCTGATGACAGGTCAGTACATGCATAGCTCTCAGTGACAGACCTTCATTAAATTCATTTGTTCATGACAGCTTGTCAGTTAAATTTAAAAGCTTAATAATTCTGCTTTATTTCTTTTACAATACTGAACATGAACATGTATTTTCATTGGAACTCCAAAAAACCAGTAAATCAGGGTTTAAAATCACTGTCTCCGACACACAAGGGAACACAATGAGCACAGTGTGTCTGTTCTCTCACTTCTGTGCCTCCACTTCCATGGAAGTGAGCTGTTCATGCATTTCCTTTGACGCAAGAGGTCTGAGTGCATCTTCCTCACGCATGCTTGCTTTTACTAGCATGTCTTGTGTGCTTTCACTCATAGTTTCTGCTAAGAAAACAGATAAAAAGTCTGTCTCAATGAATGCACCAGAGAGGAATCAGAGACGGCCCTTTTGTTTTTGTGCTTGCCGTAAAAACAGTGAGCTTTATCTTTATATTCCTGTGTTGACTTACAGTACAACCAAAACAAAGAACCCATGTGATCCCGTATCTGAAAGAATAATAAAACATTTTAAAATAAAAATGACAGGAATGGCCAACGCCCCTGAATAAAAACAAACAATGTTTCCAATCACTGCTTGATCTTCTTTGTATCCGTGTTTTCTTTGGCTTATATTCATACAACACATTGATAGAACAGAGTAAAAGTTGTCCATTTGTGAGTCCACACGTGACGTTTTGTACTCGGACAGGATCTTTCTCCATCATTTGTTATTTGATATAAAGACTTCAGCTTTGTGTTCTATTTATACAAAACCTCAGCTGCAGAAACAAGCAGCTATCCTGTTTCATGTCCTTTTTTGAATTTACACCATAGAAGATGGCCACAGATCATACTTAAAATGCAATAAAAGTGTGACAGTTTGGCTGGATTCCATAATTTGAATGGAGTCCCTCCTGATTGACTGAACCTTCCAGATATGAACATTTAACGAGCATGCAGGAAGTCTGATATTTTTAGCAGGAACACTCAGCTGATACACCAGTACTGGAAAGTCACATGGAAATCAACATGCTAGCTTTGCACTTACATGGAATGAGCAATTTCCTTCATAATAGCGTTGTTGTAGATGAAGTAGAGTTCACTTTGAACGCTGCTTTCTTTACAACAGGCTGTATACAGTGATAAAAAGAAGCCATAAATGTGAGAAAAGAAATGCTCCTCTAAACAGTGGCCATAACTAACTACCTGTGTGGCTGGATAGCTCTGATATTGCTTTTTATTTGCGATGCTAATGTTAGCTGTAAGCTAGCAAGAAAGACGCTATGTCTGAATTCCTTAACCACTCACTATATAGTGCACTAGAAATGTCCCAGAAGTCTTAAAAAAGCTAGCGTGCATCTATGCTCGCTACATTAGCGAATATAGACCACAATGCATTGCAGTCGAACATTTTTTGTGAAAAAACGAATTTAAATTTGGAATTTGGACATAGCCTGAGTGTAAAAAAAGGAATGCTGGGAAATTAGTGAGGCTAACACCTGTCTAATCTCATCCACTATCCAGAAAATATGCCTTAAAAAAGTGACTTTTTTTAACATTTTTGGTAGAAAACTGCATAATCATACTTAAAAGATCACTGGGAACAATTTTACGATAAAAAAAACGATATAGCTGGGCTGGGACTTTGAGCCAAAATAATGCATTTTTAAATAGTTAATTGTACTTTAGTGAGAATGAACAGATGAAAGATGATACATTAATACATATGTCTTCATGTCAGCTGTGATAAAACGGGATTTTAGTTTATATAACCTTTATTTATTCACTTCAAGCTGTAAAAGTCTTTTCTTTCCTGCACTCTGAGCCACTTTTGCGGTTGAAAGGTGCTACACAATAGCAGCCCCGCCTTCCCCTCTGAGTGTAGATTTCTAAGGAACAAGCCCACATTACCCCACGTGACGGATGCATCTGCTTGATAAAGTAGACTGCAACAACCAGACAGACACCTGTGGGTGTTCTGCAAAGGTCAAACAAGCTCCGAACTCCACCGACAAAATCTTATATAAGAAAAGAAAAAAAAAAACTTAGTAAAGCTGCACAGATTCAAAGTTGGAAACTTTTTTTATTTCTTAAAGAAATATATATTTTATTTAAGTAATGGATGAGTGCTCTAACTCTGCTTTGCCAGGAATTTTAAGGAGCACTGACTGCGAACCAAAACAGAATTTCTCTTTGAAGATCCCGTTGAAAGGTTCTGATAATATTCCCAAATCCCTACTGCTTCTGGCTGCTTTGTTGCCCTGTCACGACACAGACTGATGGTATCTTTACAGGCAGTAAAAACACAAACATATCACGTTGACTGATTGCATCACAGTTCCACACAGCTTCCTGACACCACAGAACCAAGCACACCCTGTTCCAACACAAAGACGCACTCACACGGAGTCGCTATCCAAAAGAAGATATCGTTTCTGGGATTCTCCAAAAGATGGAAAAATGCATTTCCTCGTCAGAAAAGATCAAACAAAAAAAAAGATCTTGTCAGTGTTGATTGATTTCTTTTGCAACTTATCGGGCTGGTTTGTACTGAAACCCACAAAAGTGGTGTGCACGTGAGTTCTAAAGTGTTGTGCGGCGATGTGCTCTTTTAGTCTGGACCAGCCTACTGGCACGACTGGCTGCTGCATATTCTGTTACGATGACTCACAGGGAGTTCCCAGCACAGAGAGAGAGGACTGTTCGGGATTTCTCTTCGTCTGACATTGTTTATATTTACCTGCCTGACAACAGAAGTAACTACTGTACATTTTCAGTTCTGGGAAGGCGACTTAGAGAAAGGGAAACTGTCTGGTTGATGTCAAACTTCAGAAAGGAAAGTTTGTGAAATTAAGGCAATGGTGTTATCAAGAATTTAAACGTGCATGTTTTGACATCAGCTTTTAATGCAAAAGAATAAAAGTGACATGCTGACATTGGCCAAAAAATATTTTTGACAAGACTTATCAAATTTAGATTGTCATCAATATTCTTGCATTTACCTGTACATGCAAAATAGGTCAATTGGAATTAAGAAAACTGTTTTAAATGTTGCAAAATCAGTCTGTTGTGGGGTAAAAATGATTTTAACTTATATACCGTATTTTCCGGACTATAAGTCGCGGTTTTTTTCATAGATTGAATGTCCCTGCGACTTATACTCCAGTGCGACTTATATACGAATTTTTAATGAGATGAGATATGGACCGTAAGTCTAGAGTGCCATCTTATGGTGATCTATGCAATTACTTTATTTACTTTAGTTATTCAGACGTGACACAGAGGACGAAGAATTTAACGGATTTAGTGATATGGAGTGAGATTGCGTGCAATTAATTAGAGTAAAGATACAAAGTTGATGAGTTCTTGAGGCTATAGTTAAAGAAAACTGTTATGTTATATAAATGCTACACCTTTTCGTTTTTTTCATGATGCTAATATGTGAATATGTGTTGACACATATTCAGCCTGTTCTCTACTCACTTATGAATGTTATAACTTACCTTCCAGGATGATGTAATATCGTTTTTTTCAACCAGTTTGTAAAATAAATTACTTGGAAAAAATGCGACTTATACTCCAGTGCGACTTATGTATGGTTTTTTCTTCTTCATTATGCATTTTTTGGCCCCTGCGACTTATACTCCGGTGCGACTTATAGTCCGAAAAATACGGTATATATATATATATATATATATATATATATTAACATTTTAAACACAGATTGAGCAACATTAATGACATGAAAACGCCTAAATTTGCAAAATTCTGTCATCCCTCTTTTATCAGTTTGTCTTTGAAAACCTTGTTTTCAGAAGTAAAGCTGAGCAAGGGAATTAAAAGACGGACGACGATAAAGATGCAGGAGACGCGTCGCTATAGCAACCAGGTCTGTGAGCAAAGGAACACGAGGGAGTGGATCTCCAAAAGTAAATATGGCGTTCAGAAAGAAAGGCAGGAGAGGGTCGGCTCTTGTGGGCTGCGATGACTCACGGCTTCTTCGTGCTTTGCTTGGACGCCTTGCATCTGGAGCTCATTTACTACATCTCCATGGCAACCAGTGGTTGGGAACTGTAAACAGACGGGGACTGGAAAGAGGAGCGGGAATCGGGCCTTCACCGTTTCTCCACAATGCAGTCAAATGCTCCGAAAGCTCTGTCAGTGCACGGCCCCGTGCACGTGCTGAGGTCAAAAACAGCATGTGATAAAATACTGAGCAAAAAAATGAAAACAAAAGTCTATTATCAGAGCCTAAAGCTGCAAAACATTTTTTTCAGGACAGCAGAAGCATCTTTAATTTAACTGTGTTTAATAACTGTTGCTTGTTTTCATGAATTAAACTCTAAAAATCTATGCAACAGCACATAACAACAGTTGTTAACATTAGAAACAAACCAAAGAGGTGGAAACCTGGAGTTAATCAAACCTTTCTGTGACTTTGACACAGTCCAGCAGGCCATTTCAACTTCAAACCTGCAGTTTGCAGGCAGAAAAACACCTCTGCTATGGCAACTGCATGTCCTTATTTCTCT
>NC_050519.1:10778813-10780060 GCF_002922805.2 Oryzias melastigma
TGACAATTTATCACACTGCCACTTCTACAGCACATAAGAGTTTGAAAATCTGCAGCACTCGGTACAGAAACCTGCTGCTGGACCGTGTTAGCTAGGATCAACTCAATAAAGCATAACAGAAAATACTCTGATAGCTAACCTCATGGTCTCTCTGGGTTCAGCCTCCACCTGTTGGACCGTTAGGGCCAAGTTTACCAGTTTGACCCCAGGGCGAAGCTCCTGCCTCTTCCAACAGGCGTGAAATTTAACCGCATATCAAACATAGAGTTCTTTTAGTTGGTGAGACTTTGGGCACCACCTCCCTAAAAACAAACTACATGTTAATCACACATTTTTGCACATAAACAGGCGCTGTGACCCCCTATGAGCCACAAATGATTGTGTGTGTATTGGGGGGTATTGCATTGGTCTAATTTATAGGACTGTGGTGATAAGGTAATAATGTGTCTGTCATTTGGAGCCTCTAGGACTTTGGACTGCACCCTTGGCATCTGGAGCTTCTACACCTTCCATGCACCCACTTTCATTCAGATAATCCGAGAGGTGGATGTCCAGGTTACAAACACTGTGCATTGTGTTGCATGCATGCATATATATTAGCATGTGAGCTAGTTTGTAAGTATAGTTTACACAGATTCGTGTGGGGATTTGACTATATATATGTGTTAATTTAAATTAAAAACGGTTAATAGAAACATAAGTCTGTGCAAGGAATATAAAGAATTACCTCAGTTTAAACAATAACACTTAAGTAAGAAGTTGTCAGCCTCTGTCTGTCTGTCCGGCTGCTAGACTGAACAAATAAGAGCAATATAAAAACAAATACAGAAAAAACATGAAGAGTAATTAGAAACATATTTCTCCTAAAATCAATTTTTGTAAACTAGAAAACATGAGACCCTACCACTTACAAAATAAGGTTCCACTTCATGCTTCTGCGTTCCCCGGGGTAAAAACTTCTCCTGCCGGCTCTAAACTCGGGTTCATAGCAGTGACAGTTGAATCGATCTTCCCAAACTTCAAGCTAATGTTGAATTTTAAAACACACTGTTCAGGCTCTCAACTTAAACGGATACAAACTGAAACGAAAGTGATTCATCCTAGTGTTTGTTACCTTCTCACTTCCAGGCGTCGCCAACTGGAGCTTGAATCAGACGTACAAATATTAATTACTGCAAACATGTCACAACTTGCTTTACGGCTTTCATTTGTTCTTCACTGGAAAAGCTTTTTTTTTTTTTTTTTTT
>NC_050519.1:10780066-10808639 GCF_002922805.2 Oryzias melastigma
TTAAAGCCAGACCATGAAGTGCATAAATTTCCCCTCTAACTTGTCACTACAAGTCAGACACTGAAGTGAATGGATTTTCCCATCCTTTGAGTTGATTCCAAAGTAAAAGTATCCCTGTTAAAATAATTCTACATTATATGTGTCTAAGGCCCGGGGGCCGGATCCGGCCCTCCAAGTAATTCTATCCGGCCCTCCAGATCATGGCATTTAATTGTTATTAATGGCCCTATATTATCTCGCGCTCATTTCTAACCAGTATAATTTTGACAAAATATATTTTATGGAGCAAATATTGAAAGTTATTTAAGGTTTAAGTTGATTTATTCTGTAATAATATTCCTGTCTTTTTATTATTCATAAAAAGTTAGCATTCTGCTAGCTTGTTGGACTATTTTGGCATGTACTAAGATTTATTAGACTATTTTGGAGATTAGCTAATATTTCAGCTACATGCTAGCTGTTTTGGCTAACTTAAGCTTTTTTTTGTTTGTTTTTTTTAAGCTGTTTTGGAATTTAGCTCATATTTTAGCTACACGCTAGCTGTTTTGGCTAACTTTGGCTTCTTGTGTTTTTTTTAGTCCATTTTGGAGTTTAGGGAATGTTTCAGCTACATGCTAGCTGTTGTTGCAAACTTAAGCTTTTTTTTGTTTGTTTTTTTAGGCTGTTTTGGGGTTCAGCTAATATCTCAGATACATGCTAACTGTTTTGGCTAACTTTGGCTTTTTTCAGGTTTTTTTTTTAGTCCATTTTGGAGTTTAGCTAATATTTCAGATAACTTAAGTTTTTTTTCTTCTTCTTTTTTAGGTTGTTTTAGAGATTAGTTAATATTTCAGCAACAACTTAGGCTTTTTAAAAAGTTTTTTTAGGCTGTTTTGGTGTTAGGCTAATACTTACACGCTAGCTGTTTTGGCTGATTTAGGCTTTTTTAGGCTATTTTTGAGTTTAGCTATTTTTTCAGCTACATGCTAACTGTTTTGGCTAACCAATTTTTTTAGGCTAATTTGGCATTTAGTTACCGTAGTATTTTAGCTGGCTCAGCGTTTTTAGCTATCAATTTCAGCATTTTCAGCCATCAGTCTAGCATCGTCAGCGGCTTAATTCTGCTTACAGCATTCACACTAGCATTATTGCAGGAAATGCTATATATCTACTTCATAATTATGTTCAAAAGGTATGGTCTTAAAGTTTTAAAAATGTAGAATGTAAAATGCAAAAATGTAAAAAAAGATGTTTCTTTCTGTATGTAGTGTTACCATGTAAAATGTTTGAGACTGCTCAGGCAATGCGGGTACTTCCTAAGAATCACCAGTGAGCTGTGAGGGTTTCAGTACTGCTTCAGCTGCAGCTCTGACTGAGGGTGCAAGACTATACTCATGACAGCATGTTTATGGTTGGCTAGTCATCAAAGCCAATTCTGAAGAATCACATGACCAGAAACTACCAGAGAATTTCTACAGAGCGCTGCAGGCAGCCTCTGCACTTTCAATAGTCCTTTGCAGAAGGTGAGGCAGGCGGATTTCACGCCCTGAAGGTGTTCTCGTCCAATATTTGCAAAAACATTTTGAACCTTTATGTGGAATTTAAAAAAGTCATTAAATTATATTAAGATGAGCGCGTGTGAAACTGAAAAATGCATCAATGCTTTGCAGAATTGGCAAAACACTGGAAACCGGGGAAAAAAAGGAGAACTCCAGATGTGCTTTAATCATTTCTGAGGAAACTGTTTCCAGCCTTTATTTGGAAAAGCTGAAATCAATTAATTTCCTCATCGAATTTTCTAAAAAAAGTACGAAAACATCAACATTTAAGGAGAATTATCTGTATTTTTTTTTTTCTTGAGAACATCTCTAAAACCAATCAACAAAGCCTCAGTGCAGAGAGGTAGTTTCCTATAATCATAGTAGATTAAGGTTTTATATTAGATTACTGCCAGTATTTTAGCACCTGACTGTAAATGTAAATCATTTCTGTTTTGTTTGGTTTTTTTCTGATGGGTAAATGACGATCGTTCTGAAATAAAACACTTACATTTTTATATTCTCAATATGACTTTTGATTAAAGCTGTCAGTGGATGTTTGTTGTGAAAATGGGCCATCCGGGTTTCCATCTTTGTGGGGCAAGAATGTGAGTGTGATAGTTCCAATGAATTTAAGAATAATACTTATACTTTCATTTACCCAAATGGAAAAAAAACAACACAAGGAAGTGTTTAAAACAGGGAAATGCAAATTGTCTCTTGTCTGGAAAAGAAAGAAAGAAAAAAAAAAACGGTAAAAGACAGCAGGAAAAACCTGAAGTGAACAGTCCTGTCAGCGACGCAGCATTCCGCTCAGGAAACGACACAATTCTTGTAAGTCGTTCAATAAAGCATATTTGTAATTCTCTGCTTCTCATATTGACATCTTTTTTGTGCCATAATATTTTTATTACCTGCTGAGAATTCATGTGTGAGGCGATTATGCCAAATTTCTAGCTAAAGCTCTTTCCTTTAAAAAAAAAAAAAAAAAAAAAGAAGTGACACATCTGGTCTGTTTTGTCTGGGGCAGCTTCCTTCTTGCAGATAAAGAAAGACTGAAACTTCTCTGGTGCAATCAGCTGATCCATTCATTCATTCAAAGATCTACCTTTGAGATCACAGCTTGAAGAGGTGAATAAAACGACTTTCTGATGAACTGAAGATCTCGTGAGTCATAGCAGGACCACATTAGGCTGCACAGGATTGCATTAGGCCTTAAGTGGCTGCTAAGTGTACGGTCCAAGTGTATTTCAGAGGAAACTTATCAATGAAGGGGAACTTTTTAGAGCTCTTGATGAATGATAAGACATAATTACATATTGGTGTTGAGCAGTAGTGTGTGGTTTCCCATATGGTTTAAAGATGGTGGCAAGTGAGTGAAATTTCAGGGGAAATCATGAAGTCAGAGCACTGAGGCTGTGGTCTGACCTCTGTGGTGCGATGTCTCAAATGAATGACGTAAACTAGACTTTTTTTGTCTGTCACAACCTTGTTGATGAAAGAAAGCAGACCATAGAGTGTCATTTTGTAGAAAACAATAATGTTTTATTATAAATTAAGGAAATGCTCACACACAGATATAAATAAGTGCAAAGTTGTATCAGTCTGCTTGCTTCGTCGAACTTCTCAGATAACTTCAGGCTGGCACAGCCAGGTCGTTGGCTGGCAAGCTTCCATCTTTATGAAAGACAGCACAACAGATTCGAAATTTCATCATGTAAACATGGTTTTAAGGCGAGCAAGAACATTACTCTCCTTATATGTGTAAAAAAAAGACATAAACCAAGTGTGATACATTTGTTGGTTGAAATACGACCACATATCAGGAGAACTCTTCCCCCCGGTGGATTCAGTCATGTTGATCTTTAAACACACTGGTGTCTTGTTCTGGCAAATTTGGCATAATCCCCTTCTTCTGTAGCCTCCCCTAAAAACTCCTCAGCCGTCTCTGTTGGCGGTGAGCCTCCCGGCTTCACGGCTCTTGAGTTAGCAGCGTTGTCGTCTAGGAGACAGCTGACTTACTTGACTGACTGAGTCTGGCTTTTTTGGGGATGAAAACCGCCACATCTCAGCGCTGCTCGGAGCGGCTCTCGTGTCTTCAGACAGAGTCTGGTTCTGTCTGACCGATGCCGGTCCTCGCGCCTCTTTGCTGGCTTTGTTTGTTTCAGCTTGCCCCCTTCATGGCTCTAGATGGAAGCGTCATACTCCTGCAGGAAATCTCTAATAGTCTGAGGAAGTTCGTCTTTTTTAGAGGAAATGTCTGAATGACTGTTGACTGTTCTCCTGCAGAGGTGCTGCAAGGTGGACAGGTTGCAGCTGAAAGGCCGTCTGAGATCCAGGGGGATCTTCTCCCCCGCGTTGTGAATGTAGTAGATCACACATCCCCCGGTGACGCGGGGCATGTAGAACTCAATCAGTTTGAGGATACAGTCAAAGCGAGGAACAGCCAGAGTGTTGTTGGCGTCCGTCTGCAGGTAGAAAGAGTTCGAGTCACACTTGATCCGCACACTCTTAGGGCCGACCACCGTCTTGACGCTGAGGGTGAACAGGTGTCTGTTGTCAGAGCTGTCCCGGATAAGGAAGGTCCCGATTCTTTCCTTCTCCAGCAGAGCGTTGGCCTCCTTGCCGGTGATGCTGCTCCAGTAGAAGCCACAGTCTAAAAGCTTTTTGTACGTCGTGATGACCATCTGGTACTGCGCCCTGGAGGAGAAGGTCTTGAAGTGGTACACCCGTGATTTGGTGTCCAGGAATTTGTTGCTCATGGTGGAGTTGCACTTGCTTTGAGTTACCATGGCGCTGTCCCCACTTTCTAGGCACCCCACTTTTCACAGGGGGGGTTGCTAGACAGGATAGAGATGATGATGTGGAAACAGGAATGAAGAGGAGACGAAACACCTAAAGAGAAGGAAAAAAAGTTAGTTTAAACCTTGATTTTTTTGGGGGGGTATAACTGCTTTTTCTCTTTTTTTGTTTGCTTTTTTTAAACCTTAGTTCCAGTAATCCTTATTGCGCAACTACCAGTTTATTTAAACAGCTTAACTCCACTATTCAAACAGCTGAGACATGATTTATTGACACTTCTATTCATTTATAAACTTTTTAAAAAAGGAAGAAAAAAGTCTGATACATACCTTTAGTGAATCTCCAAAACTTGTGATTTTAACTTGAAATAATCCAATGGATTAAATGATGAAAAATAAATAGATTATTTTTTTAATCCCCTCTTTTTCAGTTGTGAAGAGTTGTCTGCTCTGTGTGAGACTCAGTCTGCTTCTCTTTATATGTAGAGTCACAGGACAGGCCCCGCCCACCTTCTCTTCCAGTAAGCATGCAGATTGACAGGAAGGGTTCTTCTTTTGGATCCCGGCGAGAAGTGCCCTCCCTCCCTCCCTCCCTGCCTCAGTTCCCCTTAAACAAAGCCGACCGAATTCCAAGCAAGCCCCTATTTCACTTTAAACGATTTCTGCCTTAGAAAAATGCGCCTCGAAGATCTAGTTTGGTGATATAATCACATTTTGAACTATATTTGCCGGGTTTGCTCTGTGTTCTGCGTGTTGAAGTGCTGCTTTCATGTGTCTGGGGACGGCTTGTGTAATCGGTTTCTGAGAAATTCCTTGTAACTGCGCCTCGTGTTGTGCGTCATGCAGTTACCACATGATCCCGACAGAGGGCGCCACAGGGGGAAACAGAGTTTCTGTTTATTTTCTCATAGTTGCCAGGGGTTTATTTCTGGCCCAACTGAGTCTTCTGTAACTTTAAAAGTTTTAATTTAACTTTAATGACTAAAAGTCAAATCTATTAAAAAAATATAAGAGAATAAGAGCAAAATACTACAACCAACCGTCTGTTAAACATATGACTTAACAGCAAAAGCTTTCTTAAAGAACAAAAAATGTACAAAATGATGATTAATCACATAACTGAAGCTTTTAGCAACTTTTTTTTGTTAATGACAAAAAAGTTTTTATCTTCTGCTTTTTATCTCACAGCCATTCCCTTCCCTTCAGTGACTGTGTTACAGATTGTCGAAGAGGAAGAAGTTTTCACATGACGCTTATCTTACTTGGCAAATGCATGACTGATCAGAACAGAGCATTCACATCTACTTCCCGCCTCCCTGACTCACACGCGCACTGCCAGCCTCAGGTGATGATCATACCAACAAATAGCTCAGATGTCTCTCTGGTTTTGTTTTCCTCTAAATAGGAAGATAAATTCCCAGAAAAAATGTACATTTTTAAACATAAAACTCTCTAAAACACATTAATAAGCAATTGTTCAGCATATAGTTTGACAAAAGGACTGACGCAGGTTTGTTGAGAACCAGCTGAATCCACAGAGGTGACTCAGGTGCTACAAACCACCAGTTTGGGGGAAGGGGGCTTGTAACAACTAACTTGTTTCCAGAAAATCTATTCTGTCATCACCATGAGGCATCATTTTAGCATCCAGAATCCTCCAGTGGGACATAATAGCAGTCAATGAAAGGAATAGAAGTAAGTTCACTCAGGCTGGAGATGAGAACCTCCCTCACGCAAGCCATGTGGTCGCTACGGAAACCACTATGATCATCATTACAGAGTGATGACTCTGCTGGAAATGGATCCTTCCAAGAAAATTCTACTTTTCGCCAAGCAGCATACAAGACCAATGAGTGCAGCGAAGAAAAATTGACCTGTGAGAGACAGTCAAAGAGATTACCTTAACGATGCCGCCACTGTTATCCCTTAGTGCGGAACACTGGCCTGTCCAGAAGGCCATTTTGTCATGTCAGCATTTGTTTTCAAAACTTTTTTTGCCTCTTTTTCTTCAAGTAGTTACATATATGTGTGAATTATATATATAATTATATATATATATATATATATATATATATATGTGTAAGATATATGCAATATATCTATCTATCTATATATATCTGTAATATATATATCTTACATGTATATATATATATATATCATATGTGTGTAAAATATATATAGACATATATATTACACATGTATAAACATATATATATATATCTTACATATATATATATATATATATATATATATATATATACATATATATCATATGTGTGTAATATATATACATATATATTGGACATGTATAGACATATATATATTACATACTGTCAATATAGTCATAGTAAATGAGATTATTCCTTGCGAGATGGCTTAGAAAAGGAAATCTCTGTTCAGGTTTCCCACAATCACTTGGTGGAAATGTACTCTAGCACATAGTTCCTATAAACCGGCTGGAGATGACAACAGAAAATGTGGCACTCAACATAAATAATGCTACAGTTTTAAATACTAGCCAGCAACAGCTCTGATTAGACGATGTGTAGATGTCTCCGTATGGCAGTCGTCCAAAAAAGCACAATGTTCTGTCTTCTTCATATTCTCTTCAGAATCTACCGTAATTTGTCAATATCAACGCCATGAAGAATTTTGTGTAGCATCAATGTCTCCTCCCTATTTGGACCCACGGCGGCAGGGAACGAATTACCGTTCGATTTCTAACAATCTGATGGCAGAAGTCGGACGGCAGCCTGGTGGCAGTGGGGTGGCTGGAGGGTGGCATTCTGAAATCGACCAATCATCAGATGATTTTGGGGAGCAAGCTAGTGGCAAACAAGATCAAACAAGGCAAACAAAATCACTCTAGCCGGAAGCGAAAAGTCCACAAGATTTCAGAGTTGTAGCCACTTTTATCAAAAGTTTTTTAGTACTCAGGGTTCGCTTAAAATGTGTTAAAAGAGAGTAAACACTTTATTAAAGGATATTAACAAAAGTGCTCCGATTTTTAAAACTGTTAAGACCTTTAGCTCCAGACCAGTGTTTACGTTTGACCGGAGTTAGCTTCAAACTTTTACGCGATCAATGTGAATCAGCTTATTCTGTCAGAGAGGAAAGCGGCTTTCCGCCAGAATGTAACACTTTATATTAGTAGTGAAAAGCTTTAAAGCTTTTTTTGAGCTTTAAAGTGTTGCTTACCAGCGCAAAACCACTTTTCTCTACAGAATGTCTTACTCACATTGACCGTGTAAAGAGCTATGTTATGTCAAAGAGAATTGTGGGTTTTGACAGATTTGACAGATAAAAATTTAAAACTTAAAACACAAAAAAGATAACTGTTTCAACCTAAAACTAAAGTATTCTTCAACTGAAATGTGCGGTTCAAGCAGTGGGGATTCATGTTCCAATTCTGGACTTCCTTCCGGCTAATAATTTTCAGCCACCATCTTGTCTGCCACCAGGTCCCCTCACCTTGGACACCTCCCACCAGTCAAAATTCAAACTGCTGCCTTCCTGCCACCTGCCTGCCACTGGACTGCCACCCTCCAAATGTACCTGGGCAGCCACTGGCCAACTGTTGAGGAAAAAATCATCCAATCAATATGAAATTTTTATCTTTTCTTGACTGCGCGTAAAAATGCGACTGGCGCCTCTAAATTTTTAGGTTGCCGCAAAGTGGCATTTTGGAATATATGACCGTAGTCTAAGCAGTATAAATTAAAAATGTATTTAATTTTATGTCACTCAAACATACATATAAATAGTTCACCTCATTTCATCCTGGGCAAACAGAAAGTAGAAGAACTCTCGACCTTCTTCAAGTGGGGAAATGTGAAATCTTCAGTAGAAGGAAGCTTCTACATTGCTAATTATCTAACTTTCAGATTCGAGCCAACTTTCTCTGGTTGAGATCTTCACTGTAACCTCAGAGCTTAAATATAAAATGTGGGAAAGTTCCTGCTCCATTAGGTGCTTCAATTCCTGTTAACCTTGTATTTCTGCCCCATCTCCCCAATTCTCCTGTCACTACTTGCAGATTTGCTTGTTTTAACATCAGAGCATGTCAGATGGGAGTTTCATTTGCAGTCGATTTACTGTAACGCTTCCTCGTTTATCAAGTAAGACTACTTTTGTGGGAATACTAAAGCTTCTGACAGAGCTTCCTTGTCTTGCTTTCTCTTTTAGTGTTGTCAAACTACTACGGTACTTTTTTATTGTCACCATATTTATCTGGAAATACGCTGGATGTATTTTCAGTTCTGAAGAAGAACGGCAGGTTTCTTTAGTAGTGATTCGGAGATATTTTTCTGTGTAAAAGGAAACACTGTTAATGATCTGTAAAAATAAAAACAACTGTCAAACAATGAAAAGATAATTAAAAATGAATGAAATTAGATCAATGAATTATAACATTTTCAGTTTAACATTCATGAAACATGGATTTATAAAAATTCATTACTGTTTGTCGCTCCAGCTCAACAGTAAATAGTGACCTCAGTATTATAAAGAAAAATACAGCATTAATTTTAAGAAAGTCATGGCAAAAAAACTTATTTTTTATTTTTATTTAGAAGTTAGCACTGTAACCCCTCCACAAAGGTTTCACAAAATGTTCTAAAAAGAGTTGCAGGTCAGTAGTTTGTGTAACTGTGATAAAACATAGTTTCAAAGACACGTCAGTGTCAGGAAATGACAACAGTCAGTACGTCAGTTGAAAGTATGTTTATTAATGGTGTCACAATAAGCTGTTACAAACTCAATGCGACCTCTGAAGAGTACATTTTCCCATCACGTTTGGCACAGAAGTCGCCCTTTCAACATTTGGGACGTGTGCAGTTTCATCTTCTCTGTGAGGACATTGACGACCACACCTTTAATTGTACAACAAACACGTGAAAACTCCCTGTTCCATTCATTCAGTTCTCCATCCTACAGTTTTTGCTCACCTCACCTTTTACAATCACCCTAACCCCATCCATCCGTCAAACCTGAAGGTTTCCACGCCACATGAGCAGCATTTCTGACTCCTCACTGCGTGGCATATGGCGTCCATTTATGGCTACCACAGCTGTCTTCTGGGAAGAGATAAAAGCAGAACCGAGAGCAAATTAACTTTTACTACTCATGCTTAGACAACCATCTGCTTATACATGACAGGCACCCTCACATGAGTCGTGGTGCTTGATCTTATAAATCGATATCTAAGAATGCTTTTTTAGTGTTAAACTTATGGAGGCCTCACAGTAAGAAAAGGAAACGTTTCATCATTTTTATCTGAATTTGCTTGTTTTTGATGGAATACGGCATTAGGATGTTAATTATTGGAGAAATGCACATTTAAGGGCGTTTATCCACTTCTCTGAAATAATAATTAAGTCTGACCTCCTAGAATCACAGAGGAAATACACAAAAATACATTTACTGTCCCGTGTGGGCCGAAATTCAGGAAACACACACCTTTGGTACATGTCATCCAGCCAGTTTGACGTACTGCTTTTAGGAAGAAGATACAAAGAAGAAAATGTAACAAGACGCTTTTAGGTCACAAGTGTCATCGTTTTCCGCTGCAAGTCACACGGCGCCTCAAGTTGTTACTCAGCAAATTATACCTCACCAACCAGTTTCGTATTAAGAGTACACAATGTTTCTCAGCTGATCTGCAGTTTCAGTCTTTGTTTTCAGGACATTCATACGAAGTGCACCTAATCTGTTCCATTTTCTAGCAAGTGATTTATAAAAAAGACATATGGAGCCCCTAAAGCAGGGGTCGCCGGACTACAGCCGGGGGGCCATATGCGGCCCGTTTAGCTATTTAGTCTATTTAGCCAAACTGGAATAAAGTATATACATATTTATATATTTTTTTATTTTCCCTGTAACTCTGGTGTCCTAGATGGTACTTGACAAATAAATTGAAAGTGCAGAAAGTGATTCTGCATTCATGTGGTGTTAAAAGATTTGTTGTTTTTCTGACGTTCATTTGTGTTTTTCGAGTCAAACAGACATTTTTCCGATCATTCAAACACCACATAAACGCTGCTTTTCTGTAAGTTTGTTTTGTACTGAGGGACATCAACCCATCAGTGCAAATGACTCTAAAATCAAAGCAAAAGCCGCAAAATTTGAAATACAAACTGAAATTTGTTCTGTTTTAAAGTAATTTTCTATCAAATTAAAACTGGGTTTTCATCCAGATTCCATGTTGTTTCTGTCTCTTAAGAGGTGGATTACTAAAACACTCAATACATCTACTCAGGGTCCGGCCTTTCTGTCAAATTTTGGAGCCCTTTGTGGCCCACAAGTCTGAAAGTTTTCTTACCCCTGCCCTCCACGGACATCAAAGTAAAAGAAAAAATCTAAAGCTATGTCCAAATTCCTTCACTACTTACACTGTATAGTGTGTTCTCCATTTTCACGTGCTGTCCGCATCAACATTTCCAAAATCGATTGTCCCAGAAATTTCCCAGAAGACTTTGCAATAAGCAAATTAGCAAATATAGATCACAGGGCATTGCATTAGAAGAGTTTTTGCAGAAAAAAAAATGTTTAATGTGAATTTTTAATAAACTGTCCACATTTTAACTCAGAACACAGTGGAGTCATAAATAGACGTCATAAAATGTTTGTATTGATTAGATTTTCACTCTGTGAAATCTGTGACGTCGTATCCGGTATTTAAAAAAAAAAAAAGAGAGAGCATGGTGTCTGAATTGCTTTTAAAATCCAGGGCATTAGGGCGGGAATTTGGACATAGCTTAAGTAAAAAAAACAAACAATTAGTATCTGGTGTCTCAAACTGGCGGCCCATGGGCCATTTGCGGCCCCCAACTTGATATTTTGCAGCCCCCACCTTAATATAAAAGTTCAATGCTTACTAATCAAGATCTTCTGCATTTCTACGCTTCTTTGAAGATAGCTTCATATTTATTTTGTGGTGTTTCAGTTTGCTTTATGCCTAAAACTTTGCATTTACTATTGTTCTGGGACCTGGTCATCAGTAAAGTCCTTAGCAACAGTTGCTAGCGTTTGTCGTTTCACAGGACACACAGAAGATATGGCTTAGTAGTACATAGACGTGAAAAATGTTCAATAAACTTGTTCAGCAGACATCGACCATGGATCAAAGACATAGACAGTGGACGCAAAAACATAATTCCTCATATACCCAGCCTCAGCCAGACTCTGCCTTCAGTGGCCCCAAGATAAATTGAGTTTGGGGGCTTTAGGGGCTCTGAAGAAGACAGTTGAATATAGTTTAAAAAAAAGTTAGAGTGGGAAGCTTTTTTCATAGCGTAGTTTCATTGGAATGATTTGAAAATGCATAGTTAGAGGGTGCAGCTTCTAAAATTAAACATTAGTTCTAAAGAGCTTTTGCATAAGCTGATTTCATAAATACAGTTAAAAACAAGTTAGCTTAACTATTTGCAATATGCAAAATACATATCACTCCTCTATTTTAAGCTAGATTCCATTTTTGTTGTCAAAAGTTGCCTATTTTTGATGACTTTTTTTTTCTGCTGAGTTTCAGCTGAGTTTTCAATTTTCAATCTGCAGCTCTGCAGTTTCTTAATAAGAAGGTGAGGTAACACCAACTGGCCCGCTTCTTCCACAAACAGCTGGAGCTAAAATTTAGATTGCTTCAAAGCAGCAGATAACATGGCTGGTGTAGCGCCGCCTGCCCCTCTTCTGCCGCCACTGGCCGTTTGTCAGTATCATGTTTGGAGACAAAGGGAGCCAATGACATAATGGAGATATTCAAAATGGACCTTGATTCCCACAAATCCCATAAATAGCTGGCTGAAGTCATCAGATGGTCATATATCTGTCGCTGCTTTAAAAGCATCTGTTTACTGAGAACACCTTCATATAATGCATTCAAATGAGTAGGAGAAATGCCAAAGCATGCAAAGATAGGGAGTATGTAATTAGCACCAGCTCATCCACAAAGAATAACATTCAGGTTATCTATTTGCATCGACACATTCAAATGTCTAAACACACTTCCTCTGGAACACACTGATAGTAATTTGAGCCTGTGCTATGCCGGTAAGCCTGACATTTTCAGATAAATTTAGTGTGATGGTCACACAAACATCAGCTGTGTGGCTGCTCTTCAGTAAAGGATGTGAAGTGTGCCAGCAGAGGGGCATGCGGGATTAGGCTGGATTTGCCAGAAGGAAATCCTGATCACGTCAAATCTGAGTTTCCACTCTTTGATAAGTTAGCTTCCATTCATGCCTTGCATTGTCTAAAAAAACCTGACTAAAGGGAAAAAATGCAGCTTTATGGGTTTGAGTCCAGACTTCCACCTCTCCATTTTCCCGACTTGATTTCTGAAAAAAATAAAAGGGCACAAAATATATCAGTCACCAAGAGGAAACCTTTGTTCCCAGCTCTCCCCTTCCTCAATGACTTCATTGTGTCTTTATGAGGGACTTCACAGCAATGTTCTCTATCAGTCAAAACAATAAAGGCATGCCGTAAAGCTAATTAAGCCAAACCGATTGTTCATGGTGCAGGTGGGTTGAGCATGACATCAGTTTTTCCTTCCTCGCTTCAGGGGTCAATTCACCCTACAATTCACACATGTGAGTAAGCTTTATGGTGGATAGCCCTTCCTTACCAAACCCTTTATATTTACCCAGCCTTTGGGTATGGGCATGGCAACCTATAACACTATAACACAGGGGTGTCAAACTCAATCGCACAAGGGGCTAAAACCCAAATTACACCTTACAGCGCCAAACCGGATAAACATTTATTGAACACTAAAACTAATTTTTTAAAACTTTAAAACTGTAACTTTTAAACATAATTATGAACTAGATATATAGTATTACCTGCGATGATTCTAATAAAGCTGTAAGCTGAATTTGGCTGCTGAAGATGCTAGTGCTGATAGCTGAAAATGGTGAAATTGATAGCTGAAAACGCCAGCTAAAATATTAGCTACATGCCAAATTAGCCTAAAAAAACAAAACAAAAAACAGCTAGCATGTAGCTAAATATCACATTAACTCCAAAAGAGCCTAAAATGGAAGAAAAAGTGCAAATTAGCCAAAACAGCTAACATGTAGCTAAATAGTACCTTGACTCCAAAAGAGCCTAAAATGGAAGAAAAAGTGCAAATTAGTCAAAACAGCTAGCATGTAGCTAAATATTAGCTAAACTCCAAATTAGCCTAAAAATTTGAGTAAATGCCAAAATAGTCCAAAAAGCTAGCAGATTGCTAATTTTTAAAACCGTAACTTTTAAACATAATTGTGAAAAATAAAAAGACAGGAATGTCATTCCAGAATAAATCAACTTAAACCTTAAATAACTTTCTATATTTTACTCTCCATAAAAATATATTTTGTTTTATGCAAGTTATAAATAAACGCAAGATAACATCGGGCCATTAATAACAATAAAATAAAATAAAAATATCTGAAAGGCTGGATGGAATTACCTGGAGGGCCAGATCCGGCCCCCGGGCCTTCACTTTGACACATATAACAGGTGTAGATTCTGTGAAGGCCGCAAAATAAAAACTATGTTTGTTTTTGTGGCCATTAAGCCATTTTATTAAAAAAAAAGTAGCTTATAAATATTTACAGTAATTTAATGCAATAGTGCTATATTTATATTAATATACAAGTTCCTTTCAAAATAAAATACATGCTGCAGCACATATGCAATTAACCCTTTAACACCTGAGGCATCACCGGTGACACATAAATAGAAAATCTTTAACACATTGTAACTTGCCCTGCGACGGACTGACGATGTGGTCAGAGTGTATCCTGCCTTCGCCCATCAGCAGCCGGGTTAGGCTCCAGCATCCTCATGACCCCAAAAGGGACAATTGGCTAAGAAAATGAATGGATGAGATGACCTTAGTTTCAAATTCTTTTAAAAAAAAGTTAACTAACAAACCTACTACTTATTCAAATTGGTTGCATTTTTCTTCAAAATCAGAGAGTTACAATGGAGGGATGAAAGAGGAGGATGTGGTTCCGGAGTCTCAGGTTGCAGACCAGTGGACTAACACATGGAAACACTAAATGTCGCCGCTTAGTTATGGTAACTTGCAGCACTAGAGAGGACTAGAGATTGATTTAATCCAGAAGGGTAAAAAAAAGTGTTGAGAATGATGCCAAACCTGTTAATATCTGTTCCCTTGGATTAAAAAAAACTAGCTAACTTCTTCCTTAGATTTGTTTTCAATACATTTCTCACTCCGCCCTTCTTCAGACAACTCCTACACTGAGGTTTGTGGCCTCTGAAAACAGCAACTCTGTGTCTCTGCGATGCTGAACAGACGTAGGAGTTGTCTGCAGGGCTTCTGCACCACATTTGTCAAAGAATACGTCTCTTCTCTGCACTGAGCATCAATTTCAGCTCCGAAAAGGATTTCTGGATACAGGATCAGCACACCCTCCCCCACGCCAAGGCATTTCCTCTGGTCCCCTACTTGAGGGGCACTCCCTCCAGACAGGAAACTCTTGGAACAGCTTTGAACCATGCACTCCTTTTCCCTTGTTTTCCCAATCTTAACTTAAATATCTTGGAAATAAGGTACACTCTGTCCCCGAACAGCGTTCCTGTTCCACAAACCATTCCTGCTTATCCAGATTCAGTCACTTTTCATCAAACATTTTTCTGCCTGGAACTATCATGTTGCACAACAAGCAAACAACGAGGACAGTATGTTATTACACTGAACAAAGAAGCAAAAAAAAAAAAAAAAATCCCAGCACATAACACGCTTATTTTCACAACCCAAACAGAAAAGAAAAAAAACTTTTTTCCCAGAATAAAAGCTGCCCACATTTCGACCGATGTGCACAACACACACATTCCCGTTTTCCCTTTGGGACAAACAATCTTTTGTCTTGTTCACGGTAACTATGTTGCCCTGCATCAGCAAAAAAATGCAAAGAAAAAGACTTTTGTTTCCAGAAAATTGAATCTTTGCAAGACACAATCTGTGCCTTTAAATTCAATTCCTCGTAGTGGTTCCAGTCAGGAGCAAATATTTGGAACCAGGCTTCTTTGTTTCCCAGTCGTTATCTTGGTATTCCAGTAACTGGGGTTCTTTCATTAACCTCACAAATGGTTTATAACAGTCATAAAGGTGGTTTTATTTCAGCTTAAGTAACTGTAACAAAGGAGATAAGACCCTTGAACTATGCATTTCCTTATTGCTTTTATGTAACAGAATTGTCAAAAGTTTGAATTTATAGGTCGATTGTGTTGATTAGTGAGAATTCACACAATTGTGGTTCTCCTGATCCTTTACGTACTTTTTTTGGCATGTAAAAACTCAATCACACTTTCAGGGATTTCAGCAATCTTGGTTTAAAAATGTTCATCTTGTTCAGCACATTACTGCTTATATTTTTGGTATTCATAAACGTTATAGTTTTTGAAATAATGAGAAAAATATATCCAATAGGAAATGAATAAGAAAGTCCTCAAATTCAGTATTTTTTAATGTTATATCCATGGGCTATGTTTTCATCTTTTAAATTCATTTTCAAAATGTTGGAGTTTACCTAATATTTTAGCAACATGCTAACGTTTTTGGCTGATTTGTTATCTACTGGGGTTTTTAGACTAATTTAGAGTTTAGCTTCTATTTTAGCAACATGCTAACGTTTTTGGATAATTTGTTATCTAGGGGGGGTTTAGACTAATTTAGAGTTTAGCTTCTATTTTAGCAACAGGCTAACGTTTTTGACTTATTTTGTTTAGTGAGACTTTTTAGGCTATTTTGGAGTATAGCTAGTATTTAAGCAACAAGCTAGCTTTTTTAGACTAATTTGTTATCTATTGGGGTTGTTTAGGCTAATTTTGAATTTAAGTAATATTTTAGCAACAGGCTAACTTTTTTGACTAATTAGTTTACTGAGGATTTTTAGGTTGTTTTGGAGTTTAGCTAGTATTTAAGCAACAAGCTGGCTTTGTTTGGCTAATTTGGCATCTACTGAGGTTTTTTATGCTAATTTGGCGATTAGCTAATATTTTAGCAACATGCTAACATTTTTGGCTAATTTGTTATCTACTGAGGTTGTTTAAGCTAATTTAGAATTGAAGTTATATTTTAGCAACAGGCTAACTTTTTTGGCTAATTTTGTTTAGTGAGGATTTTTAGGCTATTTTGGAGTATAGCTAGTATTTAAGCAACAACCTAGCTTTTAGGCTAATTTTGAATTTAAGTTATATTTTAGCAACACGCTAACGTTTTTGACTAATTAGTTTACTGAGGATTTTTAGGCTGTTTTGGAGTTTAGCTAGTATTCAAGCAAAAAGCTAGCTTTGTTTGGCTAATTTGGCATCTACTGACGTTTTTTATGCTAATTTGGCGATTAGCAAATATTTTAGCAACATGCTAACTTTTTTTGGCTAATTTGTTATCTACTGGGGTTGTTTAGGCTAATTTAGAATTGAAGTTATATTTTAGCAACAGGTTATCATTTTTTTACTAATTTTGTTTGGTGAGAATTTTTAGGCTATTTTGGGAGATATGGCTAGTATTTAAGCAACAAGTTAGCTTTTTTAGGCTAATTTGGCATCTATTGAGGTTTTTTTGGGCTAATTTGAAGCTTAATTCATATTTAAGTAACACACTAAATATTTTTGCAAATCTGGCATGTATTGGGGATTTTTAAGCAATTTTACTATAATTCCTTCAGAAATTTTGGTAAACTTGAGTGCTCTTTCATAGTTCTTTAACAACATTTGCAGTATTTTAGCTAATTTAACATTTTGCAAATAGCTTTTGCATTTTTAGCAAATCCCTTCAGCAATTCAGCTAAACTGTGTCATCATTTTCAGCAAAAAGCTTCAGCAACTACTTACAGCAAAAAGCATTCACACTAGCATTATTGCAGGTAATGCAACTTTTCTAGTTGTTGTTGCAATAAACATTTAAACACTTATTTTTGCTTAGCATAAAACTTACACCACATTTCCTTAACTTCCAACAGCTGACAGGTTTACAGAGAACAATTCTTGCATGGAAATCAGATGTAGGACGGGGCATGGTGGTGAAGGAGGAGGAGGAGGGGAGGCGCATGAGTGAGCTTTGTTGTTGATTCTTTAAATTTCTCTTCTCAGAAATCGTGCCCCCAGGAGAAACTCAGTGTTCCTCTGCAGAGGGGGGAATTCCTGACATGATCCGAACAGGATTTATCTGTAAAGAAACGACACATGTGTGACGGCACCTGCAGACGGGCCTGTAACGGTGGAGCGGTTGAGCTAACTTTGAAGAGATAAAGCAATAAAATATAAACTTTAAAGCATGCAAATTGGAAAACCAATAGGCGTACTAAAGCAAATGGGTGCAGTTTGACATGAAAATGTTTTTATTTATTTATCATCACACTGATTGTATTTGCTTTCCAGTTTTTCTGCGTGTGCGAGCACGTGCAACAGTAAGGTTCTTCTCAAGCCAGCTGAGGTCAGGCCTGGACACCACGGGGTGCACCCTTCTGCCATTGCGGTGGGCTGAGAGGCAGGGGGGGGAGAGAGGATTCCAGCGCTTCTGGGAAATGGTCTGGGTCTAATTGGAGCTTGACTGGTCTCACATGTCTCCACTTACTGGAGTAGACAGGATCGCCTGGCCTATGAGAGCCGCAGCAAGCGAAGCCCCCCCTCCTTCTCAACATCAACCACAAACTCAACAAGCAGGCCTGACGTGAAGCCGACTTTCTTGCATGTTTCAGTGCAGAACTTTTGAACTAAGCCACCCAATCCTGCATTTGTAAAATAATATGTGACTTTAACACATCCCCTTTGGGGACATTTTGTTCTTCTTTCAGTACAACATGTGCACTTTCATTGTTCAGCTTTGAACTTTTTTTCTGGGTCATGATGGGTGAAGCTTCCTCTGCAACAAACTCTTTTTTATTGAAAAAAAAAAAATAAAGAAAATAGGCTTACTGTTTTTTTACAAGTAGGAACTCAAAAACACTAGACTTCCCAGCTTCTGCTGCTTCACACTTTTTTCTTCCACCCTCCTGTAGCAACACACCTCTCATTTCCCATCAGTCATGCTTGCCTCCTTACAGACGCTGCAATTCTCGCATACATCATTTTCATCCACTTTAACTGTGAAATATTGCTCAAATGCATTTATGCAAATGTGATTACAAGCAATTTCCCGTGTATGCTACCCTTTTCTACGCCCCGGGTTCATTTAGAAACCAAGCAGCGTAGTTTGCAAAAAAATTCTCACAGTCTCTGCATGCTTTTAGAGACATTTTCGGAGGTATTATTATATAAAGAAATAAAAGGCAGAGTGTAATCTTTGATGCATTAAAAAAAAAAAACTTTGAAAGTCCTTCCTGGTTTTACCATTCAACAAAACAGGTTTCAACTTGAATAAACTCAGACATTTAAGACAGCTGTTGAATATGATATGTTATTAGCACAGGATGTGACGATGTCTTTTCTAGAGAACAAGGTGTACCATGTGCCGTGAAGCGTTCCAAACTCAACATGTAAAAGCAAATACGTTGTTCAGGAAAATGGCTAAGCCGCCCTCAGTCCCGGATGGGATCTTCTTAACCACACATTTTCAAATCCAGCAGGATTCAGAGACATTTCTCTGGAAACTCTTCTCATTCTTCCAGGTGGAATTGCTAAAGTGTCCATGCAGCAGGATTCTCAGTCCTCTCCAGTAATGATTTACTGGGTTCAAAAGCAGAGTCTGCAAGGGTCACTGCAGGAATTTCACTCTTATCGCTTGGAGCCACTCTTGTGATTTCCTGATGCCTGGCTTAACAATGCAATATAAACTTTTTCCTATAAGATCCCAGCACTGGAAAACTCTTTATCTTGACTGCATTTTTATTTTCCATAAAATGTGCAACAATAAAAAACATTCATAGATTTTTTTTAAATTATCTTTATTGATGCCATTATTACTTAATGTAATTAAGTTGATTACATGTCCAATTACAAATAAAATGAAAAGTTTTGTTGCAATATTGACACAAAACAAATAAAGGTCACTTTGTTAACATTATTAAATTACTTATTAACATGCTGTAAATGCATGTTATTGCAAAGGGAAACTTTATTATTGCTTTGTAATATATGAAGAAACATTGAATTAATAAGTAATGCATTAGAAATTACATTTAATAATGCAAATGAATGCATAACAGTGACTTGCAACACTTTTCTTCCATGTGAGATGCTGATTTTTTTGGTTTCCATCCACTCATCACAAGTGAAAACATCACATTTAGGAAACAAAAGAAAGCAAACATTTTAGTATAATACGTTCCTAGTAGTGTTGTAGTTGTGCTCTGTCATTTCCTGCACGTCTGTTCAATTGAGAAAGTCGTTTCTATTGATTGCTTTTCCAGGCACCATTGAATATGATACATATTCACTTGTAAATAATGACCTTTGCCTGCTGCTGCTCTGAATGTTGTGCTGTAAATACTTCAAAGTGAGCTCGTTCAACAAGAATGCTCAAACAGCTTCAGTAAAATTTGGGTTTTTTACTAAAAAAATAAAAAAAAATAGGGTTCTTTTAATATAAAACAATTCAGAACAGAGAGATCAAAGGCAAAATGCTGCAATATGTTCAACGACAAACATAAGATGAACCTAATAAAATAAATATACCTTTTTAGGGATTCACCTAATACACTTGTAACAAGATAGAAGGGAAACATAAAAACAAATTATGTTAAATTTAAATTATTCCCTTTTCCCTAATGAGATCGACTACAAACCGTTGTCACATACTGCCACCTGCTGGAGGACTTTGAGATTGCATCAATCTGCTCTTTTATTCCTCCTTTGTGGCTCTTTTTCTTTGATAAAAACTTCAAACTTAACTATTTACCTAACTAATTAACTAATTTATTTTTAGATTTTTGACATACAAGACAGGCCTTGGTAAAATGTTAATCTAACATCATCTTAATCTGACATTATCTTATTACATTTACATGTATAGATTTTAAAATAATGTCGATGTTGTAATGTTTTTATTCACTAGTAAAAAAAAGAAAATGGATGAAGGAACAAAAAAGTCAATAATAGAAAATCTCATGTTTCTTGCATTTTTAATTAAAGTAAATCTGCTGCAGCTGGAGGGTCTGATCAAACACAGGATGAGTTTTACTTTGAAAGGAACTCGTATGTGAAAGAAGTTAAATTTGTTATATATAGAAAACTCAATCGTAGAGAACATTTCAAAGCTATGTTTTATAAAAGAATGTCTTAATGACCACAAAAACATAAATAAAGTGTATTTTTCAAACTTTGAGGTGAAACTTTACGAGTTTCAGTCCTTAAGAACCTGAAATAATTCTTTTAGCGTGAAAGACTGGAGACCCCTGATCTATGCCAATGTTAATACGACTGAGACTATTTAAAAATATAAGTACATAGCAAGAATGTATACAGAAAAAAAGCTGGAAAACTATAGAAACTATAGAGATAGGATCGATTTAATTATTAGGAACTATTAACTCAAACAAGTAGATTTACTTTAGGGAGCCTGATCAGGTGCCAGGTGGTATGAAAGAGTTAGTCTGAGTAATCTTGTATAACATGTGAAGGAAAACGAACAGCCTCAGTCTGGAGGGTGATGATGCACAGCTGCAGATAACTAAGTCCTATGAAGTCATTTAGCTCCTGCCTTAGGATACTATACAAAAAAATACAGATCTGAACTGACTTTTAATAATTGAAATACCCAAATATTTTCTTACTCTGACTTATTAAGTTCACAAATAATGTTCCTTATCTCTATAAATATAAAGGAACCTGCTTTTTTTTTAACTCTCTTCCTTTCAAAGTGCATTGTATTCAGTGATAAGCATTTCATTACAGAACAAACTGAAGCTGATTGGCCGTTTCAGCTACAGCGACATGCAGAGCTGTAGTAAACTGCTGGAGCTTGCATAACCGCTTCCAGCAAGCAAAGAATCTTATCAGTTATCAATATGTGGACATGTATCTGTTTGTCCGGGTAAGAGACTAACCGTCTGAGGCTAAAAAAACAGAAAGACAGGAAGGCTTTGAGGTATCTCTACATCAGTAGTATTTGTGTTGGTTAGTGTACATTGGGATTTCAGCTGCAGAACATTTTTACTGGGGTGGCCAAGGCCACAGAAGTGGCTTTTGTTCGGCAAATCACTTAGAAAACTTTATTTAACTTAAAATATATATAGAGAGAAATAAATGCTTGAAGGATTTTATTGCTTTTGAGTTTTGACACCCACTGTTGCCACTTTGGCTCAAAAATTACCTTAACTTAGTATTCGTGAAAACAAAAACCTATTTTTTTATTGATGGAAATAAATTCAGATGTCAAGGGGTTAATCATTTTCATAATACAATTCAAATTAAAAGTTGCAAATAAAAAGACTTGGTGTGTTTATTTTTAGTTTGGCTTCAAATTCTGTGTATAATCTGCAAACATGGATATAAAATAATGTTTCTTTTGAAAACAAAAAGCGACACTCAATGATTGGATGCAATAATTGTACAGAAAATACACAAATAAACATCTTAGAGACACTAGAAATCAATAGTCGAAGAAGAAAATGCATCATCATATGTATTTTTTTTTTTACTTTTTCTGTTTACTATAATCACATCAATTCCTGGCATGAGTGAGCTTGTGTCTTGGAACACAAAGTTTGACCTACTTCACTCAAGATGACTTCAACATAAGTCACACCCTCGTCTCGTCACAGCGCTTCAGTTGACTTCTTGTCATCGTAGTACAGAGTCACATTGTGTCTTCCACCTGCAGCTGAGTTACAGTAAGGCTTCGTCATTCTTGTCGCTGAACATTTTTCTGTGATCACGCTTCAGCTTTCACACCTTGTTTCGCCGTCAGACTTGAACCTTGTGTTCCTCCTAACTGTATGAACTACTGCTTTTCCACATTCCACTATAATTAACAGTTTTATTTTAGGTTATTGTGTTAAACATTTAGATGTAAGCAGGAACTACTTCCTGGTTTGTGAGAAATGTTGTAACACTTTTCTGTAACTGATACTGAGGTGTTTTTCCGTCTTTGACTAAAGACAATTCCGTATCTTTACATCCGTGTGAATCTAAGACACTAATCCAGATGTATGTATGGTCAACCTATTAGAGTTTAAGAAAAGTATTTGTGGGAATGTTTGTCTATTTTTACAGAAACACATTAATTAGATCAAACGCTGATGCTGGCGGAAAAGACCTGAAGCCTAAATACTGGGGTGTCAAACTCACACAAGGGGCCAAAATCCAAGCACACGGTCGCGGGCCGAACAGGATAAACATTTATTGAACACTCTAAAACTACTTTTTTAAAACTTTAAAACCTTAACTTTTAAACTGAATTTGGTTGCTGAAGATGATATTGCTGGTAGCTGAATATAGATAAAAAAGCTGAAGCTGATGGCTGAAAGCGCTGAAGCTAATAGCTGAAAACAATGAAGCTTATTGCTAAAAAAGCTGAAGCTGGTAGCTAAAAAAGCTGAAGCTGATAGCTGAAAACGCTGAAGCTGATAGCTGAAAACAATGAAGCTTATTGCTAAAAAAAACTGAAGCTGATAGCTGAAAATACTGAAGCTGATAGCTAAAAAAGCTGAAGCTGATAGCTGAAAACGCTGAAGCTAATAGCTGAAAACAATGACGCTTATAGCTAAAAAATCTGATAGCTGAAAACGCTGAAGCTTATAGCTGAAAACACTGAAGCTGATAGCTAAAAATTATGAAACTAATAGTTGAAAACACGATAGCTAAAAAAGCTGAAGCTGATAGCTGAAAACGCTGAAGATTATAGCTGAAAAGAATGAAGCTTATAGCTAAAAAAGCTGAAGTTGATAGCTGAAAATGCTGAAGCGTATAACTGAAAACACTGAAGTTGATAGCTGAAAACACTGAAGCTGAGAGCTGAAAATTATGAAACTAATAGTTGAAAACACGATAGCTAAAAAAGCTGAAGTTGATAGCTGAAAACGCTGAAGATTATAGCTGAAAAGAATGAAGCTTATAGCTAAAAAAGCTGAATTTGATAGCTGAAAATGCTGAAGCGTATAACTGAAAACACTGAAGTTGATAGCTGAAAACACTGAAGCTGAGAGCTGAAAATTATGAAACTAATAGTTGAAAACACGATAGCTAAAAAAGCTGAAGCTGATAGCTGAAAACGCTGAAGCTAATAGCTGAAACCACTGACACTGATAGCTAAAAAAGATGAAGCTGGTAGCTGAAAACACTGAAGATAACAACTTAAAACCCTGAAGCTAAAAAATACTAAGCTGACAGCTGAAAACACTGAAGCTGATAGCTAAAAAGCTGAAGCTGATAGACAGCTAAAATATTAGCGAAATGCCTAATGACTAAATAAATCTCCTTAGGTTAGCCAAAACAGCTAGCATGTAGCTGAAATATGAGCTAAACTCCAAAACAACCAAAAAAATCTCAGTAAATGCCAAAATAGTCCAAAAAGCTAGCACAATGCCATTTTTAAAAACTTCAACGTAACTTTTTAACATAGTTATGAATAATGAAAAGACAGGAATATTATTCCAGAATAAATCAATTTAAACCTTAAATAACTTTCACTATTGTATTATCCATAAAAATATATTTCGTTAAAATTATAAAAAATTAGAAATAAGCACAAGATAACGTTGGGCCATTAATAACAATAAAAGAAAATCATCTTGAGGGCCGGATTGAATTATCCGGAGGGCCGGATCTGGCCTCCAGGCCTCGACTTTGACACATGTATCCTGGTGTGTGGTCATCTTGAAACAACATGGAGTCATTTAAAAACACTATAATCTGAGAGAATGGTCCAGAATATGCATGCTGGCAGATTCAGAGTTAATTTCGCTAGAACATGTAACAATCTCCTTCCATCATAATCTCCCCTACTCTCTTATCCCAACTCCACAAGTGTGGATCTTCTTTCTAGAGAACATCTAGTGACACCATACTTTACACCACCAATTTTACATTGATTTTAGTTATACGTGGTTTGGATGCAGCATCTTTCCAACAAAGTTTGGAAGTATTGAAGTTTAAAGTACTGACTGAGGCTTTCTCCATTCATGTGGCCTCCATTATTCCTGTTGTCACTCCCAAATGCTTCCATTGGGAGTCAAATTGAGAGTATTTTAGCAGAATAGACACTTCATGATGGGTGAACCCTACTGTCTCATTAGTGCACTTTTAAACACGTACAGATAAAAGTAATTGGAACACCTTAATGCGACGATTTAAATGGGAAGGAAAAGATGTTTTGGAGTAAGTTTTTGAGGAGTATTCCTCTTAGTAGATGATATTACAGGAAACTGGTCCCGTGGTACAGGAATTGAAAACTGCTTCCAGGTGAATTTACCTGAAGCAGGCACGTAATGAGAAGTAAAAATAGCCAGGACGCTTTGAGACTCGTAAAAATGTTCCTATGATGAGCAAACTTAAAATGAGTCCAAACAAATGCAGCACTTAGGTCCAATAAGATCAACACGGAAATGAAAGGCTGGTTAATTTACCCAGAGCTGCAGTAAACTTTAATGATAACAAAAAGGTGGAATTATAGTAGAGATGTGTTTTCATTCCTGTAAGAATTCCTCTAGATGAAAATGAATGAATCTCTTTTCTCTCTTTTTCATTTTAAACCACAATATTTAAATTACATGTGGAGCATGTACTTCTATAAAGTTTTTTGTAATATTTTTAAAGCCAGACTTCAAGTTGAAACGTTTTGCTTCAGTATAGAAAATCCTCTTTAACTAGAAAAGTTACATTACCTGTGATAATGCTAGTGTGAATGTTTTTTGCTGAAAGTTGGTGAAGATGCTGAAGCTTTTTGCTGAAAATGGTGACGCAGCTTACTGTAACTTCTGGAAGGGATTTGCTGAAAATGCATTTCCAAAATGTTAAATTTACAAAAAGACTAGAATTTCACTATGAAGTAGCACTGAAGTTGACCTAACTTTCTTAAAAAGTTCTAAGTCTGCTTAAAAATCCACAATACATTCCAATTTAGCAAAAATGTGTATTGTAAAATGAGCAAAACTTCAAATTAGCCAAAAAAGCTAGCTTGTTGTCTAAATATTAGCTAAACTCCCAAATAGCCAAAAATTCCTCAGTAAACTAAACTAGCTAAAAGCGTTAGCATGTTGCTAAAATAGAAGCTAAACACAAGATTAGCCTATAAAAATCTCTAACAGATTAGCAAAAATGTTAGCATGTTGCTAAAATATTAGGTAAACACCATTTAATATATATATATAATAAAAGAATAAACCATAGCCCATAAATATGTCTAAAGGCTTGTTGCTAATTTACTTAAAATTATGAAATTTGAGGACTTTCCTATTCCTATGGGGCATATTTTGCTCAGTATTTCAAAAACTATGAAGTTTATGAATACCCTAAAAACAAGCAGTAATGTCCTGAACAAGCTTATTTTTTTTTGATACTAAGATCGCTAAAATCACTGAAAGTGTGATCGAGTTTTTACATGATGAAAAACATATGGAAGGAGCAGGACAATCACTATAATGTGAATACTTACCAAACATTCAGTTATTCCAGGTACCACTGACTTTTATAAATATGCACTTTAGTTTTCCTGCTACACCAACATTTGTAGAACTACAACTTAAAAATGTGGAATACATGTTGCAAAATCAACATATAAATATTTATGAAGCAATGGTTTTAAAAAAAAAACATCTTGATGGGAAATTATGGGGTAAAACTGTAAGAAAAAGCTCGTCAAAAGCTCACTGAAGCAACGTTTGTTCCCGAGGTAAAACTGTAGAATTGTGCCCCCTTGTGGAGTGGTTCCGACACTGCATCACTGCCTCTTCTTACACACAGCCTGAGTCAGTGTTGAGACAAAAGACATTTTATTTCAAATGGATTAAATGGAATTGATGAAAATCTGATAAAAAGAAAATAAAAGGATATCATATAAAATGAAAAAAGGGGAAAAAATCATAACAAATATTCACTTTACATTTAAATATGTACAACTTTGATAAATAAACCAATACTGCAAGGATCTTTTTTTTTGTAGTTTTGCAATCTTACTTCTCTGGGCGTGTGCTCGTGTACGGACAGGAAGAGCGGACAGAAATAGAATAAACTGGAAGTGATTCTCACGGTAAGATAAGATAAGACGGGAATTAAGTGCAGATGACAAAACAGGAGGGAAAACATCTTTGCAGAAAACAATTGGTGACCAAATAAAAAATATAGATTTTATTATTGCATCTCTGCTGCAGTGTGGTCATCCTTTTTATTTGGAATCAGTGTGGTACATTCCTGACATGAAACAATTTGTTTACCATCAAAGATCCTTAAATGGAGAACAGCCCGCTTTTTTTTTTTAAAGCCTTTACAATCTGTGTTAAACATTTACAAGCTGAAGCGTACAGTACAAACATCACTGAGATAGATTAAAAAACTGTTTACTTTAAACCAAACAAAAAAACCTAATTATGCTTTGCTAACCAGCAGCAATGTTTCCCACTTCTTATGTACACGACAACCACAGTGTGCAGCAACTTTAGTTTAAAAAAGCCTCATCTTGCATCTTCAGTACTTCCAGGAAAATGAACTTCTTAGCCTCAGATCCAAATTTCAGACAAGCAGATGCTCCCCTCTGCGTTTTCACATTTACAAAACGTAGTTCAGTCCTCAAACAAGCGGACAGCATCCTTTCCAGCATGAAAATCATGCGGTAAAAGGGGGTTCAAGAATTGATTTTATGTATTTATTTATTGTTAAAGCAATCTCCTGAGTGCAACCGTTTTGTAACAGATTTTTCTTTATAAAACCAGTTGAAAAAACCCTCTCTATGGTTTCTACTACTTTGTTTACAAAAGCAAACGAACAAAAAAATTAAATCAACAGAATTGAACAATAAAGCTGTAAAAATAGACACGTGTTCCAATACAAATTAAAGCACGCCAGGAAAAGCTTTCAGCGTTCCTGTGAGGTGAGGGATATCTTGGTTGGGGTGCCACACCGGGTCAGACCTGCTGAGTTTAAATGATGTGTGCGACAGGGGACTGCATGAGTACAGCGTCATACATACTAGGATCGACTTTGTTTGCATCTGGAAAGAGGATTTTGCTGCGTTGGAACAGCAACGTTCCCTTTCTACCTCAAACAGAACACACAAAGCTGAGTGGAAAAGACATTCGGGTCGGGATGTTTTGACCCCCCGACTCATCTCCTTCTGTGTGGAGGCCCGAAACCAGGCTGGGGGTGTCGTCTTTGGAAATTTCTGAGGTAAGCCTTAACCTAAGGCCCAGACACACAGACAGTGACCTCCCGCTCTGTGAAGTGCAACTTTGGCAAAGGGAAGCAGCTCTAGTGCCTCTTCATGGAGGAAACCTTCTTCTTCCTGGCTGCTAGCATCTCATAAAATGGGTCCCTGCTGATGGCAGCTCTGTGGACACAAGAAAAACATCCATAAAATATCAGAATCAAGATGTTTGGTTATAAAAACGGCTTTTAAGTGACTAAATCTTTTAAAAACAGATATTTTTTGTCAAAAGTTACTCATTTCTCCAGAGTCTGCCTGAAGATCCATTGATATGACTAACAGACCCTCGCCGTCTTAACGGGATCATGACAAAGAGGAAAATTACTTGATGCTGTTCATCCATTGTTCCTTTTCTAGCGGCGTGGGAGCAGAGATGCGGTAGAAGGTGTGGTTTCCCTCGACAACGCGCCCGTCTGCCTCCGTTTTGCACGCCTTGATCACCTGGTCTTTGTTTTCAGGGATGAAAAGCTCAAAGCAGTTCTAAAAAAAGACACAAAACAGGTACAAGTCAGAAAACAAACATGTTCAAAACTCCAGCACGGATACGGTTGTGTGAGCGGCTGAACGTCAGGGCTGCTCGTTTGGTCGGATGATCTGCTTCTTTTAGGGAAGTTCATCTAAAATTTGGAATAAGTGTTCCGGGATAAAATAGAGCGAATCAAAAAAGGACAAATGAAATACAATTCTTGTCACAGTGAGGTCGTTCTGAAGACTGGCAAAAGACCACGCCCACACTTAGGCACCATTTTATTTAAAATTATGATACAAAAAAAGATTTAATTTTTTTCTGGATAAACATTATGAAAAAAACGTTTTATTTCCAAAAATGAGTGTTTTAATTTGTTGCTAACTTCTGCTATTTGTCTGATTGCTGAAAGCAATCAGAGTATAAGATCCTACAGCTTTATTGTCTGATTGCTGAAAGCAATCAGAGTATAAGATCCTAC
>NC_050519.1:10808845-10817384 GCF_002922805.2 Oryzias melastigma
TCACACTTGCGGCTGTAAAATGCTTCAAAGCGCTATTGCTTTCAGCAATCAGACGCAATTTCTTCAGGAATTGCAAATCTAGTTAATAATAAACTCGATTTGTGAAATAATCCACCTAGTGGTCACCTGAAGAACTGACCTGCTTTGCTATTTTTAAGACCCACTGCATTCATCTTTTGATCTATTTGTTCCCAATGGTCTTAATTATGATTATGGTGCTTTAATGATGTTTTCAAGGATATAGTTAGCGCAGAGCAGCAAAAGTTCATTAGAAATTCACCTTTGAGTTGTGCGTACGTCAGCAATAAGCTCTTTCTCAAACTGCATTTTGAACAAAAATACTCAAAAATGCAATTTTGATCTTCATATATGCACTTTATCTTAAGAAAAATGCCACAAGTTAAAAACAGAATTCTTCATCACCAGCTCAGTGGACTTGTGGTTGAGTGTACGCCCTGAAACTGGGAGGTCGTGAGTTCAATGATTCATGACTGACACTCAGCATGGAGGGTTGGATTGGGGGGTTAAACCACCAAATTGTACCCGAGTGCAGCTGTGTCTGCTGCTCACCCCACCCCCAGGGGAAGGATCAAATGTGGAGAACATTTGTCAAAACTAATGAGACTTTAGCTGTAAATGTGCATTAAGTTTAGGATTTCATGCTTTAGCGCCCCCATGTGAAAGTGCTATGACCATTTCAAAGGAAACTGGACTAACAGGCTTCTTATCCTCCACCTCCCTGATGCTCAAATTCTCCAGCGGGATGATTCCTCGAGGTTCTTTATCCTGTAAGAATCAAACAGAATATGTAAAGCACAGAAATGTGAGATACTGAGGTGGACTTTTAGGGCGGAAGGCACTCACTGTTGTGAACTCAAAGTAGTAAAGACAGTTGTCTGTGAGGATAAACCATCTCCTCTTCCATGTTTTAACGCGTCCTCCTGTGGGGTAAAGAGCCGACGTCAGAAAACCCAAACGAGAGACGGAGGAGGTCAGGAAGGAAACGAGCACCAAAGCACCAGGCTGCGCAGCAGACAGACAGATGAACGGCCACAGAGACGGATGACGCTGAACTCACACTTTCACCATCTTCCTCCTCTCCGGATACCAAACAACTGATCCTTTCAGTTCAATTAAAAACTGAAGTTTTCCTTAAGTGAGAACATTGAACAAAGGCCTCATTGGCCCAAATGTTTTCTGTTGCTGACTCAAAGGAACATTTTAAATCAATATCTGTGCTTCACGTTCTCTAAACGCATTGAAGCACTTCCATTAAATTACTTAGTTATGTGTGCATAAATGAATGAAGGAGAACGGAGTTTTCAAAATAAGGAGTGACTGAATCAAGTGGCCCATGTGACCGTCACTGGAGACTCTTTGGGGGTTGACCTATTGGCCTCTTTGTCACTCGTACTTCCTGTGAGGAGTAACCTGATCACAGATGAAAGAAAAACAGGATAAGGAGAGAAGCTGGGCTCTTCAATATTACCTCAAATATTCTACATTTTCAGAGTCTACCTGGCTGGAGGCTCCTGTTTCTCGTCTAGACGAGATGATCCCACCACCAGTGTTAGTGAAATGACACGCCTGGTGAACCCGCTTTCCGACACACAAGCTTTCCAGGATGCTTCCGGACAGATCACACTCACGACATCATATAGCAGCAGCGGCGCCGTATATGATATTCTGTCGTCTCACAGAGAGGTCGAGCACTTCAGTCTACACCTAACATCTACACACACGGGACAGAGATGAAGATGGCGGCTGCTCGCCACACCTGTGACTCATTTACATAAAAAAAACAAAAAAAGCAGGCCGACATGTGAAGCTGATTCTCAGAGGACAGGGATTGTTGCAAAACGGAATTAATTAAATCACTTCCTGTCACCAGGAGACAAAGCTTTCCTGCAATAATGTCTGGAACCGGGTCGTCCCAGACCATTGTTGCAGGGGTTCTGGGCTGGACTGGGTTTTCAAGCAAAGTCCAATTACTAAAAAAGTAAAAAAATAATAATTTGAGAAATTTGGTCCAGTCCAGCACTTTAACCAATCAGATCCATTTCCAGCACGAAAGCAGAACTTGCAGTATTTCCTCTCCATGCAAACACACAGCAAGCTAATCCCAATGGAATTGGTGATCAATATAAAAGTCTTTTGTTATGATTGTTGAATGGAAAGGAGGTACAATAAACTGAGAGAACGCCGGAGCGCACAGGACAAAAAAAAGGCAAAGCTGCTCTGTGGAGTGGTCACAAAGCTGTGACTTCCTGAGAGGAAAAAAAAAATGCACCAAGCAACCACCCGACAGAGATATAAATAGATAAACCACCGAGTCCATGACACACTGAAGAGACAAGCTGAAGTTTCGATGAATCAATGAGGAGACAAAATGTAAAAAAAAAAAAAAAACACCAAAAAGCGCTGTTTAAAATGTAAAGAAGAGAGGAGAAAAAAAGCATGGCAGACCACCAAAAGCACCGGAGAGTTGAACTAGCGTTGGGTAAGAGCAGGTGTACATACCTCCTGAGGAAAGACAACAGCCAAAATCATGGAAACAAACAAACAAACGAAGAGGAAAAGAAAACATATCAAATCAAATTAAATGATAAGGAATTAGGGCACCACAGTTCTTTAGAGATTTGTTATCCAGCTTTGATGCACTGCTTCACAGCGTTCAGAATCAATGTGTCCACAAGGGGGAGCTCTACTCTAAACATGAAAGCTGCTGCAAAGCACTGCATGAAATGTGGCCATTTCCTGATTGTTTCACTCAAATATTGAGCTCCTTTTTTGAAAAAGAGCTCCTTTAGAGCTTATTGTAAAAATTCACAGCAACTGGTAGTTTTTATTTTTTATTAAAAAACTAAAAGAAATTCACTGTGAATCTGTACAGTAAAGAGAAATATTAGAGGAAACAGAAGTTAAAGAGTTGTAACACTTAGGTTGAGATTTTCTTTTTAGGAAATTATTAATAATTAACCTTTATTGAGAGTATTTGCATTTTTTGTGTCCAGAAATGGTCAGAAAAAATGATCCAGGAGGGAGTTTTTGCAACAAGTATTTTTTTAAAACCCTGCAAATATGAGTGAGTATAAATATATCTTTATTAATTCAACATCTGACTTCAAGAACACTTTGAGAATAGTGCTGCTACAAACGATTATTTTAATAGCCGACTAATCACTAATTATTTTTTCCGATTAGTTGATTAATCAGGTCATGCGCAAACCGGATGTGAAGCACACATCTTAACCATCATTAGCTTTAAACTAACTAAAACTAGATGTATAGCATTGCGATAATGATAGTGTGAGTGCTGTAAGATGAATTTGGCAGCTGAAGATGCTGAAGTTGATAGCTGAAAATGCAGAAATTGATAGCTAAAAACGCTGAAATTGATAGCTGAAAATGCTGAAATTGATAGCTAAAACCGCTGAAATTGATGGCTGAAAATGCTGAAATTGATAGCTGAAAATGCTGAAATTGATAGCTAAAAATGCTAAAATTGATAGCTAAAAATGCTGAAATTGATAGCTAAAATGCCGAAATTGATAGCTGAAAATGCTGAAATTGATAGTTGAAAATGCTGAAATTGATAGCTGAAAATGCTGAAATTGACAGCTGAAAATGCTGAAATTGATAGTTGAAAATGCTGAAATTGATAGCTGAAAACACTGAAATTGATAGCTGAAAACACTGAGGATGATAGCCAGCTAAAATATTAGTTAAATGCCAAATGAGTTTAGAAAACTGAAAAAAAGCCTAAATTAACAACAAAAAAAATAGCTAGCATGCAGCGGAAATATTAGCTCAACTCCAAAAAAAGCCTAAAAAAACGTTTTAAAAAAATCCTAAATTAGCCGAAAAAGGTAGCATGCAGCTGAAATATTAGCTAAACTCAAAAAAAGTCTAAAAAACTTAAAAAATCCTAAATTAGAAAAACATAACGCCTAAAAAAACCTAATAAATTCAATTCTATTCAATTCAACTTTATTTATATAGCCCAAAATCACAAAGGAATTTGCCTCATTGGGCTTCAAAATATGAACAATTGTTAAAAACTTGCGGGATTTGCATCAACTTTTCCAGCATAATAATGCCATAATAGTCCAAAAAGCTAGCACAATTCCATCATAACTTTCAACTTTACTACACTCTGACTCCATATAATATAAAGTAAAGACTAATTGACTGTGAAATTAGTCGTCGACAGTTTTAATAGTCGATTAGTCGACTAATAATTGCAGCCCTAATTGAGAATGCATTAAACATCAAAGCATGGAGGGGTTCTGATGTGGTTCACCCATTCTCTTATAAGCTCTTTTACATACAAACCTGTTAATCTTCCAAAATAAAGCAAACTATGAACTTAAATCAAAGTTTGAAACCCAAACAAAAGCAAAAGTTAGTATGTGTTTAAAACTGTCTGAGTTTGGATCCATCACTCACCCAGCTTGAGCAGCCAGCCTTCTCTGTCTGGGTTGAAGAAAGTGTGTGTGAGGTCGTTGCCATCGTCTTCCGGGATCTTGAACGGTTCGTTTTTGATGCTGTCGTACAGATTCTGCAAAAACGAGATGTTGGTGACAAACGAAGATTTTGATGTCGGACAGCCGGGTTTGTGAGAGCAGCTAACCGTGAGAAGCTCTTCGGGCAAGTCTCCTCCATCATTTATCCCTCTGTTCATGGAGATGAACCGCTCCACCGACGGTTTGTCCTTCACGTTTGGGTTGTGGAGGCTGGTGTTTAGCATGATGATGGCAAACGACAGGATGTAACAGGTGTCTGCAACACACGGTCAGAGGGATGAGGTCAACAGGGTGTAGCAGAACTGCTTTCAAATATAGATGGAAATTAGCCGGGCTAAAAGCTCGGCACTTTTTCGACCACGCCGAAGCAGGGACGAGCAAATAGATTCTTTAATGAGGAGAGTGGGCGGCGTGCACTTGGGCGGTGAAATATGCATGCGTGTTTGTGCTGCGCACACAGATGCATTAGGACGGCTGACACAGCAGCACTTTCTAAACACCGTTAGGCTTCGAGATGCAATATTCATATCCATCTGGATCCATGCGAGACGGCCTGTGAGGAGCATTAGCTCCCAAAAGCCAGACGTTTGGACGGTTTTGTCTGCTAAATAAACTACTTTCATTGACCTCCTCATAGATCTTTGAGCTTCCACTGCACTTTTGTTTAAATAGCACCGACATCGGAATCTCATAAATATTTTGTTTAAAAAAAGTTAAAAAAAAAGTAAGTTAGACACATCTGCATGAACTGCTTTGTCTGAAGCAGGTTATATTAATTCACTTTGCTGGATTTAAAACTTACTAAAATTGATGAAAAACATAAAAAGTGACAGATTTAAAAAAACATAAACAAGCTAAACAATGACATCAGCATGACATCTGAGGTTTTTAATAATTTTAATAACAGAACTTCTTCAAATAGCTTTTTTTTTACATGAATTTGTTTCTAAGTGTGGGTCGTCGTTGATGCTTCCACTCAATTTTGAGCCAATTTAAAGCCTCAAACTGATTATCTTTTGATCCATCTTAAAAGCGTTCCCAGTGGTCTGTCAATTATCCCAAATTTAGCCAATATAAAAAAGACAAAGTCATAGGAGTTTATAAGAAATCAAGTCAGTGAGTTGTGGATGGGACAACCCCATCTCCTCTTCCCCTCACCGTTGCTGAACTCTCTCTGTTAAAGTGAAGCAGGGAGGAGCTTGTGGCTCGTCCAGCATTTACAGGAGAAAGTATGTGAACCTGTTGGGAGTCCCTTAATTTCGGTAAATAATTGACTTTTTTATTTTATTTTATTTTATTCAACCATTTGAATAATAATAATAATAATAATAAAGTTAATAATGCCCTTTTAAGCTCAATTTTCTTTATATATGTCCTCCATTATTATAGGCGTGGGTCTTTATAAACCACTTTAATCCAATATTTTCATATATTTTTGGCTTTACCATTATCTGTTAAAGGATCTCCACACTAACAGCCACTTTCGACATAAGTATGAACTCATTTTAGTTCCACTTGCACGGTTTCTGTGTAACTGTTGCTCATTCCTCTCTGCAGACGCTTCATCAGTGAAGTAATCCTACTTCTAACATCTATGTCACACAGCATTGTGCTGCATGACTGCTGTACCTGTGGACTGGAAAACTTTGGAGTTGCACTGGAAATAGCGTTGAGCGAAGGCTTCCATCATCCGGTCGATTTTCTGCGCTTCTCCCGGCAGCCGAAAACTCCACAGGAACTGCCTGTCAATGGAGACGCTTTTACTGTCAGTGCAAGTCTCACTTCCACTGAAGTGAATCTTGGTCACAAGATTGAAACTCACAGCTGCATCCTTAGAAAATGCAAATGTGACAACTTCTGAAAACTGACTTAATGACCTGCATAAAACTATAAATCCAGATGGAGATTAGAACATTCATGGGGTTTTACCTCAGAGCCTGCACCAGGTTGAGGTCCGTGAACTCGTGAAGTTCCACAAAAGCGTGGAGGACTTGGATGTTGAAGTCATCTCTGAGGGAGAAAAAAAAACAAAAAAAATAGAAAAATCATTTTTCTGCATAATTGGGTTACGACAAGCCGGAAAAGCATGTAAGATAGTTATGATTTTCAAATGTAATAATAAAAAATAAAAGCATCAAACCATAAATTATATATATTTAACGTTTTTGCAAAAAAAAAACAAAAAAAAAACGGTCCCCTCCTATTATCATCTAATCTAGATGATGAGATCATCCCTGACCTTTTTGTCCTCCAGAGCAAATGATCTGCCCTGAGGGATCATGGGACGGCTCTGAGGAGCTTAGAGGCATATCCAGTCACCAGCGTTTTCCGTGGACAAATGACCACCCTCAAGACTCCCCTGCCGCTAACACCCCTCCCAACACCATCACAAACACTTGAAAGCTTGATAAGAATCCAACAGAGAGCGTCCATCAGCTCCATTTCCTGGTCTGAGCTTACAGAAGACCACACCCTGGAGTCTCTGAGCAGAGTGATGAGCAGAACACTTAGTATTTCCTGAATTACGAGTACAGCAGCAGAAATGAGTCTTTTTCTTATTCATATGCATTCCTGAGACTTGAGAAGGCATAAAATAACCAAAAACAGTCAGTTGAGTAACACACACGGACTTTAGAGGCTGATTTAGACTTGCAACCAATTACCAGCAATAAAAAGCCTGTTTTAGTCATTATTTCTTTAATCATCCTTATGTTTAGCATTGGTTTGGAAGTCAAAAAAAGGAGAAGTGTCCAGACAGATGAGAGTAAACCCATACCTCTCTCCTAGATAATCTCCTATAGCCGTTTTGTTGAGACCCTCTCCTTTGTAGAGGAATCGAGCAATATCCTCGCTGGTATTCTTCAGCAAGTCATTCTCAATAAGAAACTGGATGCCCTGAAGAAAAAAAAAACAGAGTTTAGAGGACTATTCTGTAGAATATTTCCTGAAAAGAAAAGAAAAGTTACCTTTTTGGGATCCATGTTGAATTTCTTTCGGCCCATGGCTACCTGTTTGTTCCTCTGCATATTCTTCCTGTAGGGTTAAATGTACATCAGTGGTTGGTTTATGCTTTGTGTGGGAAAAATATATCATGGTAGAATGTTGGGTATGACATTTTCCCCCCCAAAAAACAATCATTTTAATCAAAAGAAACCAAACGAGGTTACAAATATACCTAAATATGAGATATCAGGGCTATAACACATTTTTAAATATTTGATTTGAAAGTTTAGGTCTTAACTAGATAAACTGCTAAATGCATCACTTCTATAAATCTAAATTTAAAGAACAATGAGAAACAAAAATCCTTTTCATCAAGATCAACCAATCCGTATGGATCATTCCACTAAACTGAACATCTTCACCTTGACTCTTGGCGTTTCCTCTGAATCGTGGTTCATGATCATAACAGATTGTTGAATAAGTGACGTTCGAAGACGAAGACGGATTTGGGAACGTCTCACTTCTCATTATTTCAGGGGTCAAAGTGCCCCCCTATAGCCTGCCATTGCTATGGTTACATCTTCCTTTCATATTGATGAGACGTCAACACTTCCTCCCAATTCTCACTCAAAAACATTCCTTTTGATTTATGTTTATGTCTGTATTTCAAGAGAGTTGGTGCAGATGACCAGCTATTGTGTTTACATAGATAGAAAATAAAAAAGTGGATCAAGAATGCATTTAAGAGCAAGATTGTTTTAAATTTTGCAGAATATTAAAGGAGCTCTCCCTCTCTAGAGACCGTCTATTGTCTGCTTCTGTCTGTACACCCACTGCATTATTCAATGAGGCCTCCAATCATGGGGGGTGTGACTGATGAAACATTTAAAATGCCTTAAAAGCAAAGCCAATTTGGGGAGGGGATCTGCTGTGATGGAAGGCCGTCCAACATGAATTATTGACGGCTTCATTTTGCTAAGTTAATCTAGGGAGGAGAAGCAACAGTCTTAGGGAAAACCATAGACTGTATATAAAATAACTGGACGAAGCAAGCCCCCCTACTTCCGTGT
>NC_050519.1:10817446-10852724 GCF_002922805.2 Oryzias melastigma
TTTCCAATGGGGGACCTCAGTGCTTGCTTTGTCCATTAATTTTTACAGTCTATGGGGAAAACCCAGAGAACTTTTCTCACCTTTCCTCTGTGGAATCCAGGTTCTCGATCTCACTGTTCACTTCTGCTATCTCATCCTTCAGCCGCTGCAGAGCAAATAAACACAAGAGTTATTAGCATCCCAAGAAAAGGCCTAGATCCTGTGTGCAGACACCAAAGCGAGGAGTGGAAGGGTGTGAGCGGATATTTGTTTAAAAAGGGAAAGGTCCATTTGAATACAAAGGCTGAGGCTGAATCACCTTGATTTACACGAAAACTAGAGATTTAGCAAAGAGGCTAATGTTCATTTCTGTGATTCTTCCTCTACCTGCTCCAGAACGGAGCACATCAGCGGAAAACCTCAAACGAAGTAAGAAAGCATGTAAGTGGATTGTATTTTGGGTGGCATTTCAGTGATTAATGACCCCGGAGGCAGATTTAATGAACCGGGCTTTCTGGTGCCAGACGGGCATCAAAGATGGAAGAAGGGGAAGACTGTGTGGTGAAAACAAACAACTCTAAACAAACCGCTCAAGAAAATATGAGTATACAGGCTGGGGTTGGCTGTGGTCATGTGGGAAAAGTTCATTCACACCCGCTACAATGTTAGTCTATGACTTCTGAGGCACAAAGCCATCTCAGTGAAGAGCGGACCACAAAGGGAACATCTGTGTTTTCAAGGCCTGCGCAATCACAACACATTCCTCAGATGCTTGCGCCCACAAACAAAGGCTTTGCTCATAGGGAATAAAAGGGGGCTGTGGTGGGGGGGCTTGACATGCTGGACCAGAGGAGGACAATGTGGGAGTCGCCGAGGAGGCGAGGGGTCAGTGTGCGGAGCGCGGAGAAGGTGAGAAAGGAAAGAGGGGGGCAGTAGTGGGACGGGGGGCGAGTCAGTGAAGGTGAATGTCTGTGAGGTCATTCATGAACAATGCCAACACAATGGACGTCCATGTTGAGGTATTTACCAAATATTTACAGTCACAGGACAACTGTACAGTGTTCTAGTACTGCCATTAACTCAAAAGTAAAGAAAAAAAAAAAAAAATTTTCATGGATGAAAACAACAAATCACTTCAGGGAAATTCTGCTGAGCTGATTTGAATCCCTGAATGTGGATGGAAATCAACTCTGTCGACAGTCATGGAAGCAGAGGGCTTCAGTTTTACATCATCTAAAGAAGACAAAAAAAAAAAAAAAGCAACAGTAAAGGTCTCGTAAATAAAAAGAACACCAGAAAATACATGAAGATGAAGGAGTTTTCGGAACTAGACGTCTTAAAAGTTGAGTTTTTCATTGTTTACATAGGCAAAAATGAGACCTAACCCTTATTTTTTTTTGGAAGTTAAAACTGTTTTTTTCCTTCTTCTTTTCTATGCATTTACACAGGCTGGGTATCACCACTCAATTCCATTAGGTTTTGAGTTTACACATTTAGACGCATTTGTTTAGAAATACATTAGTAATCTAAATATTTGTTTTGAAGATATTCATATTAATCTGATACATTTCACATACTGTAATAGGTATCAGTAAAATAATAATGAGATTGTTGATGGCATACAGTGTCACGTGGTTAGAGAAGCTCCTACAATTGTTCTGCCTCTCCTGGAGGGCGTTTCAGTTTGGGCACTAGGAGGCGATTACGCTGTAGCATTACACCTTATTCCAGAAGAAGAAACTTTTTTTAAGACCACAAATGTGTACTTTTAAAAATATTTCCTTAACAGAGTTTTAAAAATTCATGCCTGTCAGTATATAAGGATGTTCATTTAGTCGACCGAACGCAACATCCTATGTGAAATCACGTTATAGGTTAGCATCAAGCTAGGGGCCTTTGGATCATGTGTTAGATCGATCTCTACTTTTATGGATCAATTATGAAGCTTAAATCGATTCAGACCTATTAATTAATTAACTAACCCATCCCTAATATTTTCAGTACGAGGTTGTTTTTCTTCTAGATTAGAAACATTTTCTGCCATTACCTGAATGTCCTGCAGAAGCTCCTGCTTGCGCCTGCGGATGTTCTCCAGCTCCTGCTGCTCCTCTGGAGTGAGGTCATCTGGCACTGGAAAGAAAACAGGAGAAAAGATGATAAACTTACTCTTTTAACATGTAAAGCCTATAAAAGGGTGAGCTGAAATTAGTGACAAAAATACTATTCCTGGTAGGCAACTATTTTATATGAAATAAAACGCGAGTTTACTTGAACAAAAATGTTTTCAGAATCAGCTCCATAAGCAAAAACGTGACGAGTCCAAAAGGCCTGACAGCTCCTGACACTCACACAATGGATGGTTATTATTAGCTTGATCTGTGCCAACTACTAAGGGGCAAGCAGTGTGTCCTAGATGAAACTGCTTATGCATGTGCAACCCTTCCCTGCACTGAAAGCAAGGGAGACCGGCATGATCAGCAGTTCACATAAACGCAAACCAAACGTTTTAATTTTTCCTCAGAGAAGCTTCGGACTTCCTTATTTTATGTTGAAATTGCCACTTCAAGAAACAAAAACAAGCAATTCTCCTGAGTCAGCAGGACTTTAATAATATTATGGTCCACCTATAATGTTTGCCCGCTTCTGATGAAGAGGTCAAACTCCTTAAAAGTGATTAGCCTGGAAAACCTGCATTACGGAGTCAGTGGACTAAAGCTTAGCAATCACCTGGCACAGCAATCAATAAAAGCAAGCACACCAGCTGCCAGCCATCGGAAAAAAGATGGACTTTAGTGTGCTGAGTGCACACAAAAAACAAGACGACGATATAAGAAAGAGTTTCTCAAGATCCAAACAAATATGTTATTCATTTGCATGGTTCTTAGCAGATTAGAACATCTCGCTCTATTTTTTTTTTTTTTTTTTTTTTTTTTTGCACAATAGACAAAAACAAGTCTGAGGATCAACATGAAGCCGTGATGTCCTCATGTTGTGTTTACAGACAGCATGAAGAGGAGGACAACTAACCTGAGGCAAACTTTTACACCACAACAACCCTAGTGAACCAAGTAACCATGGAAACCCAATAGACAAAAGTACTAATATGACAAGAGCTGCTGGAGAACCAGTAGGATGGAGGATGAGTGTAAAGCAAAGACGATCTCCCTTTTCTGGAAACATAATGTCAGGTTGGATGTCGGTGAGGGAACAACACCACATATCTGAAGACAAGAGGCCAACATGGCAACCACAGCATTCCTGACGAAGAAAAGCCACAAAAAAAAGAAACGGAACTAAAGACATGTTGTCAAAAGAGCTATAATTTGGCACAAAAGAAGTGGGAAAATCCATGTCTTCACTTTAACTTTCCCTCCCATCGCTGGAGAGTGTACTCCAAAATATATTATATTTGCAACAATAATTGATCAAAATGGGTCAGATGTTTTGGGCGTAGATGCTAATCAAGATCCATTATGGGAAGGGACCAACTCCACCCTGATTGAGTCAGAGGAGGATTCCTTTTAGAGTTGCAGAAGCCACTTTTTAAAGGAACTTTTATAACCTTTTCAGCATGAATAAAGGAGATGAAATATGACCAAAAAATGTTTTAATGCCAAGTATTCTGTAAAGTCTTTAATGCTGTTCATTCACTGAAAAATGAAAGTTTCAGCTCAGCATCGTCACAGAGGCCCAAGGCCACAGACTCCAGACAAATTATTTAAAAGATTATTTCAGGAATTTCTTTTTGGTTTCAATTAGAGCTTTAAACCCCATCTAGACTTTGTGTTTCAGCTCCTAGTATTGAAGGACAGCTGAACAAGTTCAAACAAAATAACCATTAAAAAAGCTGTACTTTAACCCCTCTGGGGTAATTTTTTAAAAAGCTAACAAAGTAGAACATTCCGTCTTTCTACATCAAACTTTCAGGTAAATTTTTGCCTCACAAATGCTTTTATTCTTATTTACTGACAGCATTATAGCTGTTTCTAGAATCACAAACTTGTTTTTAGTGAGGCTTAGGTCAACACCGAGTACCAGGGGTGGGACGTCAAGGGAGGTACCGATTATAGCTTCCCCTCCCACAGCGGCAAAGTTGACAATCCTGATTGCAGGAAAAAAAAGAAAAAAGAAAAAAAGTCATCTAATCTCACCAAAGGATTCTCCTTGGAAAAATTAGGCAATTAGAGTTCTGTGTGCTCAAAAGATCGCTCTGCACCCTCCCTATAAACGTGACCCAAATTAAGAACCACCTCTCAGCACTGAACCAAGAGAAACGCATTACAGCTTCCAAACAAAACCACTAATAAAGCCACACTTTTGATGCACATGATGTGTAAAAATTGACAAATTATTACCATCATATTTAAACTTTCCACTTTTATTCTACCTAATGCCTTACATGTTTAAAGTCAATGTAAAGAAGTCAAAAAAACATGATCAAGTTTTTTTCCTGTCAGTTAATTTATCTAAAAATGTGCTAAAAGCAGCCGCCCACCCCCTCGAGGTCTCCGAGGGCTTAAATCAATCGACCTCTTGCCAGAACCAATAACTGTCCTAACGTTAAGAAAAAGCAGCGTTCTTCACGATAATGCACAAAACAAACGATCAATAGTCCTTGCCAGCACAAATCTATTTAATGCTTGAAGAAAAATGTGTCTCCTTTAGCAATAAAAAGGTAGCTTCAAATATGACCCCATCATCATCTCAGACGAAATCTCATTATTAAATCAAATCCCAGGAGAGCTGTATACTTCATCCCCCCACCACCACCACCCCTCCCCATCCCAACAAACAGAAAAGAGAACTCGCCACCAGACTGAAACTGAACACCAGTTCAGCACCCAAGTGGACCGAGTGGGTGGAAGAAGGTGAAGCAGAGAGGGGGGGGGCAATGGCAGGAGAGCACAGGGACAGTGGGAGAGGTGGTGGGACGATCACAGTCCCCCCTTTGTGTCAGCTTCATGTCAGACATGTTCGTAGACAATCGCTGCTTCCTGAAGCCGGTACTAGATGTAAACACCAAAGAAGAGATACTCCTACACTGGAAAATCAAAAGTAAAATAATCAGCTGCCACCATATTAAATCTCAGCATCCCACTGTCTAACATCAGTCATCCTGGTGCCACTCGTCCCATGAAGCAACAAACCATCAGGTCAGTTTGAATAGCAAATCTGTTTTTTAATACAATTCTGCTTCTAATATGGAACAACCAATTTAAAAGTACAGCATGGGGCAAGTCAGAGTTAATTAAATTCAACATTCTTGTGTGTAATGACTCACACAGATGAAATACAAACTGCAGATATAGAATCAATTAACCAGGAAAATTTATTATCAAGGTGCAAACCTGAACAAGAGATTCCCCAAAGTCTTCACAGCTCGTTTCACGTTGAAATAAAATAAAATTTAAAAAATGTAGAGACCAGACGTCCCCTCTGCTTGTTAGATCCGGCCGCTCAGCTCAAGTATGCCAAATATCCACATGTCAAGAGGAGGGAAGGAGACTGATCTTCCGGGAAAGACTTTAGGAGATACCGGCGGAGTTTTCCCAGCTGCAGCGGAGTTATCACAAGCCTGCTCGCAGCACGCCGACAGTGACACAGACCATTCGGGAAGGACCGTTACTCTCTGCCTCTCTCCCTCCGCTGCCCCTCCACATGCTCTACAATAAACATCAGAGCTCCACCTGGTGGTGAATCCACACCGTATGGCCTTATCTGTATTCTTATTTTATAATCCTCCTTAACACTTTCACTTTCTTTCATTACTTGCCACAGAAAGATTGGAAATAAGAGAGAAGAAGAGTGGAAAAAAACACATAAGCCATTTATGGAGTAAAGATTCAGTTAATAAATTACTAATTTCCTTATTTAAATACCAAAACCGAACCTTTAGAATTAGATTAAATAAGCCAAATATATATAAACCTTCACAACTGTTTGCTGACAAGAATAGAGTAAAAAAATAATTTTAATATGTTACCAATACTTAAATTTTAATGTAAATGTCAAGATGTTAATAAAAAGATTTCCCTCATATCCTGATTTGTGACTACGCTCTAAGATGACTAACTGCTGAGTCATCTATGCAAACCAGACCTTCACTCTTTCCTTAGTCACCCTGACTTGTCATGAGGCCGGCCTAACTGCCATGATCACCCCAAATCTAATTTTCAGTTGGAGTCTGAGCTGAAGACAGCAGCGTGTTTCTTCAGCCAAAGCCTGAGTATCTCACTAAATGCTGTTAGACATTCCTCCTGGAGGGTCTGGAGCGTTCACGTTTGTGCAGCATGAGTCTGCGCTTGCTCCAGGGTGTGTCTACAGCAGACGTGAGCACTTCCCCGCGTCTGCCTGGACGGGACTGAGTCAGGCGGGAGGCCCTGCCGCGCCGCTCGCTGTGACACACCGCTCAGACCGGTGAGTGTCACCACGTTGGATTCGCGGGTTATGTCATACGACAAGTCCCGACAGGAAGATGGATTTGATCCTACATCTACACCAGAATAAAACTAAAGCAAAAACAATAAAGATGTCCTTTAGTCAGAAGCATTAAAGCAAAAAGAAAAGCACATCAGTCAGGGTGTGGTTAGTTTTTAACGGCTGCTTCTGTACTTTATTTTTAATTAAAAAAAAACTGACATGGTCTATCATGTGATCTTCAAGCTGGAGTGTGGAATATCTCATCATCTGAAACAAAATCTAAAAAATGTCTTGTTTGTCACTTGACTGAAAAAAGAAGCAGAACCCTTTCAAAATAAAGTAAATGTCATAAGTAATTTTTATAGGACAAACGATAACATTTAGGATAAAAGTTCTGCAGGAGGAAAAACTGCAGAACTTAATTTATTTATTGATTTTATATTATTATTATTGCTACAATGTGCTATATGTGCCATAATGCATGCAACTTACTTTTGAGATGTTTGAATTAAATTTAACAGTTGGTTGCTAGAAAGCTGCTAGAGGTTAGATTCGTTATCATCTATTTTTCATTTGGTTCTCCATGTCTCTGTTTGGTGCAGTGTGATTCAAGTGTTGTTTCTCATTTCCACTCCCCTCTGAGGGAGCGGGAGAGATTTCAGATTCCAGGTGGCTCGTCTTAGCTCCTGTTCTTGGCTGTGGACCTCGCCTCTGGCTACACTATTCAAACACGTAGCTATAGAGCTAGAAAAGCTAATTCTTCTGTAACAGCTATGGTGCATCGCCTGTCTGTCCTGAGAGTAGAGTATCCGAGTGCTTGGATACTCACGATCTGCTCCTGAAATACAAATATTTGCGACGTCCAAGATTGTCGATTCGCGATCGCTATAAATATTGTAGTGTTTGCTCTGAAATGCAGAATTATGTTGGATTTTAAGTTTATGAACCAAAACAAAACCGAAAGAGCAGCACTACTGTCACCGGAAGTAAACAAATCTTTGTGTCGGTGAAGCTTCCGGTTTTCAAAGTAAGACTAGCGAGAGCTTTTTTTCCATTCAAAAACTGAGACTGAAGTTCCGCTCACTGACAAAATTTTAGAAAAAAAATCAGCCTTAACACCAGAGCTTTAGCTCCTGTCTTTACATTCTTTTGGTTATGGTAACTCTTCAACAGTTGATGAAATTATCGTAGCATAAGTTGATTCTGAAACGGAGAAACGCAGCTGATATGCTGCTCTGCATAGAAGTAAAGTGCAGATGTGAGCCCTGGGGGAAAAAAAAACAAACAAAAAAAACAACTTTTTTCATACGGGCTCTGCACAAATATGTAATGCTTAGAACGTAAAATGTGAAGAACTTTAAGGATGGAAAAACTGGAGAAGATTCTCAGGTTTTATAGTTGATTTTATAGTTATAGGTTAAAAAAAATGTGTTTAAAATGACAAACACCATTCCTTTCTAGTTAAATAGGTGTTTTTATCAGTTTTGTTGATTCTTAACTCCTTTTTTAAATAAAGGTGTGAATAATGGTGATTTAATACAAATAATGTTAATTTACATCCAGTAAAGACATAGCAAAAAACGTATTAAAAAGTAAGAATAGTGGTTCGATTTGTGACTCGTTGAGCTTGATTCATGAATCGGATCGCCCCCTGAGCAACAATCCAGAGCCCTACCTGGGAGAGGATCCCTCATTTATGTGGACATCCCTAAGGTTTCTTTTTTTACCCTGGAATCAGGTTATTATTATTATTTTTTTTAAAGTTTTTTCTTACTGAGAAGGAGGGTCTTGAGGTCAGGCATGTCCAGTTTAGCGTAGTCTGTTTAGTTTAGCTTAGCAACCACCTATTGTTTATATTTTATGACTGATTATATTTTTGTACAATTACCCATGTGAAGCCCATTAAACCTGTATTATGATATGGGTCTTTATAAAAAACTGAATTTAATTATTTGTTGCTACACAAAACTACTTCTATACATTGCTGACAGCATTAGAAGTGTGACAAAAGAAGGGAAAATATACAAAAATATCATCGTCTCAGTTCAGAGTGAGTTTGTTGTTGAGACTTTGTTGCAGGAATGTTGGGAGCAAAGCGTGTGAAGGAGCTAAAACCGAAGCTTTTTCCTCTTTGTGTTTCTTTCTTTCCACAGCAAACGCACACGAGGTTCAACAACATAAACATCCTCTACATCTATGCAGACCAGTCCATGATTCTGACCAGAGAAGAGCAGCTCGCTTTAATAAACCCTTTTCCGTTTCACCGCTGTTAATCAAACATGGGGTTTAACTCCAGCGTGGGCTTCTCCTAAAAAACAGAGGAGCTTTCACTTCTCACAACACACGTCTAGGACAGTAATCTATCAGAACTAACAACATCCGCCATGAGAGTAAACCAAATATATCCCAAAACAAAAGAGGGGAAACTTTGGAGGTCCACAATTATTTTTTTTATCTTTAGTTTTATCTCAATGCAGCTTTTTTTTTTTATGTTTTTGCCAAAAAGTAAACATGTAAAAGTCACTTCCTGTGCCACCATTTTGGTTTCCTGTTGAGGTTTTTATTTTTTACCTTGTAAAACCTTTAAATAGAATACATATGGGTCACTGTGCTATTCTTATTTTTATAAAAGGGCTTAGTTTCAAAATAAAAGCTCAGATTGACGTAAATGAAGATTAAATAAAACCATTAAAGACATCTGGAATGTTTATGCAACATTAAAAGGGGATAAAACATAATTACTGATGTCAGCTCTTCCCTTGTTTTGTGTTCATTTAATTAAAGTATAATATTGACCTTGATTATTATTTACCTCAACAAATATCATATTTCAACAGGTCAGAGGTTTTTTTCTCTCCATCCTACACATGATATGATGCATTCACGGAAGCCCACCCATAAAATAAATTCATTTTCCATTACAAAACGCAGCCACATAAAATGGCCTAAGTAGAAAGGACAAGTGTAACTCATGGAGGGGAAAAAATGAAATATGATTATGGGAAGATGATGAAGATTATCAAACTACCAGGGCATTAGTGCTGGGCACTGTATTGCTCGGCCCATTAGAGCTTTCAGCGCCACTCATTAGGAATCCATTAGTGACAACTACTTTAACTTCCCAGACCTCCCACCTCCGAGAGCCACAGAGTGATAGACTCCACAGAATCGACTGCTCTGGATGGTAAAAGCGGAGCAGAACCGACGAGGAGCACAGCTGTGGGTTCTGCAGAATACAAAGGCTCTGCAGCTTCCTTTAGGATCAGCCAGCCAGACGTTCAATGTTTTCCAACGTGATTAACAGTGACGCAAGCCAAGGGTGCCAACAACTGCTGGCAGGCCAACCAAGAGGAAGATGAAAGCATCACGCTGGAGAACAAAGACCCTCTGTTTGCTCCTAAAAGCTGCAGCCTCCAGCCATAACTGTCACCGAAAAACAACAAAACGTTAAATTAAAGAACAATTTAAACACTAAAAGCTGTTAGAACTTGTATTTTGGGTTAAAAGTGAAAATATGCTGTCAAAATGAACCACTAGATGCATGTTTATGCATTTGTGTGGAGGCGGGTCTGCCTGCTTTCACACCTGTTGCTTAGTATTCAGTGACAATGTCACTTTTATTTTGAAATTCTCGACATTATTAAGTGTTATTTCGTACATAAATTGTCTGTAGCAAAACTTTCCCCAAAATTATATATATTTTTAATGTTATCACACGCACACACACATTTTCAAGAGCTAAATTTGTTTAAAAAAAACAACTATGTAAATTAAAATCACGTTTATATGAAGGAACAACAAACACAAATATGTGCTTATGTTTCTTTTTTAGTTGGGGTTTTGGTAAACTCTGAAGGGGAAAACTATAAATCTTGCTTCAAAAAATAAAATAAATGAGTACTGAAAAAAAAAAAACACCGGGAGAGAGAATACCAAGCGACGTCACAGTTCACGCGCTTAGTTTGTGGCGTTTTCCATCAACACATTCGACAGCTATTGAATTTCATTTTAAATTTTAAGCTGTCCACCCTCCATTTTAGCGAAATAAAACGTCTTTCCTGGACGATTTTACTCACCCACTCCGTCTTCCGATTTCAACACCATGCTGCTGCTTCTCGTAGTTTCGCAGCCACTGGAGAACCAAGTTTCCGCTTCTCGAGACCCGAACTCTGAATAAGTAATAACTTCAGAACAACAACACGCCTTTGAACGTTGAACACTATCGGTTAAATAAAACACCTAGTAAGTGCCCGAGTAGAAGAACTGCGTTACTATCGCCAGGGAGTGGTTTGAAGAAATCGAGCGGACTTAAACAGGCTTCCCTCCTGAGTGCCGACTTTCTGTCAACTGAAGTTTGACGCAAAAGAGGCTTCCTGTGTGGCCTTTCAAAATAAAAGTCAAATTAACTTAAAAATTTCCATATTTTATAATTTGAACCAGATACTAAAGTATAAGTTTTGATCATAATAATAAAAAAAAAAAAAAAGAAAGTAATAGGATGCAATTTTTTACTGTTAATTAAATGATTAAACTAACAGATTATTTTTAAACTCACGCCAATCATTCATGAAATTATTTTTCTGGTGTTTGTAATATGTTTTTGTGGCATTTTTCTCATGACAAAGGACATATTTAAGGGAAAAAAAATCACATTTAAGTAAACATTTATTCAAATAATTTTAAATAAGGAGCAGATTTAAAAATACTGTAAAAAACTTGTACGGCATGCCACAAGTTCCCAGCTCTGCCCCATGCAAGTGCAATCACTTGCAGATGACTAGAGCTCTTCATTTTCTTCATTCGAGCTGGAATCTGGCTGATAATTGTATTGTAATTTTTATGCACCATGTTATCTTGGGGTTGTGAGGGGCTGTAAGCTAGAAGGAGAGTGTAAACAGGGGGATGATGGGATGTGAGGGAAGGCTTACTTAGCACCAAAGGTCCCACCAAAAACTCTAAGATGAATTCCTAATAAATTACTGCCACTCTGCAGAAATTATGTCCTAGAAAACTAACTTTTTTTTTTTTTTTTTTTTGCCTAAGACATCATAATCATTAAATGAAAGGAGCACACTTTTTAAGTAGATTAAAACATTATCAAAGTGGGACTGTAAAGCATAAATTGGTGTTTTAATTTTGCAATGTATTCCTATTTAATTTTAAATCCAAACCTACAGTTTTAGCTTGTTTGGTGATTATTTAAGCCATATTTATTGTAATGTATTGATGTCCAAATTATTCTCTCTTTCTTTATTAAACCTATTCAATGATTCAAGCTATCTTTTGCTAGACATGATATGCACTGAATCATTTTTCAGTTTAGAAACTGCTTAAACATGGTTGAAAATCCCTCTCATAAATCCTCCACACATCATTTACGTCACATCTTGTGTTGCATCTTATTTTGAAGGTTGATATCCAGCGTTTCCGGTGTCTGTCTTGTTTTCGTAACAGGCAGAAACTACGGCACTGTTGCCATTCTTTGGAACACGCACGCAAACGCATGCCTGTGCACGCTGACGCACCCGTCGTTGGGGCAGGGTGCAGTGGGGGCAGGGAGAAAGTGTCAGAGCAGTTGCTGCCTGAGTTTGCTGAAGCTGCCGGGGCTCAGAGTTCACCACATCCGCCGAGAGCAGACGGTGTGTCGCAAAGTAAATACAAATTAGACAATTAAACGGTTTTTTCCCCTTATAAAGCTGGTGTCACATGACAGAATTTATTAAACCTGACTGTGACCATAAACCTAGACTGAACTTTAATCACCCACAAGGAGAAACTGTCAAAGTACAAAACTTGGAAGACCAAAGAACAATGAAGTAGAAGTTGGATATTTAAATTAGAGAAAATAATTTAAATAACTAAATTCATATATGCAAATGTTCTCTAATAAATTAAAATGATCCATACATATTATAAAAGTCCTTCCTTCTAAGAAAATTTGCATCTTGAACTGCATGACTGCAAACTCTATTGCTAAATAAAGTCCCCAAACATACTTAAAATGTCATTTTAACTATAACATTATTAGATATTACCATTGTTGACATTTTCTGCTTCAAGTCTGGACTTTCACTGCACCTCTGTTACACTATTAACTTTTTTCTTCCCCTGTCACTCAGGTGAGCTGACCATCTTCTGAGTCTGCAAAAATGCAAAGCTAGCAGCAGGGGGAAAGAGCCTGTTCTGTTGCAACCCCAAAACCTGTGTAACAGGGATTTGCACTTCCAAAAGGTAAATCAGCTCACCTTATCCAATTTATCACATTTTAATGTGTTAGTTGTGCATATTTGTTGCTTTTATACTAGGGATGCCACAATAATTTTAATAGTCGACTATAATAATAATAATAATAATAATATAATGATTTCTTTTGCTTAGTCGGCTAATCAGTTCATGCATAAACTGGATGTAAAACACACATCTTAACCATCACTAGCTTTAAACTTGATGCGTTCACACTATATGCTAACTAAAAATAAAGACATTTAGGACGATTGTTTATGAACCCTATTGGAGTTTTGTGGTACCCATCCAGCAAGGCCAGGTGGTCTCCATATGGTTTAAAAGAAAATGTGGGCCTCGAATGGGTTTGTCCACAGTTTCTGTGGTGGCCCCACCTGTGTTTGTACACATTGGCTTTAGTGGGCACTCGGTAGGTTAGCTCGCTATGCTAGCCAGCTTTCCTGGTGGACAGCAGAGCTTGCTAGCTTGCTACAATGGAGCTTGCTAAAGCAGATATTGCTAGCTCGCTACAATGGAGCATGCTGTAGTGGAGCTCGCTACAATGTAGCTCGTTACAGCGTAACTCACAAGCTTGCTACAATGGAGCTCACTAAAGCGGTTCTTGCTAGCTCGCTACAATGGAGCACGCTATAGTGGAGCTCGCTACATCGAAACTCACTACCTTGCTACAATGGAGCTCGCCAAAGCGGATTTTGCTAGCTCGGTATACAACAGAGCTCATTACAGTGGATATTGCTAGCTTACTATGTTGGACCTCGCTACACTGGAGCTGGCTAGCTTGATACAGCAAAAATTGCTAACTCGCTACAAGGGAACTTGCTAGGATGCTACACCGTCCACCAGGAAAGCTGGCTAGCGTAGCGAGCTAACCCACTGAGTTCCCACTTTAGCCAATGTGGGCAAACACAGGTGAAGCCACCACAGAAACTGTGAACAAACCAATTCGAGGCTCACATTTTCGACCCACTTTTAAACCATTTTAAACCCACCTGGATGGGCAGTACCCAAATCTTCCTATATCTTCCTGCGACATCACTACTGACCCATATCAGCACTACTGCGCATATAATTCAAAGACAATGGCAGATGCGGCATTAGAAACCTCAAACATTGGTTTTGAGATTTAAAAAAAACAACTTTAATAGTCGGCATAGTCATGACTAATCGACTAATCATGGCGGCCCTAATTTATACATGTTTTATCTTGTGTTTGACCACTTGCAGCACTTGGGTAATTGTTGTTGTGTCAAAAGTGCTGCAGAAGGTGTGCTGACATGCTTTGAATGGCATGTCAGCATATGAAAGATTCAAGTATTACCTGCTGAAGAGGTGACCCAACTACTTTGGAATTCAAAACAAACCAGTCAGATTTTGTGGTTGTAAACTGAGCCCAAATCATGATTGCACCACCACCGTGTTTGTCCTTTAATTTAGTATAAGTTTTGGTTTTGCTGCTTTATATTGATTTATTTTAAAGTCCAATTTTTTAATCTTTTTACGTTCTTTTGTGAACTTTTTTTAGAAAAACATCCATTGAATTTTTAGCTAAAGTTATAATGTAAGGCTGCATATTTTTTAAAAAGGTTTTCCTTCAAAGCCAAACACAGCTGTGCTGATCTCCAACTGTAAGAGTTCAAACCTGTTCCTGCTTGTAGATGAACAGAGAACGATCAAGAGGAATGCAGATCTCTCCAGGGCCAAACACAGGTTCAAGAAAAAATGCTTTTGTTGCCTTTTTTCTGTCAGCTGATTTATAAAAGAGATTTATTCCTGTTGAGAACTCTGCCAGGATTTAAAGCGCCGCATTGCATCGTTGTGCCACGACCCATGAATGCTTCAGTTGTGCGGCTCAAACGCAGCAACTAAACAATGCAGGCCGTGTGAAAAGGACTTTCAGCTCATTGTTTCGGGTTCATCCATTCCCCTGAGCAGCCCTGCAAATGTGAACCCAGAACAAATGAGGCCACACTACTGTTTGACCTTTCAGCGAGGAGTTCGGGAGTTGTTGTCAGCACACCAGATCTATTGTTGCACGCAGCTTCCTGTTCAGGCTGACTCTCAAATCATGGTGACATATGACAGAATATTTATGCAACATCGAATAACGTCATAGTTGTGAGCAAGGATGCAATTATAGGACATAAAAATCAAACTTTCTAGGCTTAATCAAGAAATATAAGCACTTTTACATTCAAACAGCACATCTAAACTTTCAGCAATGAACTGCACGACAATTTGAAGTAAAAATCTGCTCTTCTCAGCCGGCGGCAATCTACATACTGTGAGAAAAAATCAAGACAGAGCATTTTCTTTGAGCTTTACCACAGCAGGGGACCCCCTTTAAACTTATGAAATCTGCATACATTTAACATGAAGCAATCAGTATCTGCCTTATCTGCTGATTGACATTTCAATCAAATTAAAGAGCCATAATGAGGTTTGTTTTCATTACCATCACAATGCAGAAGATAAGGAAATGTATACACACGTGACAAATCCAGGAAATATTTTATAGGTTTCGATTGAGATTTAACAAAGACATTTAAAAAATGTAGCACAAAAATGACACTTTTAGCTTCACTTTCACCTCTGCATGTTTTCAAAACAGTAAGTCACAGCAGCTTGATGGTTCAGTTGGCCGCATGCAGGACTGGAGAATGTTAAACTAGGGTTCATTTCTCAGGAGGCACAATCAGCTTACTCTAATGTGTGTCCCGAGGTAAGGCCCTTCACACTACTATCTAACTATGTAGTCACAGGGGGCCTCTATGATGTGGTCCCCAGCTCGGATAAAACAGGCAGGATTGGGTCAGGATGAACGGCAAGAGTACAACTAAATCATATTTAAATAATTAAAATAAAAAATAGTGCTAGTTTCAACTTCCCTTTTTGTTTCATGAGGTTTTGTTAGGATGTTTGAAGTCCCTAAACAGCCCAATGAGAAGAAAAGTGATGTCAACAGTGCCCTCTGGTGGCACTTCCTAGTAACTACAGCAAACCCTCAACCCAAAGACAGCTGGAATAGATTTTTTCCCGTATAAAAATATATAAATGCATTTAAATATTTTTTTCTGTATTTTAAGTACCCTTACACTGTAAATCTTCAAGGACAAGAACATTACAAACTGTCCTCATGTATTTTTCAGACTATAAAGTACTTTAATGAAATACTACATTAATATTAATCAACTGACATTGGATTTTAATTTAATTTAAGATTATTTTTTAAATTAATAAAAAATTAAAAGGGAACCCAAAGGTGTCTTTTTATTTCATTATCTGTCTCTGCCAAAGTGAAAAAAAATAAAGTAGTCGCAAAGTATCTGGTAAACATTTAAAAAACCAGACATGAGAAATCCTCCAGCGACCACAAATGTGATCGCACATCGAGCAGACATTCTTAAGCATTAGCTCTGCCTCATGAATCATTGCAGAAGATGCTTTCAAGAGCCGTGTGCTCTATTTGTAGGTGCAGGCAGGCAGTGGTAATTAGACCTTTGGATTAATGTGGCCTATAATTTTATGGATCAGAGGGAGGAGAGACCTGAAATAGGGGATGACATTTAGCTCTGATATTGCTTCACTGATTTTCGTGGGAACAAGGAAAGCTTTAGAGAGAATTCCAGACAACATACAACAAGTCTTAACTTTGTAATCATCTGCACCCTAATGTGTATAAATACCAATTTAGGCAGTTGTGTGTAATGACCTTACAATTATTTATAAAGCAGTGGGATGTCTGTGCTGAAAAAGTTACATTAGCTCAGTTTTTTACATTTTCTTTCCACCAGAAAGCTCTGATTTGAGTAAAACATCTTTCTGTAAATATAATTTGCTATTACAGCAAAAAAATGGATTACATGAACAATAGTATTTAATTTCTACATCTAAAATGTTGGATATTATCCAGCTTATTACACTTCTGACACTCTTTTAATTCTCTATAAATCCTTTTATAATAAAATAGATTTAAATAAATGTGCAAATTTATCTTAAAATAAATGTAAAATGAATACATTTATTTTGTATTACTTTTAAAAGTATTTAAGAGGCAAAACATTTAAAACCAAGTGTGTTTGATTTTTCAGAAGTGATGGAAACAACCTAGAAAAGCTTCTAATAGATCATTACAACCTCCAAAAACATAGATCTGATATCACCCTCTTCTACCTGATGCATCAACTATTTTTGAAACTCTTACTACACTACTAGTTTTGTTTTACACTAATTTATATTTCCAACTGACCCTGATACTCCAGATGAGTGTGGACTGCACCTGCACCACAGTGCGGTTCGTAGCGGCTGATATCAGTGAGCTAGAGGGACAAAATATCAGCTGCAGATGGTAGAGTTCCCCATTATTCACATTATGCACACGAAACCACAGACAAAAGTAATTTACAGCTGAGAATGGAGCCAAAAAACTCAGTTATTTGTCAGTTTTGTGAAAAAGAGAAGTGAAAGAGAAAACTGCAGACGGTCTAATGTGTCACTGAGAGAGTTATATTTTAGCTTTTCCCTCATGTCTACTGTTGACTCCTTTAAAATCACTGTTAGGGTTTAGTTAGCAAATAGTCAAAAATGTATGATTCCTGATTGAAAATACACATTTAGAGCTTACAGCACAATCATGTTTAAAGCTCAAATATGGTAGACTCACAGCAACACCAGAAAAGTTGAAGAATATGATTTTGAAAACGATTGAGAAAGCTTTTTCTAAATCTTGCAGAATATAAAAAACAACTAGAAAATCTGTCTGTCAAAGTTCATTTGAACGTTTACAGTCAGGCTGTGATAATCGGTTTGAAAAGCTGGATGGAGAGGAATGCAACACTGGCATTTCCGAGCATTACACACTTCTGAACTGGCTGGATGTTGCAGCATTGCTAAGAACAAGAACACCACGTCTGTTGAAAATTGGGTGCGGTCGTACATCGAGACCTTAAAAAAAAAGGAACGATCTCCAGCTTCAGCTGGGATCTCTTGAAAGATAGATTTATTTATTTTTAATAAATGTTTTCCGTTAGACTATTAAAGATCCACCGAGGTCGTGAAATGGTTACAGCAAGAAGACGCTGGTTCAAATCCCATATATGTGACTGTGTATGACGCAGGGTAAATCCCACCTCCACCTGACAGTAGCTGGGATAGGCTCCAGCAACCCAGTGACTCCAAAAGTTTACGGAGCACTAATCCAACCGTGAGACACAGAGGTGGGAGAGTGATGATGTGGGACTGTAATCCGGTGCATGGGAAGATGAAATATTAATCATACTGACATTATAACTTGCATATAGCACGTTTAACGGATCGAAGGCTCAATTTTGAAGCTAAAGACTCTTATCTCCTTAGAACAGAGGTGTGCAACCTGCGGCTCCAGAGCCACGTCTGGCTCTTCAGCCCCTCCATTGTGGCTCTCTGGTTCAAGAAAAATACAACGGTCTAGTTTAAAAAAGTAACTGTAAAGTAAAGTAAAAAAATAAATAAAAAAAGTTATATAGATTATCACTCTGCGAGGCTCCAATGCACATTTGCCATAGAATAACTAAACTAACCAAGAACAAAACATTTTGACCTCATGGTTCAAAAAATAGAGTTAATTAGCTCAGTTTTTATTTTTGAAATTTAGATTTATTAATTTCTGGCTAAGAAGCACCAAAATGTTTATATTTATATATATATATATTTTTTCATTGCTGATATTACACTACCTACCACTGGATTTGCTCCATCGAGATGACCCTATGTGACACAGGAAGTCTTTTATTTTGAAGGAAAGTCTTGTGAACCTCTGTTCACTGTTTCATATTTGGAAAAAAAAATCTTAAAATTTGTTTTAATTTATGCCAAAAAAGTATAGTTTATTTATATTTCTCATAAAATAACAATAACATAAATACAAAGTATGTCTTCTTTTTTTAAATGACGTGTGGCTCCTATAAGTGTTAAAGAGACCTCTGCCTTAGAAGAATAGACCTTGTTTTCTCTTATTTTGGGAACATTTGGGATTTACGTTTACGCCCCTTTTTTAGGATTTATTTATTTAAAAGAGGACAATGCAATTTAAAAGAAAACCACATGATAAACAAGATAAAAAAATTTTAAAGACACCAGAATTAGCCAAAAGGCTAGTTTTCGTCTGTGGTCCCCTGGCCATGATGACACAAAAAGCAGTGAGAATAATGAAAATGTTCATCTCAATAAACAAACCATCAAGAGATTCTAAAAAGACTTCTGCAAAAGTTCCTAAAAACTTTTCGTATTCTCCGAATAAACCAAACAACTTCTTGTGAAATGTCCAAAACACCGAGAGGAAAATCCTCTTTTTGCACACGTTGATGCTGAGCAAGGTCTTTGGAAACCACTGAGCCAGCAGAGCGTCCCTTTTGGTTCGCGCTCAGTCAGCTGATCCACAGCAAGTCTGTTGAGGTCACGACAACATAGAGCACCAAGACTCCCAGTGGCACTCCACCCGGTGGTGAAATGTCAACTATTGCATCAGATTAGCACATACTTGAAATGACGCACACTTCGATTTCATTCCAACCACATTATGACAGAATTGGGAAGAATAAAAATGCATCTTCTCCTGCTATGATCACATCAAGAAAGGAGTTTGTTGGGTTTTTCAATAAAAATGTAAGTGTCACTAAAGTCTCACCTGTTAATGTGACTGTATAAGTGTCACAAGGATACTAAATCTGCTAAGTAATAGCATTAGCTCGCACTCCCTCGGCATGCGTGCCCATTGCTGGGGTTTAAACACGAGCCCGGTTAAGCCGTGAGAAGCTCCTTCTATTTCTGTTCAGCTGTTTGCTTGATTCATGTGGGTCACACCAGCGTGCTGCGAATCAACAGGTCCCCGAAGAAGCCAAACAAAGCAAATGATTCCACTTTATAGGATTTAAATGATAAAAAAAGCTGACATATCTGACGTGACTTTACCCCGAGGATCCTGCTGCAGAGCCTCCACAGCCGGACACAGGAATGTCTGAAGGCTGGACACACAGAGTTCATTCAGAGTCCCCATTGCTGCAGCGTGGAATCCGCCTTTCTGTTCGCAGCCGTCTGAAGCGTCACTCCCTCCTTTATCGTGAACAATGAGACGGTCGACAGGGGAAGTGGTGGAGCCCCTGTAAATATCCCCCTTTGTCAACAGATGCTCCTGCTGTGAGGTCCTGCTTCTGGAGTCCACAGCCGGATGGCTTCTCCACTCCCTCTCACACACTCCCTACTTTCTCTTCCCCTTCATTTATAATCTGCAACTTGCTGGAGAGCTAAAAAACACTTCTGCTATCTCCGCGTTCCCCTTTCTGCAGCATCGTCTCAGCCTCTTCTGTTCTTCCCTTTGATCTGAACTCCAGGTCGACTTAAAGCATCAGTTAATCGTCTAAGATGAGGTGCATCACTGAATTCTGGGTTAAATCCTCCAACTTCTAGATGCTTCAAAAGCTGTGTATAAAATAAAAAATGTAAGGTAGCATTGTTGCTTGGCAACAGCTAAGAAAAAAATGATGTGCTGCTGGCTAAAAGACTCTGAGGCTTTTATTTGATTAGGATTTTGTTTTTGCTGCAACACAAACACATGCTGGGGTCGTCTGGAAAGCACACAGACGGCTGCACACTAAAATAAAACAGTTTTTAAAACTTATTATCTGATTTTTTGTTTACCGTCTCCGCACCTCAGACACCTCTCACTGTCACTTATCAATCACTCCTTCCACTCCGTGTCAGTCACGCTCTTACTCAGAGTGAGGCAACCTCTGCCTGAGTGAGAGGACTTTTAAAAAAGACTGCATTTCCATTCGTTTGGACGTCTCTCCAGATCTAACCAGTTTAACCCAGTTTATTTCCAGGGTCTCGCTGCAAAATGACCCTTATGTGAACCGCAGTGTCAGTCACTGCTCCCAGAAATGCTGCAGCTGCACATCATGCAGAGCAGCTCTGTCACTGGAGGCAGAATGAGGCAGAGCAGAGTCAGCTGGGATGCCTATCCTCAGTTTTTTATTTTTTGCATATTCTTTATTAACTTCTGGAGGATGAAGGTAGACTGACTCAGCAAACTTTTAGGTGATAAAATCAGAAACATGATGTCATCACCTTATATGTTCACTTTATTCCAATAAAGCTCACTTTTTAAGCACTGCTGCTGATTCTGCACCACGAAATATGACTTACTAATGAAAATCAGTAAACATTAACGCTATGGACAATTTAAAAGTTATGCTAAAGCTTAAAGATAAACAAGCACTTTTTTTGTTTGAGCAAATTACAATTTAATCTGTAACGCCATCCTTAAAAATCGATTATTTTCCTTGTAATTCTGGTGTCTCTCCATAGATAGTGCACGGCAAATTAAATTTGACGTTTGTCTAGGTCAGAGGTCAAAAACCCTCAACAATTAAAGAGTCATTTGATTGGATTTCTTCCTAATAACAATCCAGGAGAACTACAAAGTCTGACTTCACCCTTTAGAAAAATAAAAACACAGATTTCTATGTTAGTGCTACTATTAATATATGTAAATAAACAGTTGTTTTTTGGGTTTTTTTTGGCATAAATAAAACGTACACATAAGTAGAAAATGCTATTTCTTCTAAATGAATGACTTCCTTTCAAAATAAAAGACACCCTGTTACAGTTAGCATCATCTCAAGGCAGCAAACGTGGTAGTTGGTAGCTTAGTGTCAACATTGATTTAAAAAAAAAAAACTTTATTTTACTATTTACGGTGTAACTCAGTCAGAAATTTGTAAATCTCACTAATCAAAATGAAATCAGAGCTAATTAAATGACGTTTTTTGGATTATTTGACAGAGTTTGTTTTATTTTGAAGGGGTGTGCTGTCAGAAGTAAAATAAATGGAAATGGTTGTGCAAAGAAAATTCTATTAATTCAATTACTATAATAATTTAAAACATATAAATAAATGGCTACAAAAACATAGTTGCAGTTTATTTTTACTCGGTTTTGGTCTGTAAAAAACTGGACCAAATGGCTCTTTCAGAATCAAAGGTTGCAGACCCCTAGTCTAGGTGCAGAAAGTTATTCTGTATTCATGTAGTGTTGAAAGATGTTTTCTTTTTCTGATGTTAATGTGTGTTTTATGAGTTGGATGGTCATTTTCCCGACCGTTCCGATGCCACACGAATGCAGCATTTCTCTACGTTTGTATTTTGTCAAAGTTTTGGAAATGTAAAAAAAAAAGTTCGGTTTTAAATATATATATATTCATTTTCAATAAATATTGAAATTGCTTCGACCCTTCTGAGTCAAAAAAGTTTGTCCATCTTGGTTTAAAGTCTGATTTTCTGCTTTGAATCCTGAGCAGAACTATATGTTCTGAGATTGGACTGCCACTGTGTGGACAAAGCATGCAATGACACTTTTTCTTCAGGAAAGAAGAAAAAGTGTTTTGCAGACCTAACTCAAACTCAATTTACCTAGAGGCCACTGAAGGCAGAGTCTGGCTGAGACTGGACCGTACGGGGTTTCATTTGTGCCAAAAATATGTTTTTGTGTCTATGTCTAAATCTATGGTCCATTGTCTATGTCTACTGACAACATTTTTTCTGAACATTTGTTTATGTCTATGTACTACAAAGCCAGAGGTGTCAAACTCAATCGCACAAGGGACCAAAATTCAAAACACACTTTAGCCCGAGGCTGAACTGGATAAACATTAATTGAACACATTAAAAATACATTTTGAAACTTTAAAACCGTAACTTTTTAACATAGTTATGAAGTAGATATGTAGCATTACCTGCGATAATGCTAGACTGAATGCTATAATTTGAATTTGGCCGCTGAAGATGCTGGTGCCGATGGTTGAAAATGCTGAAATTGATAGCTGAAAATACTGAAGCTGATAGATGAAAATGCTGAAGCTGATAGATGAAAATGCTGAAGTTGACAGATGAAAATACTGAAGTTGATAGATGAAAATGCTGAAGCTGATAGATGAAAATACTGAAGTTGATAGCTGAAATTACTGAAGCTGATAGATGAAAATACTGCAGCTGATAGATAAAAATGCTGAAGTTAATAGATGAAAATGCTGAAGTTGATAGCTGAAATTACTGAAGCTGATAGCTGAAAATGCAAATGGAGATAGCTGAAATCACTGAAGCTAATAGCTGAAAATGCTGAAGCTGATAGGCAGCTAAATGCCAAATTAGCCTAAAAACATTTTAAAAAAAGCTTATATTAGCCAAAACAACTAGCATGTAGCTGAAATATTAGCTAAACTCCAAAATAGCTTAAAAAATCGTAGTAAATACCAAAGTAGTCCAAAAAGGTAACAGAATGCTAATTTTTAGAACTTAAAAACTGTACATTTTTAAAATAGTTATGAATAATAAAAAGGCAATAATATTCCAGAATAATTTAGCTTAAACCTTAAGTGAAGCTTTGGCACAATTTCAGTAAGGAAGATCTACTTCCTCTCAGGTATGCAGGTTGTTTCATTGTCACTCTTCATGCCACCAATTGGTATGCACCGGAACCCAATAGCTGAAGTACTCACTTTCTTCACAACCAATCACAATCAAACTTCTGCCTTTTAAATTTCAGTAAAGTTGTGTTTTTTCAAACAAGATTTCTCCAGCCCAGAGAAAAGACAGGAGCTAACGACGCTAGCAACTGTTACTAAGGACTTATCTAACGAACCAGATCCAACGACAATAGCAAACGCAAAGTTTTAAACATAAAGCAAGCTGAAACATCACAAAGCAAATACAAAGCTATCATCAAAGAAGCATAGACATGCAGAAGATATTGCTTAGCAGACACTCAGTTTCCATATTGAAGTAGGACTTTAAACGTAAACATCAACTTTGGGGTCACAAATGGCCCGCGGGCCTCCAGTTGAGACCCCTGGTTTAATACACCTTGGACATTTGAATGCAAAATCCTTTCCCTTATGTCCATCCATCCATCCATCCACCTTCTTGGCCGCTTCTTCCCTTTTCGGGGTCGTGGGGGTGCCGGAGCCTAACCCGGCTACTGATGGGCGAAGGCGGGGTACACCCTGGACAGGTCGCCAGTCTGTTGCAGGGCCTCAATCACACACCCATTCACTCTCACATTCACACCTAGGGACAATTTAGAGTCACCAATTAACCTATGAAGCATGTTTTTGGACGGTGGGAGGAAGCCGGAGTCCCCGGTGAAAACCCACGCATGCACGGGGAGAACATGCAAACTCCACACAGAAAGGTCCCAGCCGGGAGTCGAACCGGGGCCTTCTCGCTGTGAGGCAAGAGCGCTAACCACTGCGCCACCGTGCAGCCCTCCCTTTCCCTTATGTTTCAAACTCAATTCAGACCAATATTTGTTGAAAGATCACATGCTGGAGGAACTCCCACACAGCAGCATCACCTCTGATGACTCACAGCTTCTAACACAGCTGAACACGCTCGCCACAGCACAAACTGGATGCATTTAGGAGACAGTTTCCTGAAACTTTGATGGACTCCGTCCTTCCTTCTTAATGTGAGCGTTGCAGATTTATTAATGGAACAGTTGATTTATTTTTAACCGTTTCATCTGACATTCCTGGTTTCAAATTTGCTTCAAGCGCTAGAGGCAATGATCTGCTGGCTGCTTTTTGAAGTGATTTTGAGCCAAATGAGGCTTGTTGAGATTTGCTGCTGAGCGTCCTTTGAAGATCAGATCTTCATCATGGCAGACGCAGCGGGAGGACGTCAACCTGCAGGCCAACGTGAGCGCTCGTGCCTCTCACATCAATCACTCTATCTAAAGGGAGGAGGGAGGAACGCTTCGGCAGAACCACAAAAGCCACATGCACCTGCGGATGTAGAGCACCACGCCTATGAGGCACATCCAGTTTCCTTTGTATGTGTGCACATTCTGTCATGCAAAGAGTAACCGAACAGGTGCAGGTATACAAAAAAAAAGACATTTAGACACCATGCAACTAGAAGCCTTTGAGTCTTCAAACATAGCCGCACCCTGTTAATCCCAGGATAGCAGATTTTGGCTCCTAGCAACATCCCAGGAGCAAAGTGCAACATCATAGCACTCCTCATAAATGTTATAAACTAAATCCAAAGATTTTATGGGAATCTGCAAGGATTTGAGAGTGTTACAGCACTTCCATCCTCTCCTCTGGCTGTGGGTTTGCTAGAGGAGGTGTCAGTGACAGTGAGTGTGACTTTAATGTCCTGACAGCTTCACCACGTCTCGCCTTTCACTGCCAACCCTCTCTGATAATTACATAATCATCGACTGATGCCTCAGATGCTCGGTGAAAGCGATCAGCCCAGCTCCCAGCTTTATTTCCCTGCCATAAAATACATAAAAGCGCCACATAACTTTGCTTTGTTGCTCAATAAGTTTTCAAATGTGATTCTCTGCAATGAGGCTAGATCTATTTTGGGATGCATTAAAAGAGAGAGAGAGAAAAAAATGCTGAATAATTGAGGTGAGGATGACAGTCTGCTGCCTCATCACCATGATGTCAGGATGTAAAATGATGGTCACTGCAGATCATCCTGGCGTGACAACACACCTATGAATGAGTAATAAAGACAGCTTTGTTTTTTGTCAGAGGAGTAGCTGTCAGGGCTGCAGATGTGCTCAATAATTCAGCATGCAGATCTTTTTATAGCCACCTGTTTCTAAAGCAGCTAAAACGTGGCGTTTGCAGCTTCTCCGGACTTCATCAAACAGAAAGCGAGTCCTCATCGTTCCTGCTTGGAGCTCGTTTAAAGCACAGCAGTCTCTGGAACAAACCGTGCTAAAAACGTGCCAACCAGAGCTTAATCTGCTGGATAAATTGTTGAAAAAAAAAGCACAAAGGCGAACCTTGGTTCTCCCCGTCCATCCCGGTGGTTCTGCCGCTGCAGGCGTCACTGAGCGGGGATGTCTCTGCACGAGCGCCCGAAGCGATCCGGATACCTGCTCTCCTCCTCCTCCTCCTCCTCTTCCTCCCTCCTCCTGACTCTCCTCCTCCAACATGTGATCACTTTCTGGTCGACATGAGGTGTTTTCACTTCCAGCTGCTGCTGCCTGAACTATTTAGCCACAAGGGGGTCCAGCTAAGTCTGGACCTCCTGTGCCGGTCCAAAGTCCGGATCAAATGCAGGGTAGTGTCAGGAAGGGTTAAAACTCTCTCCGACCTATAAACATCAATTTATTTGTATTTGTATTTATTTGTTCTTATTTGGAATCACATGCTTGAATACACAGCTTTTTAAAACAACCAAGAACAAGATCAATTTGATTGTTTGTAACCCCTCTCTTTATTTTCTCAAGACTTTTTGCCAGGCAACAGATGCAAATATTGTTCTCGTTGTTCTTAATCTGTTCTGCCTGGATAAAAAAGGTTAATAAAAAAGAAAAAATAAATAAAAAAGGGAAAATTATACAGAGCCCCAAAAGGAACATTGAGAAAAACAGTACTATCTACTATCGCACCGGTTAGTCTCTGGTGCGCAACGGATAGTATCTGGTGCGCACCAAATAGTATCTGGTGCACACCAGTTAGTATCTGGTGCACACCAAATAGTATCTGGTGCACACCAGTTAGTATCTGGTGCACACCAAATAGTATGTGGTGCACACAAGTTAGTATCTGGTGCACACCAAATAGTATGTGGTGCACACCAGTTAGTATAATGTGCGAACCAGATAGTATCTGGTGCACACCAAATAGTATCTGGTGCACACCAGTTAGTATCTGGTGCACACAAGTTAGTATCTGGTGCACACCAAATAGTATGTGGTGCACACCAGTTAGTATAATGTGCGAACCAGATAGTATCTGGTGCACTCCGGTTAGTATGGTGCGCACCGGTTAGTATCTGGTGCGCACCGGACAGCATCTGGCGCTCACCAAATAGTATCTGGTGCACATCAGGTAATATTTTGTGCACATCAGATAGTAGCTGGCGCACACCAGTTAGTACCTATCTGGTGCACACCAAATAGTAACCAGAATTTTTTTTTTTACTTTGATGTCCCTTTAGGACAATTTTGAAAATCTGTTAAAAAAAATCATGCATAATTGTGTAAAAAAACTTTCAAATTGTGTATACAAAACTACAATTCTTGACTAGAAGATTTAATCTGACCTGTCACTTAACGGCATGTCCAAAGTCCAGCCAGGACCAAATGCAAACCAAAGGCTCCTGTCATAAAATCATTCAAATGTGGGCCCCAGTACTTTCTAAGAACTACTTCTTCATTGCGATTGGCTAAATTACAGTTATAAACCTGTGGCTCTTAACCTTCAGGGCCTCGAGGGCCAAACAGATTTACTTGTTTCTGTGATACTTATCCTGTCCAAAATAACTTGAGCATATTTAGTTTATATTCATATAAAGCAGTATGTCATTTGTAATAACATTGAGACCTTCTAGAATTTTACGTTTTTAGAAATGCATCTAGAAAAAACCTGTTCAGCCTCTTTAGGTTGAACTCTGCAGTTTTTACTTTAACTTGATAGGAATACTCTTTGTTTTTAAGGTCAGTTACATTGAATTTGCTCTAGCCACTCCCATCCCACAGGATATCTCACTGACTCACCTTTAGAAGTTCTCTTGACATTTGATAACCGATATTTCTAACAGCATATCTAGTGTCACAAAAGGCTGGTATACAATCTGCCTTCGTTTAAAATGCCTGAGATAAAAAACCTGCACTTCCTAAGCCTAATCTTTACCCTAAATTGGCTAATATATTAATTTATTTTAGGACAAAACACACAGAAACTCAGACAAAAAATAGAAATCACAATTTTATTGCACCTTTTCAGGTAACTATTGACGCAAGAAGAGCTTTCACTGTGAAAGTTCTCTTTGCAGATCAGAAAAGTTGGTGCAAAATACAAGACTCCATGAGAACATTTCTGAGCGTTCGTTTGTCCCGGGACGAAGCTCTGCGCCGCCGATCACAACCTCCTTTTTCCAACAGCCAGACATGAAAACAAATACATTTTCAAGTGAACATCCACCAACTATTCTGAGTATTATTCGCACATTTAAGATTTCTTTAAATTAGATATTTATAGCCTTAAATTCTACACTGTATATGGCCAATTCAAGGCAACATGAAAAGAAATGCATCTTTACAGCAACACGGCTAAAGCAGAAGATGGACTGTACAGTCGTCTACAAAGCTTCTGTTGATCGTTATTCGACAAATATGTGCCCAAAGTGATGGAGGATGATCCTGTGGTTCCTGAAATAGTTTGTATAAAACAGTTTATACACAAATGTACACAATGCGACATGGATGCCCAAAGAGAGAGGGCAGGAGGTGAGGTACAGGGGGTCTGGGTACCTGAGTGTTGGCCCAGTTTCTGGGAGGGTCAGAGCATTGCATAAAGATATAAGATGGGAATTGATACTATTTGATGAATATTTTACGTTTTTGATAAGATATCGATGACATCAATAACTCATTTGATCACTTACTGCATTTAAAACAAGCCCCACCGTCGGGGTTTCGCTGTAAAACCTTCAACTTTAATGCACAGTGTAGTAAGGCTGGTAAGGAGCAACGCAAACATTTAGAACTAAGATTAGAATTGTGGATTTTGCAAACAAAATAAAAACAAAAAAAAGGTTAAACATGGATTTAAATCAATTTATGAATAACTCTGAGTAAAGTATTTCAAAATAAAAGGTCACTTTTTCACCGTGAGCCCTTTATGATCGCCACTTTTGCAGCAAGAGTGAAAACATAAAAAAATTAAAATAAATTAAAGCTAACTCCTTACAACTGGGTTGCATTTTTTTTTCATTCCAACATTTAGGGGGCCAAAAACTGAGCCTTAATAAAAAGCAAACGAACAGTTTTTATTCAAGACCATCACGGGTTCCCTTTGAAATATTTGATGTGCTGGGCCGTGTGATGTTCAGAGTTCAGAAGGGTTTCCGAGCTGACATTCTCTGATGTTTCCGTTCACCAGACTGTCAGCGTCCTGGATTTGGCACATTTGCAAAGATTTCCAAAAAGTGTTTGGTATGCAGCTTGGTTTCCATTTCCAGATTTCACCGGCGGACGCCAAACGGCCTCTTCCCGCCGAGCGTCACCGACCACTTGTTCCGCCTGTCCTGGATCCTCTGGAAGGAGTTGTGGCCGCTCCTCCACTTCTCCCTTTTATAGCTTTTGACTTTTTTCACCTGAAAAACGACAAAAAAGGTTAAAAAATTGTGACTCTTAAGTGCTTTTTTGTTTTATTTTTCTTAGTCTCACCTTTCCTCTATCAAAATCTTCATCCCACTCATCAATCACAGTGTCAAACTTGGCATTTCGGACATCTTCAATGGCATCTCTGCTGACGGCAGAGACCTCACCATCCCAAGTGAGGACTGCATGAGGAAAAACAAAGATTATTCATCTCAAAATAATTTTTATTTTATGATTCTGTGATCTTTTTCCGGTGGCTCTCACCGTTTGCTCCATAAGCTTTATCCGAGGAGTTCTTGAGAAGTTCCTCAACTACGTTGCTGGTCTTTTTCCCATCCCACGCCACGTGGATGGGGGCGTCTGCTGCATCAGCTCGACTGCGTTTAGAACCATCCTTTATCTGGCTGTCCCACATCACCACAGAGGCTCCACCCCCTTTTATCAAAGGAAATAAAATCATTTAAAAAGCAGAAATCAACTGAAATGGTTTTAATCAGAGTTTGATCACATACTTGAGTTTTCTTTGCTCGGTTTGCTGTTCTCCGAGGCGTCTGGCTCACAGGTGACTTCCGTGGTCAAAGGCGCGGCGGATTTCTCGCCTTCGTCGCTGAGGCGCTCCTTTTCTTTTAGCCTCTTCTTTTTGAGTTTTGATTTCTTTTTCAACAACACTGAGTCTTGTGTGTCATTACAAACGTCTGTGGAGTTCATCTCAAGATTCCTGAGGATTAAAAAAAATGTAAACATGATAACTTTTAGAGCCTTTGATGATCTTATTAATTATTTTTGTATTTAATATGCAACTTAAACAGCTGGTTGCCATAGAAACAAATAAAGCACAACACCTTGTTGAGCTTTCTGATGTTTCCTGCAGATCCTGAACGATTTGTCTCTTCTTCTTTTTCTTCTTCCTCACTCGGTGCTGCTCTTCCTCAGCTGGCTCACACAGTTTGGCGCTTTCGGCAGCGATTTGAAGCTTTTTCTTGGAGGGTTCTGCTGCCGATTTACACGTCAAGCTCCATAAGCCACCCTGACACCAATCCTCCTCCGGAGTCGGCGAGGCGCTCTCCTTCTCCTCGATTTTCTCTTCGTCCTCGCTCTCCCTCTTCCGCTTCTTCTTTTTTTTCCTGCGCTTCCTTTCGCTCGCCGTCTCCAGGGGGCCGGGCGGCGTGACGGGAGCGGAGGACGTCACCGGCTCCGTTTCCGCCTCGGAATGGCGACGCTTTTTTTTCTTCTGCTTGTGGCTCCCGTCTGGAGCTCGGGGGGAAACATTTGGCTGTTGGGTAATACATTTGGGGCTGTTGGAAGACTTGGGACTCTTTGGGCTTGGATGGTGAAAACCGTTGGTTTTATGAGGCGAGCTGGCGTCGGAAAGGAGAATTCTCGGCTGTTGTACGGATCCACAGAGATGGGCAGAGGATGGTGACTGAGCTTTAGGCGAATGGAATGGACCGACCCTGAGAAGAGATTCAATAAACATATTCAGAGTGTCTACGTTTTCCCCTCCGATCATCAGATACCGGCAGATCCGTACCCGTGAGTATGATTGGGCGCGGCATTGGTGAAGGAATTGAACTGATTTCGATGCGGGGGGTCGCGGGACAGAACATCAGTGCTGCTCCGACTCTGACTGGGAGCCTGCAGTTATCGACAAAAATAAAAACTTGGTGGTCTAAAGAAAATAACCATGATTGTGACAAAAACAAGGAGGAAAATCATTAGGAGGGAAGGGGGGGCGGGGTTGAAAGGATGGAAGGGAGTTATGTCGGGAGTGAAAAAAGAAAAAAAACAGGAGAAAGGTGTGAAATAGAATTAGAAATAAAGAGAAAATAAAGAGAAGAAGTGCTTATATGGTAGATTAGACAGGCACGTTGAAACATGAAACATTTCTTGGAGGAAAACTACAAAATAAAAATGACCTTCTTGGCGGACAGGGCCAGCTTCTTGGCAGGTGGAGGCGACATGGCGTTGGTGGCTTCAGATGTGATGCTGTTGAGCGCCGGGGGCTTTACTTTAGTCATCTTCTGCTCTTTTGTGCTCTGTGAGCGATCCAAGCTTCTGGCAGGAGAAGCCAGGCTGCTGGAAGCCTTCCGAGGAGTGGAGGGAGTCTCTCCTGCTGGTGCACTTTTGGTACCGATGGAGTCCTGGCCAAAGATAAATATATAATCTTATGCTTCCTCTCTTCTAGAAGAATAAAGTAAAACTAGACCGCACCTTCGACTCAGTGGTGTCAGCAGAGGAGGAGTCCGACAAAGACTTGAATGAGGTAGATGCTGCCATTCCTCTGCTCTCGCCACCTTGTTTTTTGTCGCCCTCCGTCCGGCTGACCCCGTTGTTGGAAGGGGTGGGGGTGGTGCTGCGTGACGGCGCCTGGCCCTGAGGGGCGGGCTTCTTCACCTTCTTGAAAGGCTCCTCGATAACCGTGGGCCCGCCCCCCAGCTTTGGTGGACCGTTGGTGGAGTTGGTCCAGTTGGAGAGTTTCGGCTGCGGCTGAGCGCTGCCGCCATTTCTGGAAATGGGGAAGCCCAAGCCGCCGTCCATGGACTGAATCTTCCTCAGCTGAGCCGGCTCAAGTTTCTGTCAGGAAGAGACGACTTGAACTGAAACGGATTTCCTCATAAACGTCAATCCTTTCACTATTTGATCTCTTATACCTTTGTGACCTGTGGGGAGGACAGAGGTCCATTCAGGTTAGCTCTCTTTATCTGCTCGGATGAGGCATTATTCTTCCCAGAATGCATCACCCCAGGCTTGGTGATCTGTCCATCCACAGTCTTCTTGGTTTCAGGAATCCTTTGTTACACAGAGACTCTGGTTACAGTTCAGGAAGAGCACAGATCTTTTTTTTAAATCTATCACTGACTTACCTCAGGTAGAAAAGCACATACGCCTGCTGGTTCAAAACTACTTTGATGTTACTCGACTGCACCATTGAATCATTCATTTGGTACCACTGCCCGTTGCTTGCCTAGAATAAAATCAAAGTTAAAGCAGCTCGGTTTTAATGAGAGCTAAATAAATCTACATTTTTAAAGAAACTTTGCAGCCAAAATAAAAATTAAACAGCTGAAAACCCACTAAGGTTGAATTTGTTAATGTAATTAATCAAACATACCTTGATGTAGCAGTAGTAATGGCCAGCATGACAACTGTACCCAGAATGCACCAGGACAGCATAGAGGCCGTACATGACAGGATCACCCGAGCTCTGAGACATGTACGGGCGGATGTTGAGAAACTCTGGGTACCCGACATCCTTTTCAAACAAAAAAAAAGGAAAAATATTTAGTTATATTGTTTTTACACATTTGTAGGTATAAAACTACAAAATATGGTGGATGGATAACAGGAAGTATCAGTCTTCCAGGGAGAAATCTACACGTTAACCTGACTTCTCATCATTAAAAAATTGCTGCAGTCGCATAAAAGTAATCAAACTTTCTATAAGTTGCAGGAGGAATATATCTATATATATATGTCTCTGTAAAGAGAATGAACGGCTAACCTTTGTTATTTTTCCTCCACTAAAGTTGGCAAACCTCTTCAGCGACAGCGTCAGAACGTTAGACGTCCGGTGGACGGTGAACCGCTTGGTGGCCGGTACTTTCTTCTTACACCTTTAAAAAAATAAATACACTTTAATGAATAGATCCTTAAATAAAGAAGGGTTTTTAAAAAAACTTATAAAGGAGCTCACTTGGCGCACATATACGCATTCTCTCCACTTAAAACATCTGGTTTAACAAACAATTCCAGGGCTCGAACGATGTTTGCAGTTTGCTGCAAAACAGCAGAAAATACATATTAAAGACGGATTTTATTCATTTAAATCCTCCACTTTATTTGGCATTTCAAGAATAAATTAAGTTAATGTGGAATTAATATGCTACACACCCGTATTTCCACAGCGATGTCCAGGTACGGGTCGTACGTATCTGACACACTTTTGCAAATTGAGCACTTTACTGAAAAAAAAAGACTTTGTTAGACACTAAACAACGATTAGATCAATATTAGAACATTTGGAGTTCAGTGAAGCATCACTGAGAAAAGAGTGTGACCCTTAAGAGTGAGGGTGACACAGATGTACCTCTTGACCTGAGGTAACCTCCAAAGATCTGATGGACCAGCGTTGTGGCCTGCGTCTGCCTATCCAGCCTTAAAACATGGAGAGATCCGTTTGTTTAAAAGTCAGAGCAGCTTTCTAAACGTCTCATCTGAAGTCATTTCAGGGCCTTACTTGGGGTAACCGTTGAGACAGGCTTTCTGCATGGCATCGATGGTGTACCGCAGAAACTCGTGAGCGTCCTCCTGACTCCCAAAGCGGAAGTGTCTGGCAATTTCTGCGTAGAACAAAAGTATTACTCGTTTAGGAACTAAAATAATAGCTTTCTATACATAGACAGATTATAGAAAAATAAAGAAAAAAATAAAAAAAGATTTATGTTGATATATTTAAAACCAATGTGCCAAAAAGTAGTCTCCACATACAATATTTTCATACTTTTCAAGATCAGATTACAATAAACTGCTTTGTGTTTCAGAAATGAAAGCCAAGCAGTCAAACAGTGACTCATAAAACGCTCCGGCGGCCTCGTGTCCCATTTACAGTAAACGCCTCGCATTAGGGCTAATGTAGCTCTAAACATTTGCCCCTGTGCGATTTCCTAATGGGGGGAGGCATCATTCTAATGCGATCATCACATTCCCAGCACTGCACCCTTACTCATGGAGGATAATGGAGTCACCCTGAGTAAGAAAGCAGAATGATGCACTTATGACGACCTACAGGCAATTAGTGAGGGAGAGGACTTAATGAAGAAAACAAAAACAAATCAGTGGAGATTTTTAACCATATTTTTCAGCTGCTTCAGTGGAAGGCTTTGTGTTAAAGCTTCTACACCTGCAGTCAGAGAGGATGGAGGGGGCGCATGAGTGCAGCAGGACACGGGGAGGAAGTACGCAGTACAGCACAGAGCGTGAAGGTGAAATTCACAATGAATCCCAGAGGTTTAAAAAAAAATGACCAGCTCCTCACATTTTAAACCAGACGGGTCATTTCAGCTCTTTAGACAAATCCAAGCCTTACTTTTCAGGTCCCTGATGAAGGAGACGGGCTTGATGGCGTTGCCTGTGTTGGCAAAGGTTTGGATGATGTGATTCTGCATCACACAGATCATGCAAAAGCCCGACTGATGACCTGGAACACAGACGAGACGATAAAAGGCGATAAGAAAACAGCAGTACACAAACTTCTGCTTTCATTAAGTCTTTTAGGATCATTTAAAAACAAAACTGAATAAATTCATTTTACTTTCATTTTTTTCTTTGCCATCAGAGAAGTTCCTCTGTGGAGAAATAGGGTGCAGACATCAACACCCAGCAACACAAACTTTTCCATTTCAAATGTTGTAAGTTTGGCCTAAAAGTATGAAATGTTAAATAGTGTGTTAATGCATCTTTATTGATTAGTATTATTGAGCTCTTTTCACTTATCTTACTCAGCAAAAAAGCTTTTACATCAAAAATGCTTGAAGGTTTGAAGGTGGAGCTTTTGTCAGCAGAAAATGTTGCTTTAAAAAATTAATCTAAAAAATTCTAAAACTCTTTTGTTCTTATTTTTGGGGCTGTTACTATGAGAAAAAGTTGTATTCCTTAAGAAGAAAAGTCTATGGATGTTTCACAAAAGCATTTAACACCAGAGATGTTGCCGGCGACAGCTAAATAACATCGTAAATCTTTGATCTTTTATGCGATGAACATGAATTAGCTATTTTGTAAAGTTGATTGTGTAATCACTTCACTACAGCCAAGTGTTGCATTTTGGTGCTTCTATTTTCCCCGAGTATAAGTTGCAAAAAATGTCAAATCAAGAAGGAGATCATGATATTTAAGTCGCACTTTTGGGAGAAAAGTCTGACATTTCTGTACAAATCCACCAAGGCCGCTGCATTCACACCGAACATGATTCACACATCAAACTCGCATCTAATTCATAAAATAGATGCTCCTGTTGTGTGTGAAAGAAGCTGCTGTATATCTTATTTATAATCCACCGATGATATCAAGAGATCAGGTTTATTGATTTTAAAGAGTTCCACAAAATCATCGGTTTTCATGTCTGATCCATGAGTTTTTTTTATTTTTTTAAATCGATCGTTACCATCTATTCTGCAGAAGATGGGTCTAAATGGCGGCGCTTTTACTTTTTCTTCCGTCTCTCTGTAACCCAGTTTGATGAATTTCTGTTCCGCATTGGTTTGAGGAGCAAAAAATAAAAACAAGAATGTTTTGATGCAAATAAGAAAAATACTAAAGTTTAAGAGGAAAACAATCAGATTCTCATTTGCATTTGTTTTGATGACACTTCTTCTTCAGGCACCGTCAGTAGCAAATACTGATTACCAGATAGAGAGCCCTCTAGTGGTTGGTATTGGAAACAACCAAGGGAATCTGCCCACAGAGTAAAAAGATGGCA
>NC_050519.1:10852781-10881637 GCF_002922805.2 Oryzias melastigma
GAAATCGACCAGAACTCACCGTTTTTAGCTTTAGACCTTTTTTCCGTTTGAGATACCGTAACTGCTTACATGATCAGCTGATTCACAGAGAAAAACGGCATTTCGCCGGCTTTTTCTCTTGTTAATATTGACTTGAAAAAAATAAAACGATTAACGTTCTCCGTCCCATTTGAAGTTCCTTACACTAAACTGCTATGACAGTAACCGTTAATTCCCATTTAAAAGCTTAAAGGCTGGTAGTTTTTAAAATGTCTTATTTGAAAGGGTTTCATAAAGTTTAGAAATGTATGCAAAAGGGTAAAGTTGCTTAAATTCTGCTTCAGGCTAGAGATTCTGGCGGCATCTTGCATGTGACCAGAAACCTCTCGAACCAACCGCTAAAGAACAACTGGTTGTTAGTGGGAAAATAATGAATTTATAAGCATATATGTCACTCCTGAGTATAACACATCCCTGGAAAAAAACTGGCTTATACTCTGGTAAATACGGTACATTCATTGGGTAAACAGCTTCAGATTTATGGTAGTCCACAGAATGTAAACACAGCAGCTAAAACTTAATAGCAGTAAATGAACACAGTTAAATAACTAGCTTCCCTGACTTACATCAACAGACTGGCATAATAAAACGATGATGCAGGGGTAGAGCGGTCGACCTCTGAACAGGACACTCTACATTGCTCCTGGTGGTCATCAGGGAGTGAATATGTGACCATAAAGCGCTTTAGGCCTTCGAGAAAGGTAGTAAAGTATTATATAACTCCTGGTTCATTTTTATCTGCCAACTTTCTTGGCGAAATGAGGCTCAAGTTTAAATAAATATGCTTTGTAAAAACTTCCACTCAAAAAGTTAGTCAAAAATGTGGCACAAAATGAAACAAGACACCAAAATCTACAGATCACACCTATTTTCAGGTACGTTTATCTAACCTCACCTGGCAGACCATCCTGTGACCTCCAGCGACCCCACAAACACGTTTTAGGCCTTTCTGTCACACTAATGCGAGTAAATGACATGGAGAGCCAGTACTCACAGGTGCGACTGTGCTCCTTGGAGAGTAAGTAGTTGGCGAGTGGCGGCGTGTAGGTGAGACACTGCACAGTGGAGTTGAGGAAGCAGGTGTTTCCGAGGTTGTGAAGGCCAGCTCCCACCCTGTACACGCGCTCCCACTTCAGAGTCAGCTTGTTCGCTGGAAACAGCATCTTCTGCGGCGCGGGGATGCCGTCGCTCTGGTTCCCGACCACATTCTCCGAGACTAAAGAGGCGGGGCAACAAAAGGTCAGCACTCACTGCTTCTACTAGGGGGGAAAAAAAGTGTACAAAACTGTTCAACTTTCCCGGACTTACCTTGCCTCTTTATCTGAGCGGGCTCGGAAACCTTCTGCCCCGTGGCGCCCTCAGTTCTGGGATTCAGGATCACATACTTGTTCTTGAGGCTGTCCAGCTGATAGGAGAAGCCCTTGCTGGCGGGCTCAAACTCGATTTTCTGCAGGAGGACCTTTTTGGCTGAAGATGCCAGCAGTTTGTTGAGGTCTCCATCCTCACCGGAGTCCTTTCGGCCGGGTTTCAAAGCCTCTTTGAGTTTATCCACTATCGGCATCGCTGGAACATCACTGAAGAGAAAGTGAGACAGGTAAGACTCAACACTACAACTGAACTACAAGGGAAAAACAGCAGCACTGACACCTTGGATCAATCAGTGCAATCTACAATAGAGGTAGATATTTAGATATATTTTTGGCATTTAAACATTAACTTTTTTTACTGGAACTTGATTATATAAACCTGCAATTTTGAGTTAACTAGACTGTTTTGTTCTTTGTTTTATAAAAAATATATTACTTGATTCAGCTTTTTTTGTATCTTTAGTGTTGAACTGATCCTGATGTTTCTCTCAGAACTAGTGCTGGGCGATATGACGATACATTTCCATTGGGCCATTTCTCTTCTATCGTTTTTGTGCAAAAATGTGTTTTCCTACCAAGAAATTTGGTAAAATTCAGTTAAACAATTGAGAGAATAATCGAAAATATACTTAATTGTGATGTATTGATATATATCGTTATTGTGATGTAAAATAATTTATATTGTGATATGCATTTTTTTTCTATATCGTTCAGCACTACTCAGAAATAGCTCAATTTTACATCAAAGTTCCCCTGATCCCGGGCTGTGGACTGGTAGCGGCTCATGGAACAGTTGGTACCGGGCCGCTGAGAAAATGAAATTAAATTAAATAAAAAAAAAAAAAAATCACGACATACATTTTTTCTGTTTTTATTTATAGTTTGATTCTTGAAGGAAGTCTGAAGGAAGTACAGTCCAGTCCGTGAACATTTTGTTTGACATTAACCCATTCTGTGGTCTGAAAAAGGTCGGGGACCCCTCCTCTACAAACGTATTGACAAAAATGATACCACCATACACCACTAGGGGGAGCTGTTCAGAATCCTATTAGAGGACAAACATAAAAGCTTTGAATAACTTCTAATTTACAATAATTACGATTCACTATACAGATTTTTCCTTCCAGCTCTATGTTTTTATCATTAAAGCAACACAAGATTATAAATTTAACTAAAATAATCTAAAGGTCATAAACCCCGAACTGATACGATCATCCTCCCAAACAAATTTGACATTTCCACATATTTGTCTGTCTCACGTTTAAGTTTAGCTTCATTTTATTGACATTCAAAGCTTGACTTCTCTTCAGCGTTTGCCTCATCAAACATCCTCTGATGCTGCAGCACAAACAATAAGGAGCGTTTCTGCGAGGCCAGCTGGGCTCCAACAGCCGTCGCCACATATCACAAGTCAAAAGGATGAGCACTGGAGTGGAGAAGATCTCAGCAAACCGCCTCAACCATGCCACTGGTTTTTATTACACTCATATTTTCATTTAGATGCTAATAAATCACCAATTTTCTGGCATTTGTAGCCAGTTTTTTTCTGTTTTCCCCACAAACTGAACGCAGTGATTACTTTTCACTCAATGTTCCCTTTCAGGAAAATAAGATTTATCAATGACGCAAAACCTTGTGGGAAGTGGAAACGCTGCATCGGGCTGATTTTTAGCAGCTCCCCAAGAAATGTGTTCGTCAGAGAAGGCAGTGACGTCACAAAGAGGGATGAAGCATGTATTGTATGCACAAGGGCACGCTGACCTTCTCATGCTGCTGATACTGATACAACTAAGAACAAAGCCCACAGAGACACACAGCCATCTGGAGGGATGCAACTGCTGCACGAGGAGCAAACACGCAGCTTTACATGCTGCTTAACTGAACCTCAGGAACACACACTGAAATCAAGACAATCTGCACATTTTTACCCCGAAATTTGGCAAAAATACTCAAAATTCAGCACTAAGTGTTAGATCTATGGATCGCTGTTTGTGTTAAGGTTAAACGCTTTTATCTACACTTAATGTCTTAATTACATCTAACTCAATTTTCCATTTTCCTTAAAACCAATTACCCATAAAGCTCTGATTGCAGACTTGAGGAACAATGTGTAGAAAATCTTTTTCTGTGCTCAAAAAATCTTCACAAGGCGGTGTCTTACCTGCCAGCTAACGGATCCACAAAAAATGACAAGCACCAGTGAACTGTCCCTTGAACCAAAAATGTCAAAATAACTAAACCATTGCAAAAAAAAAAGAGAAAAGATGTATATATTTTTAACACTATTTACTTTATTCAGGCCTATGTTTGGAGGGAGAACTATTACAAGTTCAGAACCAAAAAATCTTAACATTGAATGCATTCTACAGGCAAAAAGGTGATTTTTTTTTGACAAAATAAAGTCATTTAAACTAAATATTCCTTTAACGTTTGACCATAAGGGAAAAAAAAAACATTTTATGCACTTTGAGCCAAAAAGAAAAAAAAAAATTCTCCAATTTATGGACACTTTATGATAATCAATAAGCTTCTGGAGAAAAGTTGCACTAAATTTGCACAAAAAGGTCAATCAATTCTGCTGGTTTATTTTGTTTTCTTTAACAAAAGATAAATCAAGAAGTAATTTCTATTTTTATATGATTAAAAACTTTATGTCACAATTTTTTGTATTCATTTTTCTGTCAGTTTTTTCGTTTGTATTTTAATGTCAATGATTTTACCACAAACTTTCCCATTTTTAGAACAGCAAAATAACATCCCAAAACTTTTCAATTTCATCTATTTCTCAGGGACAGAGCACATTAAAAGCATCACTGACTGTAATAAACTAGAATTAGCCCAGCAGCTATTTATCAAGTGTTGTCCTTGGACAGATGTTAAAACAGTACACCTAAAAAGATGAAAACACCAATAATAATAAAAAAAAATTTAATGGAAATAGTTCTAAGACAATCAATTAAAGTGCCTATTGATGAAATGCACAAATTACAAAAACTTAAAATTTATATACAAGACACAATAGCAATTTTCTATCAAATATAACAAAATATCTAAGATAAAGTGAGAAGATGATTCAGAAAAATGTGATGCAAACATCAAAACAAAACTAATAAGCTAAAATAATAATATATTGTGAATTAAAATGTGTAAAAATGTAATAACTACACTAAATGTTACAAACAGATGGCAATGTTATAAAGATGCTTATGGACATTTTGGGAGAGATATTATGGCATTGGATTTTTTAATATTACTCAAGAATTATTATAATTTATTTATATATATTTTTTTAAAAAAAGGTAAAACTTTTAAATACGTAGCTGTCAATAATAATCATACATTAGATTATTATGTTAATGAAGTCCGGTCTTCATTAGCATCATTTTAATAATCCTGCTACTATTATATAAATGTTAACTCATGTGGTTAGTGCAGTATTCTATATTTTGTTATTTTTATTTCACAAATCGCTTTACACGCTCTAGGTTGATGAGGTGAGCTCAGTACAGTACAGCCATTTACATGCTAAATGCTAACGCAAATGCTAGCAGTTGTCAACATCTGGGGCTCAAAAGTTAAGCGGGAATGAAGTAAACGAGCAAATACACCGGAAATGTACATTATTTTGTTGTAATCCGTTGGGGTGTCTCGATATAAACTAGTGTCTATGAACCTAATGCAACAGAAGTGACAAACTAGCCTGCGAATCAGTGAGTGAGCTAGCTTAGCGTGGCGACTCTTCCAGCCAGAGCTTGCAATGTGGGTTAGCATCATAGCCCAGGTAGCTAACACATTCCTCGACTAACATTCCCCTCATTCAACCACGACGACACTGCTCTAAACACGCAGAGCCCGCACGCCTTGCGTGAACGGATGCGTTTGTTTACTCACCTGTGATTCAACCACCTAAAAATTAAAAATACCAATAAAGAGGTCCGATTTTTCAGCTGGGTCTAGCGGATCTGGTATTTTCGCCCATGCTGCATTATGAGAGGGCGGGGTCAACTTTGACAGACAGGAAGTGTGGACCAATCACGGCTCCGGTCACGTTGAAAGGGAAGCGCCAGGCCAATAGACGCAGATGATGACGTTGAAGTGTTGGCAGAGAACCACACGTGATTTCCAGTCTTCGCTGTTTATCATTTGATAAATTCGCCACAAGTATTAGAAGCATGTATTCCTGTTGTCAAAGATTTTAAGAGTACCTTCTTCAGCTAAAGGACACACTCTTTAAAATCCTCGTACTATTTCAGTCTTGTTTTCCTATTTTTTTTAACCGACAAATCTCTAAATAGGAGCACATTTTGAAATTCCATTTGACATTTCATAATTAGATTCCACATTCCCTAGCACTGTATAACTGGATACAAGTTAATCTGTATGGTCAACCCCCCCAGAGTCTTGTTTTATAAACTGTGTTCTGTGCACATGGACTGCCTCGTGGACATGTGAGTGTTATTCGGCTTTGTCTCCACTAGATGGCAGCAGTTGACATATAGTTTTCATGTTGTGTTTTTCCTGGTTCTTATTAATTTTCCATTATGAACCCCTTGTGAAATTTGGTGTTTTGATTAAGGGAGAAGCAGTTTTATTTGCATGACACCTAAAAAATAAAAGAGGCAATTTATAGAACTTTACAGCAATGCAAAATGCAACATCATAACAACAATAAAACCTGTAGTAAAGTAATACATTCTGGATAAAAATTAGCTTTTTTTAAGTCATGTAAAACCTTTCATTATTAATAGTAATTTTAACATGAAACACAAACCTCCACCTAAGCATCACTGCTCTAAATAAAGTTTTTCTTCAACTGACTATTAGTTTTCCTTCCAAGTGTATTGAGGGTGACAGAAAGTAGACAAAACATCAAAACAGAGTTTCGCATTTATTTGTAAAATGTACAAAAATCTTCCAGATGCATGCAAAAAAAAGTATTATAAGTTCTACATGAGAACAACACACCATCCTAAAATATATTTTTTTTCCTCACAGAATATTTGCATGACAATAATTTCAGTGTCTCTGCAAGAACAATTATTGCTTACAACTTTTGTCACTATATTAACAGACAAGACTTCCAGTTATCAAATGTATATATATTTTTCCAACACTGTTAGACTAATAAAAAATTAAATAATGGCACTTTAAAATAATTAGAAATATCTTGAAACAGAAAAAGAGTTGAGGGGTTTCGTTTTTAGCATTTTTATTATTAAAAATGACATTTGCTATCAAAGTGCATTTTTATTTATCAAAGATGACCAAACTGGAAACATTTTTAATGGAAGAATTTACAAAATCTGAGCAATCGTAGCTTGTATCTTAAAATTGCTTTTCAGAAAACACATTTTTTAACTGAAGTTGATGAAATGCACTTGAATTAAGGGGAAATAATAATAATTTATTTCAGCTGGGCAGGTGTTTCCTATGGTACATGGGTGGCAAATGATGAATACATAGATTATTAGAAACATAAGAAACACAGTCATCAAATTTTCTCTGCATTGGAGAATTTCTCCCAAAAACAAAACAAAAAAAAAAAACAGCATCCATCTTTTTTATATTTGTTTGAAAAGTTGTAACTGAACTGCATACATCCTCAGATTTCAAACATAGAAAGAGTTAAGGATCTTCAATGTCCAGGAATTCTTTTCTGGGCGGTGTGCTGCCCCTGTACCAGGCACAGGAGTCATCGTTCCTTTTGATGCAAGCATAGTGTTTGGTTTGTTCTCCCTTGACCGTCTTCTCGATCACCCAGTCGGTCCACAGGCATTCTGTGGGGCTGCTGAGCACGCAGGGAATGGAAGTGCAGTGGGTGATCTATAGAGAAAAAAAATAATGTATATATTAGAGCAAATTGTCTCCAAATTCTAGGTCAAAACGTGAATTCTTCTTACCTTGCAGTCACAGCTCGACTCGTAGCGCTGGATCAAGTTCTTCTTTTGGGTGGCAGTCAAAGCCTCCCACTCATCAATGAAGTCACACAGGGTGACGTGCATCGTCCCATCAGTCTCCAGTTTCCCTATCATAAGGGAAAAGTACCAAATCAGAAACGAAATGACATAAAAACCTCAAAAAGGGACTCCGATTATGAGAAATGCATACCTGTGATCAGATACTCCTTCTTCCCGTTGGTGTCCATGGACACCCCGCACAATGCAGAGGAGGGAGCGGTGTAGATGGCGTCGATGTCATGACTGGGGCCTTTAAACATCTGGTTATTCAAACATGAAAGCGCGTTAACATTGGATTCAATCAAACAAATTAATAATTTAAATCATTTTGATTTCACACCTTAATCTGTTTAATGTCATACTTGATCCGTTTGATGGTGTTTCCGTAGACGTCATTGCCAGCGTCGACCTCCTGCCGTCCGACCAATTTTGCTCTGATAACTTACAAAAAAAAAAAAACAGAAAAATCATCTTTATGTCACAGAGTTCTGTTATTTGCCCACATTGAACATGGTTTAGTAAGCCACAACACACTGAACGTGTGAGACTTTCAGATAATCAGAGTGAAGGAATGCGTGCTGCCTATTCCTCAGCCGACACAGGAAGAAGCCAGTCAGCAATCTTTGAAAAGCTGAACTAGAACTCTCTCCTCTGCCTGGAGGCGTCTTTCTGCAGCCCTAACTTTGTCTGGATAGACATGCTGACATGAAAACTTCTATGAGCCACTTCCTTTTTTTTCTCCCCCTCCTTTTCTTCTTTTTTTTTTTCCAGTTGAATTCTGAAGAGTCAGCTTTAAGATCCAGGAGGGGAAACAAAACTGCAAGTAGGAAAAAGTCATTCCAGATGAAAATAAAGCCTGAGCAGTGAGAGGAAAAATTTGTTTCACAAATATCCCTCAAGAGTCCTTATAAGTACAGTGTACGGGACGAAGCAAATGCTAAGAATTATCAACACAAACAACATGATACTATCGGAAAAAAGTTTAGCATAGAGTTAACGTCATCCAGATGTTTATGCATCTCTCTCAAGCTTCAGTCGCTGCATCTGCAGATTATCTTTAGCTATAAAATGTCAAATTTCTTAACAAAAATGCTTAAACTTTAAAGCAATTTTTATACAAAGCTAGAAATCCTGTGTCCTGCTTTGAGAACTTAAAGTGAGGTTTGCTGGCAGAACATAACTGTATCTGCAAATAATATTCAGTGAAGGATGAGTCAGAAGACTTGCATTACTGTGATGGACGTGCCAGAAGGATAATCTACACCGGCCACGAATGTTTGGCTTTGGAATCCTTCACTTATTCGGATACGCAGCGAGGTGCCGTGAAACTCTTAACGTTGTTTGGCAGAGAGATTAGAGATAATCTCCATTTGCTTGAGAGTGCAGAACAGATCGCTTGCAGAGTAAAGTAGGGCATGTGAAAGTAACGGAACAAAAGTACCAAACTAAAGAGGGGTCAAGACACAAAAGGAGGGAAGTTTTTGATTAAAAAATGCATTTCTTGTTTGAGAAAAACATCAATTAAAAGCACAAACTTAGAAACATTCATGCTTTTGGTTTACGCCCAGTCGGTTGACAGGAACAGGCTGACAAAGCCCCTTCTACACACCAAGTTTCACTAAACTGCAAAGTAAAAGAGCCATTTGATTTTCCAGTCACTCGAGCTATAAAACAATATTTTGCATCAAATTCTGTGGTCATGTTAGGGCTTAAAAAGCAAACGCATGTCATTTAACTTCAGAGAAAAAGAAAAAAAAAAAAGTATTTTTATCTATATTTTTCAGGTCTGGTTTTAATGTTGAATGCTGATTGAAAACACGCTCAGAGCATCTTCTCAGTTTGGAACAAAGTTTTTCTTTTTAAAAATAAAAAAGTGTGAAACTGCAAGTATTGTTAGTGCTAACCAGCTGCTTTACCCATATCAGTTTACTTCTGCACAAAAATCATTGCTTAAGTTGAAGAGCATCAACCTTACTTTTCTCAATTCTTCCATTGCAAAACAACCTTGTGACAAGATGTTTGAGCAGGACAGAAATGAGTCATGGCAACTGTCTGCCAGTAAAGTAAAAATAATCTGATTTTTGGTAGATTCACATTTTCTAAAACACAATTTCTTTTCCTAATGAAAAAGAAAACATTCAACAAAAGTGTCATTTCCATTCCTGCGTCTATCCATGGTGCTGAAGAAGGAGCAGAGGTGACAGGGTCACGGACGAGGTCGACCTTAAGGTCACCGAACAAATGAATCAGTCAGGAAGCTCAGAAGACGGCAGGTGCTGTAGTCAGACCTGACTCACTGACTCACTATACATCCAGAGGTGATTTTAACACGATACAGGTATGCCTCACAAAATGACAAACGTAGTGACTCATTAAGTAAACAAATAAACCCTCTTAAAAAAAAAAAAAAAAAAGTTTAAATGTTTTTACAGTCAAAACATGAATACTGTATCAATGATGCATGTTTGGTTTACTGTTTAGCCTTCCAATCTTTTCATTACTTGAAATTAATTGCATTTTAGATTATTTTTTTCTGTTACAAACGGGCCATTAAAACACACAAAAAATACAAAATATAAAAAAAGGATACATCTTCCTAAGTAAAAAGTTAAGACACATTTATGAAAAACAAAACAGAAACAAAGTGATTTTAGTACTGACTCCAATACCAACCTTGGATTAATAAAATGAAGGGAAAAAAACAATTGAGATTACATTTAGAGTTAAAAAAAGCACAAAAAGGCATTTACAGTCAACATCTTATTTCTTTGAGAAAACATCTTAATTTTTAAGCCCATTTTAAATGGTGACCTTATTTGGAAGGAAGACACTTTTACTCATGTGGGTTGAGAAGATTTGAGGATGTGGTTTGTACCCACCAAAAAAAAAAAAAATCTGTTGCTACATTCATGCAACAGCCCTCCTGGAAAATGCATTTCACAAAAATGGCTGCATCTAAAAAAAATAAAAATAAAAAAGCAATGCAACAACAACAACAAAAAACTTTGTGCTTTTTTCAATTAAATTAATGGTGGTGGCCACTAATTTAATAAAATATGCATTAATGTAATACTCTTTACTACAAAGCATGCATCATTTTCATAAAAACTAAACAGAAAAAATGAGGTTCTGACGGAGAAAGAGTGACAGGATTTCCACATACCGACATCCGAGTTGCAGAAAGCCTGCTGAGGATGCGCAGGGGAGCAGCTGCACGCTTCTGCAATCTCCTCCGCCCGCCAGACCAGCAGCACGGCCAGCGTGACCAAACAGCTGTTCGTCGTCCAGGTCATCTTGGGAGTTCAGCAGATGGTGGAGTGAGAGCTGAGGTGGAGCGGTCTTCTGTTTGTCTCTAAACTGATGCAACTAAAGCAGAAGTATCTCCAGCTTCAAATGCAGACAGGACTCTCCAGACGCAGAAGATCATTCCTGACCAGAACTGCAGACCTCAAAGCTCAACCGCTACTGGGACGGTGCGGGCGCGCTGTTTAAAAGGGGCAGAGAGCCACAAACTCCGCCCCCCTTTGATGACGTCGTCGTCCGTGAGCCCGGAGGTCAGGGGCTCCCAAGCTTTCACATGCAGCAGTAAACTCCGTCAGCCTGTCTGACACACACGTGTTGTTATGAGGAGGTAATTGTTTTTACCGGAACAAGCAGAGGGAGGGGGGCAGTTTCCGCCTCTGGAGACACGCTCCAACATTTTCCCTTTCATTTAGGAACACGTTTTCTTCAATTCACAGGCTGCCTCTGTCAAAAGAGATGCATCAAGTTTTGTGTTAGGAAAACAATGGAAAAAGTTTAAAAGCATATTTTTCTTCTGATTTATTTTACTTTTATTTTTTTTAATTTTTTTTGCTTAAAACAATACTTCAGTAAAATTAAATCGTTTTTTCCTCCTTTAGGATCCATCAAAACTGAAGTCTTTTTTTAAAAATTTCTTGAGGATAAGTTCAAGCTATGTTCACACTCATTCAAGTGGTCTCATTCAACCAAAATTCTATGTAAACGCGTGCGTTTCGGACTTCCACGCTCAAACCTCTATAGCGCTTTTCAGGTTTTTACAACCGTTTTCGAGCTTTATGTACAAAACAAGTGTTGACAGTGAAACCAGTTTGAACTGTGATCAATCAGGGGCTTGGATGTGGTATAGTGACATATGGATGATGTCCCCTTCAGTTTATGGAACCGTTCAAAAATTAATCCTGAAGGAGATATTTATATTGGCGGTTTGTGTCTGTCTAGAATTATATGACACTAAGTCTTTCATATGTCATAATGGGGCTATGAGAGAAAAAGCCTGGAGCACGATTCACAAGATTTACACCACCTTAACATTTTGCAACAATCCTCTTCCTACTTTAGGTGGCGGACATGCGCGAGTATCAGGTAGCGACGGTCTAGTGTGAACGCCATATGCTAAACGCACATCACATGACTGCTGTTAATGACTCACAGTGGGTATGTGTTCAAGAACACACTTCTCATGGTCTCATGAACGTTCATTAAGCCGGTGGTGATCACACTGGGGAAACACTTTACTAGCACTTGTCTAATTAATAGAGGTTCGGCGGGTAATGTAGAAGCAGAGTAAATCCCACAAATCTCGCTCCAGGTTTTTACTTTCACAACTCTATTTCAATATATGAAAGACTTGCTGTAACTCATAGAATTCTGCTCAGGCACAAACTGCATTAGTAATGTCTCTTTCATGATCATGTTTGGAACGGTTGTAGTTCCATGTTTTGATAAAGATGCTTTCCACTCGTCACTACCAAATCTGAGCCCCTCATTGGTCACAGTTCAGTGTTTTCGCAAAATAGTTGTCTAGAAGTTCAACTGGTTGTAGTTCCAGTGTTCAATCAATGAACACCTGTTATCCATGTAGAGCCCGAGTCCGGACTTGAAAACTTGCCAATGATGCGTCAACATGAGAGTTCTGGACGCAGATGCTCAAAATTCAGGTTTATTTATGTTTACGTAAACTTTTTATCGAAATTAGCCGCTTGAAGACAAGCTGACATAGCCGATGTGAACGTACTTTAAGAAGTTAATCATCCAGTTGGCCACACTGGATAATTTTTGCCACACATCCCATTTTTTAAAATATTGTTCTTTCATAAAAATAGTGATTATTAAAAAATAATTTAAAAAAAGGTTTCAAAATGCCCTTTTTTACTTTATTATTTGCACATGAAATAGAAAACTGGCCACATTCAGATTGGTTTTCTCTGTTCTTTTTTTATTTTTAAGAGTTAGGTTGTCAAACTCCAAGTATCAATTATCTTCCCATTTATTCATTTAATTGTACATTAAATGAATAAATGTATGAGATAATGAAATGACCTTCCTTTCAACCTTCCTTACTCTAACTTAACCATCTTTTGCAACAAAGACGCAAGCAAATATCCTACTTTTTAACATTTCTAGAAGATGTGAGGCAATACCATTATTTTTGTGGTTGCAGCTCTGATTTAGGTCTCTTAAGGGGAAAAGTGTATCTTATTCCTGTCACCCTTTGTCTGCAGTGCCCAGAAATGATACTTCTACAGTGAACCAACCATTCTGGGCATCTAAACACTGAGCTAAAACTGGAGCAATGAGGTTGTAGGTTCATCAGCCTTTCCCAAACATTACAAGAGTAGCAGCTTAAAGTGTTTATGTGAAATCACAACATAGCTCATTCTGAGTAACACTCAATTAACACTATCTGTGAGCGTACTGTCACTTTCAGTAAATAGTGAAACAATGAATGAACTTTAAGGGAGAATGTGTAAAAAGAAAAAAGGTCTGCAGTGACGTCATGTGGTCTAAGTTAATGGGGTGGAGATCCCTGCAGCATAAACTACCTCCTTGGAAAAACACTATGATACCATCAGTTTTTGACCAACAATCACGCACAGAAAAATCTAGAATGATGAAAAGTCATGATCTGGGAAGTCATCATCTACGGTGTTAATTCTGACTTAAAGGAGATGAATCGCAGGCTGGGTGTGGGACTTTGTGATAAGTGTTAGTGGCTGATAATGAGGGAAACAGAATGAGGACCACATAGCTGCCTTGCTCCCTGACATCATATTTGGCAACATACTGCCAGTCGTTTGGCTACTACACATTTTTCCACTGTTTTCCATGGTTTAGCAGTTTCCCCTGATATCTTTTCCACTGGCCTCGCTCCAAACGCCTGGGTTAAAACAGGCAAAGAGGAGAGTAAGTAAGAGAAAGTCTTTATCAGTTTAAGCTTTCGAGTAAGAAGTGGTGCCGGTCAGTTGAAGGAAAATTCCCAAATTGTTTGACATTATGTAAGCGGGTATGACTCGCAGTCAAAGTGGAAGTTACCAGAAAGAAAGGGAGACAATAACACAGATGTTGATTTCATGCCAGAGCTCCAGACGCATGAAAGGAAGTGACACATTCCAGATAAAATGGGGAAAATTCTTTCATCCTATTCAAATATTCACCAGAGGCTGAACAGAAACAGCAGATACCTTCTTTTTGGCAAAGCCTGACGCCCCTTGTCCAAACATTTGGCTTCCTTTGCACTGAATCGCTGCCGTGTCCCCGGCTGCTGAGTATATTTCAAATTACCTCACAGCATGATCATTCTGAGCTATTTCCCACATTATTACCCTGCCCTGGAGTAAATTATTATATCAACATTTGGTTTGAATTTGCTGTAAGATGGTGGGATTGTTAGTGAAATGCGCAGTAAGCAGCCCCCCAGGTTATATTACCCTCTAAAATGCCACGAGGGGCTTAAAAATGGCCTCCAGCCTCTAAATTACAGACTTGCAAGGCCAGGAATACTCCAAAGAAAGTGCCCGGTACGATTTACAAAAGAGGACCTCATTGTGGGAACTGGTGGGTGCTGTGGCAGTGACCCACATCCTCTGACTTCTATCCCTGAGCTCAGTTAGCTACACACATTGCACATGGCCTGACCACTCTGAGAGACATCCAAAGGGTAATTCCCATCACTTTACTGGCAACGATGAAGCTATTCTTAAACAATTTGGTTACAAACCTACAGCTGTGACAAGACAAAAAAAATATACTGGTCTTTCTGGTCAATGGAAGAACTTTGATAATGTCCAAGAACTTTCTGATGTAGTTAAAGTTCCACTTTTATATATCTTGATCTACTGTAAAAGTGTTCCTAGTTATCTTCTTCACAATCAAAAAACCTGTCATATTCTAGTTCTGCAGAACATTAGAAATGCACCTTTGAAATGTTTGTGTGTGGGGGGGGGCATGGAGTGAGCCTGCCCTCACTACCCATCATCCCTTTGTTTACACCCTCCAGTAAGCTTACAACCCTTTACAACATTACCAGTGCAACAAAAACGTCGAGCAATATTGCAGCTGTCCAGCTGAACAGTTTTGAACCAGATGGCAGCTTCACTTCACTTGAAACTAATTGATTTTTGTTTGAAAATAAAATGAAAACTACAATTTAACAGCAGATTAAAGTATATAAAGGTCATGAAGTGTTTGAGCTTCCTGTTCAAAAAGTATAGAATAAGGTGGATATCACATAAACCGTTACAGCTACCCACTCCTTTTTTTTAAACTTTGCCTTGACAAGAGTTACATTAAAAATCAAATTCAAGACAAGACAGACAAGTAAATTTCATATCAATTTAAAATAACTTTACACCTACAAAATAATTTTTTAAGACTTTAGAAGAACTAGTAACAAATGTGGATTGGGAAATTTGGGAATCACAATGATTAAGTTTTTCTAAAAAGAGTCATAGTTCAGACAGACCAACTGATTTCAAAATTTAGGGGCAAGATTCAAATGTTTCATGGCTTGTGGTGTGAAATTATTTGTCAAATAAAACGAATGACACATGTACACAGCACAATTCCACATTACCACACTGCTGCTGTGATGAAATAGGTAAAATTTTCCTCCCGATGAACTTGGCATTACTGTGATTGACTCATACCAAACACTCTCTCCTCTCTTTCCCTTCTGACCTCTGCAGTTTGTCCAAAACTGCATAGAAATAATATTATGATCTTTAAATGCTGGTCACGTTATGTGCACTAACCAGTGGGACATTTCTTCGACAAAAGCTTGTGAATCACTGCGTGCTACGTGATACCTTTGCCCAGACATGTTGGTCTATGTGTCAAAGAGTGACTTCTTGTTGTGAGAAGCAAAACAGATATAAAGACAGTCTGGTGTGTGGTGAAAATAGAGTTTCTTGGAAGAGTTTTGTGATTCATGTGGAGGAAATTCTTTTATCTTGTTATTGACTGATAGTGGCGGACACGCTTTCAAATTTTTAGACTCTTGATGTACCTCGTCTGACTCCAAAATACTTCTTCCAGACTGAAGGTGCTTACATGCCGGCTGTGTAGATGCCCATTTAAACGGCCACTTTCAATGAAATTGAATGAATGAAGATTTTATTTGGTTGGTTGTATACATTTAACATTTCACAACCTTTAAATGATAATCTATATCAACCAAAAATGAATGGGCTGAAGCATCATGCTTATCAAAGCCCATCCAAAAAATACAATTACACAGAAACACAATTTAACATCAAGTTGGCAACTATGCCACAAACATAAAAAACTAAATTGTTAACCAAATGCATATTCATATGTACAAGTTCATAGACATATACATACTATATATACATATATTACAGATACATTCATATTTACTCAAACAAAATTCAATTTCACTTGTATTGATACTTTTTTTTTTTTTTACATTTTATGAGTAACCTAATTTTTTAAGAGTATTGACTAATTTAAGATCTATACTTAAAGAATCCCAAAGTTTTGTACCATAAACTCAATTTTACATTTGTTCTTGCCCTGCAGGTTTCAAACATAAAATTACCTCTTAAATTACAATGTTCCTCTTTTCTCTTAAAAATGATTGCACTCTCAAAGGCATTTCCCCAAATTTCACTGCAATACTGGAAGTATGGAAGAATTAAGGTTGAATATAAAACATGCAAGCATTTTATACTTTGTGTTCTTTTAGTTCTATGAATTATACCTATAGGTTTAGATATTTCGTTTTTTTATATATTCAACATGTGGTTTTCAATTGAGCCGGTGGTCAATAATGACTCCAAAGAACTTTGTTTCGTAAACACGTTCCATTTCTATTTAATCAAAATTAAGTTTTAGATTTTCCTTTGTTTTATCTGTACCAAAAAACATAAATTTAGTTTTCCTTTCATTTAAAAATAACTTGTTAGTCTCAAACCAAATTTTTAATTTAATTAACTACCTTTCTATTTCTATAATTAATTGATAAATATCTTGACCTGAACAATATAAATTTGTATCATCTGCAAAAATAACAAGCTCTAATTTTGTTTGATACCTTGACAATATCATTTAAATGAAGTATAAACAATTTTGGTCCCAAAGCAGAGCCTTGGGGAATTCCACGTTATTATCATTTGTTCTGATACTGTGGCATCAATTTCAACATATTGAAGTCTATTCTTTAAATAGTTTTGCAACCAATTCTTAGCCACCCCTCTAATACCGTAGTGCTCGCATATTTGTAACAGAAGTGAATGATTAATTGTGTCAAATGCTTTGCTGAAATCTATAAAAACATCTATGGCGTTCTCTTTTTCTGTCAATAGCTGTTGCAATATTTTCAGTGAAATCCATCACTGCTAAAGATGTTGACCTATTATCCTGAAAGCCATACTGCTATTCATTTAAGATGTTGTGCTTTTCAACAAAACTGTCTATGCAAATGCAGATAGAAGTCCAAAATTCTGCTCTATGTATGTTTACTGAAGCTTTTCATTGAAAGTGGCAGCTTAAAGGCGAATCTACACAGTATGTAAGATGGTGCATAGGTGCTTTCACACTGTACGATTGTGTTGCATTCAAGAACACACTTTTTTGCAGTTTTATGAACATGCATCCGGTCAATGTTTAATGGTTGAAAATATATGATTAAAAATCATCAAAACTGTTCAAGGTATTAAGGAGGAGAAATATGGTTGCTAAGGCTTCCCGATTTCAAAAGTGATGTTAGTTCTTTCTGCAGACCATTGACTATAAAAATAATTCTTATATTCAGTCTATGCTGCAGACACATTAAAGTTTGGGAAAAGAGAGACAATAGTCTCGTGTGCGAGGATTGTTGTTCCAACCATCACTGGGAATAATCTTCCTGGCTGTTTCCTTTTTCTTGCAGTGTCAAAAAGTTGGCTGTGGTCTTTTGACAGGCGGATTTTGTGGTCCACTCAGTGTGTTGAGGTATTGCTGGTCAAACTACTGCCTGAGATTACACAGTTATTGGAATGAATTTGTAATAAAAGTTGAAGAAAATAAGTTATCCACCCTAAAGATCCCAGATACTTACTTCCTGTATCACAAACAACCCAAATATCCTGCATGTGAGTACAGTCATGTACTACGCACTAATCACAAAACACTAAATCGTTCTCATTTCCAATACAATTCATGTTATCGAGCAAAATGGGTCCAGATGCTGTAATAAGAAAAGATGAAAAAGAAAAAAGATTTTTTAGTGTTGCATGTCTCAATTTCTGACTGACTGACAGTGTTTTACTACCATCTGGTGGTGGATGAATGGAAGTAAAGTTTTTCTCATTCCAGTGATAACAGATTAGGCTCCAGGGAAGTTGAGCTGGCGACACACCACTTGGGCCTCCTTCATACCCCCATTCACTGTCACACACAGTTCCCCATTTGCCATTGTGGAAGACCTCAATGCGCCATGAACAAAATCTCCATTTAAAAAAACAACCTAATTATTATTATTTTTTTTACACAAATAAAATATATGGCAAATCAATTTAGATGACTCACTAAAAATATTCAATCTGGTTGCTCCTGCAATGACATGCAGTAACAGTAAATGCCAGAGAGAGTGGAGATTTTGGGGCATAAGCATTTCAACCTGGAAAGAAAACCATCCAACTATTAACAAAGTTCACATTTATGGTCAAAAGATTGACTGGATGAAAGTAATTTTTATTCGATCATGACATTCCATTTCCTTACAGTCAAATACATATAAAATTTTGCATGAATAATTTTCTTTACTTTTCTTAACAATTGTCGTTCTCGAGTGGATCTAATTTTTTTAGGTCAACAGTGCAAACACGGCTTACTCTGAGTCCACCTGTGTACCAAGGTGCGGTATAAATACGAGCGTTATATCCGTATACTCCCCCAAATGTTCTTGAGTTTCAGTTTCATTTTTAGACCAGGTAGTTAAAAGTCAATGCACTGTAGTTCATGGGACTGTCACAACTTGTCCAAAACTGGATAGTTGAGGAAAGACTAAGGAATTGAGGAAGGAATATTTTACTGTCAGCACATTGGAAAATCAAGACCAAACAAGCCTACTGTGGATTTTCTTCATAACTGAACAAGGAAAACACGTGTTCCCCCTGGGAATTGGGAATTGAACCATAATTTCTCATCAGCTACTATTGTACTACTGTACCTTTGTACAATCGAGTTATCCTGCCCCCATGACATGATAAAGATATCTAAAAATCTCTTCATTCTCTAACTTGTTCAGACATTGGGCACAACCATGTCATTTTAGACCGGATCAAAATTGATTGTTTTGATCAAGCACCACATCCAAGCTAATAATTACACATAAGAAACCTACTAGATGTCTTTCACCTGCAGGCGGCATTTAACATTTTCTTATGGCAAGAAAATAGACTCACCCTAATAATAATTCTTGACTTGTAACTCATACAATATATTTTGTGCATAGTAAAAAAAACACAAGTTAAAATTAAAACAGTTTGAATCTAACTATATGCATAAATCACTCACTTCTCACTGTGCCTCAGGTTCCTTGCCCATTAAGTTGGGCACTTTAAGGATTTGTTGTTAAACTGAGCAAAGCAACAGTGAAGTTTGTGGTTTGTTTGATGTTAAAGTTGAAAGAAGAACTTTTAAGTGATACTATGTCTAAAGTAATAAATACTGTTTCTTTTTTTTAATCTTTGTGGTTTTATTTATGTCTTGTTGATTCCTACTTTAAATAAAATGTCTAAGTGATGGTAATTATATACAGTATGTATTATTTGAACATTCCCACATCCAGTCAACAGACATTTGCCTAGCAACCATTCAAACACAATATATTAAAATAGTAAGAATCGAGGTTCAATTCGTGAATCGTTGACCTTGATTCGTGAACCGAATCGGATTGCCACCTAAGTAATGATCCACAACCCTAATTCCCATCCTTTTATGACCACAGTGTACCCATCGTCTGATTGCTGCTTCCAGCAGGATAACTGGCCATGTCATAAACCTGGAATCATTTCAGACTGGTTTCTTAAAGATGACAATTTAAAGTAGCGTGAACTTCTTGGTTCAGTACCTAGAGTCACTGGGCTAGATTAGAATGAACCCTCTTCAAATTCCATAGTCATTGTGGACATCTTCGTGGAACTACAGCTCTAATAGCTCTCAACCACAGAAAATGGTTACAGGCTGTAAAGGATGAGGACTTGTATAATGGTGGTTCTGGAAAGAGTGGACCACCACTGAGGGGGAGTTTGTCAACAACAACCTGTCACTTTAAAAAGTGGTGGGCTTCAGGGGGGTCGTCCAGCATGAGAACTGGGTTCCCAGGTACAAATCCATGTACTGCTATCGGGATTGAGCCTCCAGGTAAGACGTCTTCCCCCACCATCTCCTCCCCACAGAACCCACCTCCAATTCCAACCTCCACCACACCCGACTACTCATCAGCACTGAGGATCTGCGAACAAGATGTGCGTCAACAGTTTCCGAAGCAGAAGATAAGGAAGGCTCCAGGTCCTGATGGAGTGTCCCCGTCCTGCCTGAAAGTCTGTGCCGACCAGCTGGCTCCCATCTTCACAAGAATCTTCAACAGCTATCTGGAGACGTGTGTGGTCCCTGCTTGTCTCAAACACTCCACCATCATCCCAGTTCCCAAAAAGTCTTCTGTCACAGGATTAAATGACTACAGACCCGTCGCCCTGACCTACGTGGTCATGAAATCCTTTGAGTGCCTGGTACTGGGCCACCTGAAGGACATCACTGACCCTCTGCTAGACCCCCTGCAGTTTGCCTACAGAGCAAACAGGTCAGCGGATGATGCAGTCAACATGGCTCTTCACTACATCCTGCACCATCTGGACTCCGCAGGGACCTATGCACGGGTCCTGTTTGTGGACTTCAGCTCTGCCTTTAATACCATCGTCCTTGAGCTCTTCCATCTCAAACTAGCCCAGCTCACTGTGCCTCCCTCCACCTGTCAGTGGATCACCAGCTTCCTGACTGACAGGAGGCAGCAGGTGAAGCTGGGTCGCATCACATTCAGCACCCGGACTCTGAACACTGGCGCCCCCCAGGGGTGTGTTCTTTCCCCACTGCTCTTCTCGCTCTACACCAATGACTGTACCTCAGGAGCCCCCTCAGTGAAGCTTCTGAAGTTTGCGGACGACACCACAGTCATCGGACTCATCCGGGATGGTGATGAGTCCACATACAGAGGAGAAGTGGAGCGGCTGGCTGTCTGGTGCAGCCAGAACCATCTAGAGCTGAACCCAGAAAAGACCGTGGAGATGACAGTGGACTTCAGGAAGCATATGGCGATGGGGGAGGTTGGCTGATGAGGCCACTGCACTGTGGTTTTAGTTTGTTTACAATTCAGACACTGTTGAACTCACAGCACTTTGTGTTTCCTCTAAAAATGCATAACTTTAACCTTAAAAATTATCCCCTAACAAACCAAGTTGGTGAAATGGTTTCGTGAGAGTGAAAGTTAGGTTCTGTCGTACCAGCATGCATTGAAGCAACTTGTCTCCTTAACAAGCCAGATGTGGGCTTCAACAGTACTGTAGCCTTTCTTACATTGAATGTACAAAAAAAAGATTTTTTTGAGTGTGATTTTGTTTTCTTTTTAAAGAATATGTACACTCTGTGAGGGGGGTTTAACCCGTCAAGAAAGTATGTTTTTGAGCAGACCTGTTCTTAAATGAAAATATTCAAACTGTTCAATTAAGAAATTCCACCACAGGTTTGTTTGGCTCCACTTTTTTCCCCAATGGATTTACAGTAAAATCTTAATTTCTCTACTCCTGAGTCTTATCTTATTATTGGGATAAGTATTGTTTTTGGATAAGTTGTTCCCCAAAAAGTGTTGTGTAATGATTTTTTTGTTCTGGATTAATGAGAAATGAAACCTACGAATGTGGGAGTACACCAGACCAGTGTCAGTATTTATACTGCACCGCCACATGCAGCTGGACACAGAGGGAGCTGCGTTTGCACCGTTGACCTGAAAAGCAGAGATCCACTCGAGGACAACGCTTCCTGAACAAGAAGGTAGATCTCTTTACTGAAGTCATCTTGCAAAATTTTAAGCATGTATATTAATAAGGCAAGGAGAAATTTATGATCAAGCAAAAAGAGTCTCAATCAAATCCTTGGACGACAAATGTGAACAAAAATCTTTCATTTGGTAAAAGTTTGCTCTCCTTTTTAGGTGGAAATGCCTCCAAATCTGCTCGTTCTTTGGGCTTTTCTTCTTCTGCATGTCTTTGCAGGAGCGTTCAGATTGGATATTTTAAGTGAGTCATTCAAAACACTTTAATTTCCTTAACTTTTTTTTTTGCATGACTATTTTGATGTATTTTGGTCATGTAAAAATGGTTGTGTAACACATGTTACGGTATATCCTCACCTTGACCTATACTTGCATATAGAACAAAATGTTGAGCCACAGGAAGGCCATGTGAGGCTGACTGGCTCTGAGAGCCCTGCAGAGGGCCGCGTTGAGGTCTTCCACAGTGGAAAATGGGGAACTGTGTGTGACGATGGATGGGACATGAAGGAGGCCCAAGTTGTGTGTCGCCAGCTCAACTTCCCTGGAGCCAAATCTGTTATCACTGGAAAGAGCTACAAACTAGGTGCATTTTGCTACATTTTATCCACCACCAGACGGTAGTAAAACACAGTCAGTCAGAAAGTGAGACATGCATTATTGAAAAAAACATTTTTTTCTCATTTTTTTCTATCACAGCATCTGGACCCATTTGGCTCGATGACATTACTTGTAACGGCAATGAGAACAATCTAGTGTCTTGTAGTTTCAAAGGCTGGGGAATAACTGACTGTACTCACAAAGAGGATGTTGGCGTTGCTTGTGAAACAGGAAGTAAGTTTCTGTGATTTGCAGTGTTGGCAGATTCTATTCTTCAATTTTTTAAGATCTTCCTTCCAATGACTATGTGATTTCAGGCAGTAGTTTAACCAACAAAACCTCAACACACTCAATGGACCACAGCATCAGTCTGTCAAATGAGCTCGGTCAGCTCTTTGACACTGCAACAAACTGTGACTTAAACATACTTCTGCAGAGTCCAACTGGAAACAGACAGAAGGATGATTTGCCAGAGATGGATGGAACGACAATCTGTGCACACAAGACAATTCTGTCTCTTTTCCCAAACTTTAACGTGTTTCCAGAAACAACTCACATCACGGTTGAAGTCAGGAAGCCTTGCCATCCATATTTCTCCTCATTAATCAGGTACCTTTAACAGTTTTGGGGATTTTGATTAGATATTTTTCATCATTAAACATTGCAGTAAATGTGAATATGCCTCTTTCAGGTACCTTTACACTCGTAAGATTGATGTGACCTTCTCGTCTGCACTGTGCCTGCATCAAATGGCTGCTAGTTTTGGAGTAAAGCAACTAATGGAAGATGTCGGACGTCTGTTCACTCAAGTTCTCCCTGACGACAGCACCTTTTACACCCAGGTGTCCATTTATCAGTATGCAGTAGAAACAAACGACAAACTCCTTGAAGAAAACCTCATTCAATATCTGGCCTGGAACTACCAAAACCTGACTAGCTCTCCAGCATGGGATGACCTTCCAGTAGAACTCCTTCAAGCCCTCCTAACTCGCTCAGATTTGGTAGTTCCAGATGAGTATTTTGTCCTTGAGACTCTGGAGTCATGGATAATCCAGAGAGCTCTCTTAAACGGCTCTGACACTGTGGTGGGCCTGCTGAGTCACATCCGTTTCCCTATGATCCCGGCTAAGAAGCTCTTAGAACTGGAGTCCAGGTCTCCTCTCTACAAGATCTACGAGAATGTTTATCGTGAATTTGCCTTGAGAGCTTTTCAATTTAATGTCCTTCTCTTCAGTGATCTATTGACCAACCAAAGTATCAAAAACGAAAGTGGTAATTACAGTCCGAGGATTTATACTGCGCTGCCATGGAGTAAAGTTCTGAGAGAATCAAGTAAAACCTCTTCATATCCATATCAGATCCATGGGTACGGTGGGTACGGTGGGTACGGTGGTCAATACTATCCAAACCCTTCACCATACATTCAAAGTACGTTCACAACTCCTCTTCACAACAGTTTGATGTTTCAAGACAAAACAACAAACTGGGAGGCAAATGTCTTTGAACAACAGAGAGATTGTATCAACAGAGGTTTTAGGTGTGAGTCTGTCCCTATGGCCATGCTAAATGAGCGGAGTTACAACAGCAGATCAAGCAGCATCCGTTTTAGTAACCGTCTCCTACTGATGTGCCAAGACGAGTTCATCTTTCAGGTTCAGAGCTTCAAAGACAACAAGGCTTACATTTTGACAAATGACACCCAGGCTTCTCCCTACCCCTGTGTCGACAACAAGTACACCTATGTGTTTGTTGTGAGACCAGAATATGTTTAATCAGGCTTCTAGGCCTCGTGTAAATGACACCTGGTAAGAGCAGGATCCTTTTGGTGCAATAATTAATTAATTAGTAGATTACAATAAGGTACTCTAACCACCATCAGGTTGATTTTACTATTTTGATTCCATTTAATAAAATTCCATTTTTTTTTTCTGCTTCTTAATCTGAGCTTTCCTTTCCTGCATGTTTGGTGAATAAATAAATACATTTCTTTGTGTTATTATATCTTCTTTTTTTCACAGGACACACACACTCACTGCCACTGGCCGCTTTATTAGGTACACCTGTCAAACTGCTCATTAACCCAAATGTCTAATCAGCCAATCACATGCCAGCAACTCAATGTATTTAGGCATGTAGGCATGGCCAAGACATGTTGCAGTTCATACCCAGCATCAGAATGAGGAAGGATGGTGATTTCAGTGACTTTGAATGTAATGTTTTATAAATCCTTCCTACCTGCATGCACGAGCAGTTTGACATTACGTCATCATTTTCAGATTCGGCAGGATGCCCATAAATCTGTGCTACATCTATGATCTTGTGGTTACAATTCTGTTTTTTTTTTTTTTTTGCAGTGAAGAAACCAAAGCTTTCTGAACCACCGAACCAAATGAATCAAATTGTGTTGAAGTTATTCAGGGCTGTAAATCATTTGACACACTGAAAACTGGTGACATCTTTTGGCCAGACTCCAAAATTGCATCAGCAAAAAAGACCAGCGCGTTATGAAATTGTTATTATGTGCGCTAAGTCATGTGTAGCAATAAAACTTTTAAGATTTCCAAAATCTGCTTCTTTAATAAATAATCATAATGATGTGTCACATTTTGACATTTCATGTAAATATTGGAAATCAGATACTGTTTGCTTGCAAATAGTAAAAAGAATAAATTAGTGGTACGCCATCAGGGGTCAGTTTGCCAGCTTACCCCGATTTATCCCCGTTCCTCATATGAACACGCAGTGGGGAGATGGGGAAGGTGGTTGTATTGCATTGCACTGCGGGGGGTGGACTACTTGGCAGTTGCCCCTTTCCTGTGGCCACTGCATGGACTCGCCCCCCCTCAGTTTTAAATGCACCTTCAACATGTAGGACCCCTGGTGGGGGGTGGGGGTGCTTGGACATCACTCCCAGCAAAAAGTAGATGTCCTCTCAGTGCCCTTCCCGCCAAGTTTAGCTGCACCGTAGACATGTAGGGCCATTGGTGGGAGGGTGAGGGGTTATTTCTGCCAGCAATCAGGAGATGTCCTGTCAATGCTCTACTCACCAATTTTAACTGCTGTACGCAGACCTCTAACACTTAAAAATATACAGTAACACACACCAACACATATTCATCATAAAAGGCAGGTTGGACCTTCGACCTTCTGTCCCCTAAGACCCCCACCCCCCCCCGGCCTGGTGGCCTTGTCCCTTGAGTGCTGGTCTCCTGTGCTCGGGGGCCTTGTCTCCACATGGGGAAAGGGATCCCCACGATTTAAGATCTTGAGCAGGGATACAAAATTACATCGAAGCCTGGGGGTGTCCATGTCTGGGGGGGTGCGGGTTCTGGTCTTTGCTCTTGAGAACTGGACCTCTTCAAAAACTTCATCAGTGGTAGAGCCTGGTTGGGACTTGTTAACCTCACTGCTCCGGGGCCCCCTGCTTCTCCTGGGTGTCCCTCACATGGGCGAGGGTGGGCGGCCCCCTGTCTTGCTCTCCCCTGGGCCTCCCGTGGCAGGGGGTGGGCGGTTTTTTGAAGGATGGGGCGGGTCTCCCTTAGGGGGTCCTGGCTCGTACCTGTGGTGGGCCAGGGGAATGCTCAGTACTAATGAGTGGTGGTGGGCTGCTTGTCTGGAGTTTGGGAGGTCAGTGGGGGTGGGGCCTCACACTGACACTCCTGGTGCGGGGAGGAGGGCTGCTCTTCTGGCTGGGCTGGGGCCTGCATTCTCTGTGCTCCTGTGCCTTCCCGCTTCCTGGCGTGGGGGGCCGCTGCAGTGGGCCAGCGCGCCTTGCTCTTGGTGCTTGGCACAATTGCCTGGCGAGCGGGTTCCCTCCGCAGCCCCGTGCTGTCTCAGCGGCGGGACTTGGTGTGGGGACAGCCGGGCCTTCTCCCCCTTTGTACATTTCTAGTATAAAATTAAACAGGGGTTTATACTGAATAAACCCCTGTTGTGACAGTAAAATCTGTCTAACACAAGAGGCTCTCAGCTCATATCTGTTTGCTCAGCTGTTGGACAGGACAAGTAAAAAAAAAAAGGAAGTATATTTTAATTAATTATTCCAACAATTAATAAATTATTAATTGTTGGATGGTTTTCTTTTCAGGTTGAAATGTTTGTGCCCCAATATCTCCACTCTTTCTGACCTTTGCTGCTTCTGCATGTCTTTGCAGGAGCATCCAGATGAAATATTTTCAGTGAGTCATCTAAAATAGATTTTCATGTTTTATTTGTATTGAAAACACTTTTTTTTTCAGAAAGACACTTTGTTTGTGTAAATGATTCTGCAACATGTGTTTTGATCTCACCTTAATCAATGCTTGGATTTAGAACAAAACTTTGAACCAAAGGAAGGGGATGTGAGGCTGACTGGCTCTGAGAGCGCAGCAGAGGGCCGCGTTGAGATCTTCTATAACAGCAGATGGGAAACTGTGTGTGACGATGGATGGGACATGAGGGAGACCAGAGTTGTGTGTCGCCAGCTCAACTTCCCTGGAGCCTAATCTTTTACGTTTCATCCACCACCACATGGTAGTAAAACACTGTGAAACAGACAGAAATTGAGACATCCGTCATTGAAAAATATATATATTTTTTCATCCTTTCCTATCTCAGCACCTGGACCCATTTGGCTTGATAACATCCTTTGTGACGGCGATGAGAACAATCTAATCTCATGTGAATCCAGAGCCTGGGGAGAACGTGACTGTACTCACACAGAGGATGTCTCTGTTGTTTGTGAAAAAGGATGTAAGTTTCTGTGATTTGCAGTATGGGTAAATTCTTTCTTCCACTTTTTGAATAGTCATTCTAATGACTATGTGATTTCAGGCAGTAGTTTGACCAACAGTACGTCAACACACAGAATCAGTCTGTCAAAAGACTTTGGTCAGCTCTTTGAGACTGCAACAAACTGTGACTTAAACATACTTCTGCAGAGTCCAACTGGAAACAGACAGGAGGATGATTTGCCAGAGATGGATGGAACGACAATCTGTGAACACAAGACAATTCTGTCTCTTTTCCCAAACTTTAATGTGTTTCCAGAAACAACTAACATCACGGTTGAACTCAGGAAGCCTTGCCATCCATATTTCTCCTCATTAATCAGGTACCTTAAACAGTTTTGATGATTTTATTATATATTTTTCATCATTAAACATTGCAGTAAATGTGAATATGATTCTTTCAGGTACCTTTACACTCATAAGATTGATGTGACGTTCTCGTCTGCGCTGTGCCTGCATCAAATGGCTGCTAGTTTTGGAATTAAGCAACTAATGGAAGATGTCGGACGTCTGTTCACTCAAGTTCTCCCTGACGACAGCTCCTTTTACAACCAAGTGTCCATTTATCAGTATGCAGTAGAAACTAATGACACCGCCCTTGAAGAAAACCTCCTTCAGTATCTGGCCTGGAACTACCAAAACCTGACTAGTTCTCCAGCATGGGATGACCTTCCAGTAGAACTCCTTCAAGCCCTCCTAACTCGCTCAGATTTGGTGGTTCCAGATGAGTATTTTGTCCTTGAGACTCTGGAGTCATAATGCAGAGAGCTCTCTTAAACAACTCTGACACTGTGGTGGGCCTGCTGAGTCGCATTCGTTTCCCTATGATCCCGGCTGAGAAGCTCTTAGAACTGGAGTCCAGGTCTCCTCTCTACAAGATCTACGAGAATGTTTATCGTGAATTTGCCTTGAAAGCTTTTCAATTCAATGTCCTTCTCTTCAGTGATCTATTGACCAACCCAAATATAAAAAACGAAAGTGGTAATTACAGTCCAAGAATTTATACTGCGCTGCCGTGGAGTAAAGTTCTGAGAGAATCAAGTAAAACCTCTTCATATCCATATCAGTTCTTCAGTGATCTATTGATCAACCCAAGTATCAAAAAGGAAATTGGTAATTACAGTCCGAGGATCTACACCACATTACCGTGGAGTAAGGTTTTGAATGACCACATCAAAACCTCTACATCTCAATGTCAGGGACCTTACAATAGGTATGGTGGGTACGGATCCATCTCCTGCTCCACATGTTCAAAGTACGTTCACAACTCCTCTTCACAACAGTTTGATGTTTCAAGACAGAACCACAAACTGGGATTCAAATGTCTTTGAACAACAGAGAGATTGTGTAAACAGAGGTTTTAGGTGTGGGTCGGTCCCTATGGCCATGCTAAATGAGCGGAGTTACAACAGCAGATCAAGCAGCATCCGCTTTAGTAACCGTCTCCTACTGATGTGCCAAGACAAGTTCATCTTTCGGCATGGTGGTCTTGTCTCTTGGGTGCTGGTCTCCTGGGCCCGGCGGTCTCCTCCCCACGCCGGGAGTGGGATCCCCGAGATTTAAGATCTAGCAGAGGATCAAACTACATCAGAGCCTTGGGGTGTTCAGGTCTCGATGGTGCGGCATCCGGTCCTTGCTCTCGAGAACTAGTCCTCTTCAAAACTCCATCAGTGGGTGTGCCTGGTTGGGCCTTGTTTACATCACTCCTTGGGGCCTACGTTTCTCTTGGGTGCCCCGCTGCTGGGCGTGGGGTGGATCACCCTTGGGGGGCCCT
>NC_050519.1:10881644-10894187 GCF_002922805.2 Oryzias melastigma
GTTCCTGTGCGTTCAAGCTCTTGGGTGTGGGGGGCCTCTGCGGCAGCCCCCGCGTGCCCTGGTCTGGGTGCTTGGCGGGATTGCCCAACGGGCGGTTTCTCTCTGCGGCTCCATGGCGGGTGTTGGGGGGGTCCTGGCTGCAGCTGCTGCCCCGGCGGGGGGTCTTGGCGTGGGGATGGCCGGGCGCTCTCCCCCTGAGTGCATTCCATCACCATCCACCTCAGCGAAACATAAACACTCACCTGAGCACAGGTGTCTGCTCACCTTAGCACTAATAGTTTGTGTGACAGAATGAAAGGTTTTATCTGAATGGGTTTGTATGATGGAGCGTGTGAGCTGCAGTAACAGTTGCATTGAGTCATTATGACTAGTTTAAATGTGGAGACTATTATGGCCAACAAGTGTGTGTGTAACTGCAGAGTGTGTGTGTAGACAGGCCCCGCCCATTCTAGTTTGTTATTTAGTCCTGACTGTTTCATGATGTTGCCTCCCTCTGTTGCCATCTTCTCCCCCCCTCACCCCCTTTTTTCCTGTCCGGTCCAACAACAAAGAAAAAAAATAAAATAAAATAAAACATAATCAATATAAATAAAATTTAGCATGAAATACAACAGGGGTTTATACTCAATAAATCCCTGTTATGACAGTAAAATCTGCCCAACACAAGAAGCTCTCAGCCCACATCTGTTGGCTCAGCTGTTGGACAGGACAAGTTATAAAAAAAAAAAAAGTGGCAGTTCATCAGCAGAAATACCTTGTTGAGGCCAGAGGTCAAAGGACAATGATCAGATTACCTAGAACCAGTCTGGCCCTTCTCCTTTGACCTCTGGCATCAACAAGGCATTTTCACTTACATAACTGCCGCTAAATGGATGTTTTTTCTCTTTTTTTGGACCGTTCTTAGTAAAACCTTGAGATGGTTTGGGTGAAAATCCCAGTAGATCAGTAATTTCTGAAATACTTAGACCAGTCCGTCTTGCACTAACAACCATGACACTGTTCTAATGATCCATCCCACATTGTGAGATTTTCCTTCCCAAAGCATTTAAAGATATAGCTACCCCAAATGTCCTTCCTTATCAGATAATCCTACCTACTGCATATGAATGAGTTCACCATTCTGATGTTGGGTCATAAAGAAGGCAGGGTAGTGTGGCAACTTGGGTATGGTGTGTTGCAACAATGCCACCTGGGGCTGTTCGGCCCCAGGAAATTTAATTAAAGGACACGTAAAATTCTTACTTTAAACCAAGGCAGAGGCTGGGTAAAATATTAAAAATATAATTTATTAAGAGCTATATAAAATGTTAAAATAACTTCCACATAAAAACAAAACACAGAGGGGGAGCTCACCGAGGTGGCTGGAGCTGCAATAAAAACAACAAAACTAAAACACCGGAACACCGGTTGCTGAGAAGGAGCGAGTCTATGTAATATTCATACGGCTACTGGAGCACATTACAGATACGCCAAATGATTGGCCGACTATCCGTGTCCAGGAAACTGCAAATAAGTTCCATTAATGCCGACGACCTGCTTGTTTTCTGACACCCGCAACACCTGGCTCGCTTACCTGCCTGCTACTCGCGCTCACTTCCTGGTGACCTGGTATGGCAACCGAAAGAGGTCATAATTAAAAAGCGAAGCAGGAGAGCTTTTTAAAGCGTGATCACCCAATCAGTGAGTGAGTCCTCCTGATTAGTAGGCGTGTCCTACCTGCCACAGTAGGAAAGATTCACAGGGGCAGTAGCAAAGAATTGTGTAGGGTGGAATATGACTTTACACTGGAACTGAACCGCTCCGCCAAGGTTTAAAGAGAGAGGCACTGTGGACATCATTTTGCCGCAGCGTTTTAGTGTGGCATGAAACAACTTGGAAGTCCGAGTATTTAGAAATTGAGCTAGCCCAAAAGTTCAGAGCCAAGTTGCTAAGTTTAGCATTGCATCAGTTGCATGGAGCATATAATTAAATGCAACCTAAAGTCACAAAATAGTAACCACAAGATCATACATGTAGCACAGATTTATGGGCGGCCTGCCAAATCTGAAAATTATGATGTATTGTCAAACTGCTCATGCGTGTTGGTATGAAACTTTAACGGGTAAGAAGGATTTATAGAACACCACATTCAAAGTCCCTGAAATCACCTTTCTTCCTCATTCTGATGGATGGTTTTAAATGCAGCAGATTGTCTTCACCATTTCTACATGTCTAAATACATTGAGTTGCTGGCATGTGATTGGCTTAGAAATTTGGGTTAATGAGCAGTTTGACAGGTGTACCTAATACAGTGGCCAGTGGCAGTGAGTGTTTGTGTCCTGTGAAAAAAGAAAAAAAAAGAAGTAATAACACAAAGAAATGTATTTATTCACCAAACATGCAGGAAAGGAAAAAACACATTAAGAAGCAGAAAAAGTCATGGAATTTGATTAAATGGAATCATAGACGTTAAATCAACCTGATGGTGGTTAGAGTTCCTAATTGTGATCTACTAATTAATTAATGCACCAAAATGAGTCTGCTATTCCCAGGTGTCATTTACTTGAGCCCCAGAAGCCTGGCTAAACATATTCTGGTCTCACAACAAATACATAGGTGTACTTGTTGTCGACACAGGGGTAGGGAGAAGCCTGGGTGTCATTTGTCAAAATGTAAGCCTTTTTGTCTTTGAAGCTCTGAACCTGAAAGATGTACTTGTCTTGGCACATCAGTAGGAGACGGTTATTAAAGCGGATGCTGCTTGATCTGCTGTTGGGACCCCAGTCATTTAGCATGGCCATAGGAACAGACTCACAAATAAAACCTCTGTTCATACAATCTCTCTGTTGTTCAAAGACATTTGCCTCCCAGTTTGTTGTTTTGTCTTGAAACATCAAACTGTTGTGAAGAGGAGTTGTGAACATACTTTGAATGAATGGAGAAGGAGTGGGATAGTAATAACTACCATACCTATCATACCTATTGTAAGGTCTCTGATATGGATATGAAGAGGTTTTACTTGATTCTCTCAGAACTTTACTCCATGGCAGCGCAGTATAAATTCTTGGACTGTAATTACCACTTTCGTTTTTGATACTTGGGTTGGTCAATAGATCACTAAAGAGAAGGACATTAAATTGAAAAGCTTTCAAGGCAAATTCACGATAAACATTCTCGTAGATCTTGTAGAGAGGAGACCTGGACTCCAGTTCTAAGAGCTTCTCAGCTGGGATCATAGGGAAACGGATGTGACTCAGCAGGCCCACCACAGTGTCAGAGCTGTTTAAGAGAGCTCTCTGGATTATCCATGACTCCACAGTCTCAAGGACAAAATACTCATCTGGAACCACCAAATCTGAGCGAGTTAGGAGGGCTTGCAGGAGTTCTACTGGAAGGTCATCCCATGCTGGAGAGCTAGTCAGGTTTTGGTAGTTCCAGGCCAGATACTGAAGGAGGTTTTCTTCAAGGGCGGTGTCATTAGTTTCTACTGCATACTGATAAATGGGCATGTGGGTGTAAAAGGAGCTGTCGTCAGGGAGAACTTGAGTGAACAGACGTCTGTCTTCAACTAGTTGCTTTACTCCAAAACTAGCAGCCATTTGATGCAGGCACAGCGCAGAGGAGAAGGTCACATCAATCTTACGAGTGTAAAGGTACCTGAAAGAATCATATTCACATTTACTGCAATGTTTAATGATGAAAAATATACAATAAAAAAATCACCAAAACTGTTTAAGGTACCTGATTAAAGAGGAGAAATACGGATGGCAAGGTTTCCTGACTTCAACCGTGATGTTAGTTGTTTCTGGAAACACGTTAAAGTTTGGGAAAGAGACAGAATTGCCTTGTGTGCACAGATTGTCGTTCCATCCATCTCTGGCAAATCATCCTCCTGTCTGTTTCCAGTTGGACTCTGTAGAAGTATGTTTAAGTCACAGTTTGTTGCAGTGTCAAAGAGCTGACCGAGCTCATTTGACAGACTGACGCTGTGGTCCATTGAGTGTGTTGAGGTATTGTTGGTCAAACTACTGCCTGAAATCACAGTCATTAGAACAAACATCTAAAAAAATTGAAGAAAATAATCCACCAACACTGCAAATCACAGAAACTTACTTCCTGTTTCACAAGCAACGCCAACATCCTCTTTGTGACTACAGTCATGTACTCCCCAGCCTTTGAAACTACAAGACACTAGATTGTTCTCATTGCCGTTACAAGTAATGTCATCAAGCCAAATGGGTCCAGATGCTGTGATAGAAAAAAATTAGAAAAAAATATTAATGATGCATGTGTCTTAATGTCTGACTGACTGTGTTTTACTACCATCTGGTGGTGGATAACTAGAAGCAAAATGCACCTAGTTTGTAGCTCTTTCCAGTGATAACAGATTTGGCTCCAGGGAAGTTGAGCTGGCGACACACAACTCGGGCCTCCTTCATGTCCCATCCATCGTCACACACAGTTCCCCATTGGCCATTATGGAAGACCTCAACGCGGCCCTCTGCTGGGCTCTCAGAGCCAGTCAGCCTCACGTGCCCTTCCTGTGGCTCAACATTTTGCTCTAAACCCAAGCATCGATTAAGGTGAGGACAAAGCATGCGTTAAACAACCATTTACATGACCAAAGTCTCTGTCTAAAAAATTAAAATAATTTTTTATTCAACACAAATAAAAAATGTCAAAAACTATTTTAGATGACTCACTGAAAATATCCAATGTGGACGCTCCTGCAAAGACATGCAGAAGCAGCAAAGGCCACAGACAGAGGAGTATTTGGGTGTTGAGCATTTCAACCTGAAAAGAAAACCATCGTGCTTTTATAAAAAATAAAAAAAATACATTTATTGTCAGAGGATTGACTGGATGAAATTATTTTTTGTTTGACCATAAAATTCTATATCCTTAGAGACAAATACATATAAAATTTCATCTACCTTTTTCTTCACTTAAGAAGCGTCATCCTCGAGTGGATCTTCTTTTTTTTCTAGGTCAACAGTGCAAATGCGGCTCCCTCTCAGTCCACTTGTGTACCAAGGTGCGGTATAAATATGCGCGTTGCCATCGTGTACTCCCACAAATATTCTTGAGTTTCAGTTTCATCATTAGAGCAGGTAGTTAAAAGTCCTTACACCATAGTTCATGGAACTGTCACAACTTGTCCAAAAGCAGATACTTACTCAAATGAGAAAAGACTCTGGAATTTAGAAATTTAGATTTTACCTTAAGCACAGTGGAAAATCAAGACCAAACAAGCCTAGGCTTTTTACTTAACTGAACAACATGTTTTCCCCTGGTAACTGAACCCTAACTTCCCATCAGCTTCTACTCCACTACTGTACTTTTGTACAATTGAGTTATCCTACCACCCATGGCATTAGGATATTTCCTAAAATCCTCTTCATTTTCTCACTTATTCAGAAATTGGGCTCAACTACATGCTTTTAGACTGGATCAAAATGTGATTATTTTGATCAAGCACCACATCCAAGCACCCAACCCCCCCCCATGGTACAAAATAAGGTGAGATGGGAGGGAATTCTCATCCAAACAGCTGCTCTGGAAACTATTGTTACATCTTGCAGAGAAGATCAAGCAGAAACTCCCAAAAAACTCACAATTTTAGTGGATGCAAGAATTGTGAAGCTGGTACAAAAGAAGGGGTTCTATGTTCAAATGTAACTTGACCTATTAAGATGTTTTTGCTTTTGATTTCAGTAAATATGAACTCCTAATGCAGCAAATTGCATTTATTGCCCAAAACCTCGTGTTTGCAGTTGCAGCTCCATTGCGTCCCTCAAATTCTCTGCTATGTGGGAGTGTGTAAATTGTTTCACGCCGAGCATAACACTCAGGCACATGACCCTTATGGGATAAATTAAATCAAAGTGCTCCCAAGTAATAGACTGTACTCTTTTTGTCACTGACCTTCACTCCATATTATTATGAATTAATATTGTATGTGAATATCTGATGAATATCTTATATCTTATCTTAATTAATATCAAGTGTATGTATGCTGTGTGTGTGAGAGATGTATATTAGTATATGTTAATATATTTTACATGCACTGACTATTCAGTTTTTAAACTAAACAACAATATTCTAAGATAAATTAAATTAAACTAAACTAGTCTAACCTAAAGTAATCTTAACTCTAACACTGTAAACTAATCTATACTAAACTGTAGTAACTTAAATAAATACTATTTAAACTATATATACAAGTTACCTATAATAGCAAACCTAAATCTATAGCACTTCATTTTATTCAACTGGCAACAATTTATTCTCCATCACTCAATAAACCCACTCTGGCAACAATGTTTGGGTTGATATAAAGCCTAGGTCAGGGGTCTGCAACCTGCAGCTCTGGAGACACACGTGGCTCTTTTACCCCTCCCTTGTGGCTTTGTGGTTAAAGAAAAATAAAAACTAGCATTTCTCAAAATTTGATTTTTTTTTATGTTTGACAGAAGCTCAAATAACTGATTTTCAAAATAAAAGGCACTCTGTGCCAAACAGGATCATCTCAGTGCAGTCCTGGGCAGCTAGTAACCAATGTTGTAAAGCACAAGATAATTTGGTTAGGCAGCCCTTAGCATGGAGCTGCTGACTCCGACGGTCGACATGGCTGGGTCAGAAGTCTCTCTGACTTATTAAATGTTTGGCTAAGGAACCACCACGGAGATTTAAAAGAGTCACATATGGCTCTGGAACTGCAGGTTGCATTTAAGGCATAGTAAAAAAAAAAATACTTATGGAATCCTTAAAACTACTACAATAAAAATAAAATGTCCATATATTGTGTGAATAAAATGCAAAGAATAAATACTTTGTATAAAATAAGTACTAGATAAGCATTGAAAAATGAACTTTGTAATTTGATATTGACTGTCAAAAAAAATCACACAGGAGCAGATTGTTTCAGCCGAATCAATGCTCCGCTTCGGACCTGGGTTGTAACCAGTAGCTATATGAATTACTGTTGTCTTTCTATCAGCTGACAACCAGTCTGGCCCTTCTCCTCTGACATCAACAAGACATTTTCACTAACAGAACTGACATTCAAAGGATATTTCTTTCTTTTTTCAGACCAGTTCATCTGGCAATAACAACCATGACACTGTTTTAATGATCCGTCCCACATTGTGAGATTTTCCTACCCGTAGCATAAAAAGATATAGCTACCCCAAATGTCCTTCCTCATCAGATAATCCTACCTACTGCATATGAATGGGTTCACCGTTCTGATGTTGGGTAATAAAGAAGGCAAGGTAGGAAAGATTCACAGAGGCAGTAGCAAAGATTTGTGTCGGGTGGAATATGAGTTTACCCTGGAACTGAATCGGTTCGCCAAGGTTTAAAAGAAATTCCAAGCCGCACTCAGTGTTCAGTGTGGACAGAGAGGAACTATGGACATCCTTTTGCCGCAGTGTTTTAGTGTGGCATAAAAACAATTTACAAGTCTAAGTTATTAGGAATTGACCTAGCCTAAAAGTTCACAGCCAAGTTGCCAAGTTTAGCATTGCATCAGTTGCATGAAGCATATAATTAAATGCAACCAGCAACCTTAATGTCAAACTGCTCATGCGTGTTGGTATGAAACTAACGGGTAAGAAGGATTTATAGAACACCACATTCAAAGTCCCTGAAATCACCTTTCTTCCTCATTCTGATGGATGGTTTTAACTACAACAGCTTGTCTTCACCATTTCTACATAAATACATTGAGTTGCTGGCATGTGATTGGCTGATTATAAATTTGGGTTAATGAGCAGTTTGACAGGTGTACCTAATAAAGTGTCCTGTGAAAAAAGAAAAAAAAGAAGTAATAACACAAAGAAATGTATTTATTCACCAAACATGCAGGAAAGGATAGTACACATTAAGAAACAGAAAAAGTCATGGAATTTGATTAAATGGAATCATGATAGTAAGATCAACCTGATGGTGGTTAGAGTACCTAATCTGCTATTCCCAGGTGTCATTTACACGAGGCCTAGAAGCGTGATTAAACATATTCTGGTCTCACAACAAATACATAGGTGTACTTGTTGTCGACACAGGGGTAGGGAGAAGCCTGAGTGTCATTTGTCAGAATGTAAACCTTGTTGTCTTTGAAGCTCTGAACCTGAAAGATGTACTTGTCTTGGCACATCAGTAGGAGACGGTTACTAAAGCGGATGCTGCTCGATCTGCTGTTGTAACTCCGCTCATTTAGCATGGCCATAGGGACAGACTCACACCTAAAACCTCTGTTGATACAATCTCTCTGTTGTTCAAAGACATTTGCCTCCCAGTTTGTTTTTTTGTCTTGAAACATCAAACTGTTGTGAAGAGGAGTTGTGAACGTACTTTGAACAAATGGAGGAGGAGTGGGATGGTAATAATTACCATACCTATCATATCTATTGTAAGGTCTCTGATATTGATATGAAGAGGTTTTACTTGATTCTCTCAGAACTTTACTCCACGGCAGCACAGTATAAATTCTTGGACTGTAATTACCACTTTCATTTTTGATATTTGGGTTGGTCAATAGATCACTGAAGAGAAGGACATTAAATTGAAAAGCTTTCAAGGCAAATTCACGATAAACATTCTCGTAGATCTTGTAGAGAGGAGACCTGGACTCCAGTTCTAAGAGCTTCTCAGCCGGGATCATAGGGAAACGGATGCGACTCAGCAGGCCCACCACAGTGTCAGAGTTGTTTAAGAGAGCTCTCTGCATTATCCATGACTCCAGAGTCTCAAGGACAAAATACTCATCTGGAACCACCAAATCTGAGCGAGTTAGGAGGGCTTGCAGGAGTTTTACTGGAAGGTTATCCCATGCTGGAGAGCTAGTCAGGTTTTGGTAGTTCCAGGCCAGATACTGAAGGAGGTTTTCTTCAAGGAGTTTGTCGTTGGTTTCTACTGCATATTGATAAATAGACACCTGGGTGTAAAAGGTGCTATCGTCAGGGAGAACTTGAGTGAACAGACGTCCGACATCTTCCATTAGTTGCTTAATTCCAAAACTAGAAGCCATTTGATGCAGGCACAGCGCAGATGAGAACGTCACATCAATCTTACGAGTGTAAAGGTACCTAAAAGAATCATATTCACATTTACTGCAATGTTTAATGATGAAAAATATATAATAAAATCATCAAAACTGTTTAAAGTACCTGATTAAAGAGGAGAAATATGGATGGCAAGGCTTCCTGAGTTCAACCGTGATGTTAGTTGTTTCTGGAAACACGTTAAAGTTTGGGAAAAGAGACAGAATTGTCTTGTGTGCACAGATTGTAGTTCCATCCATCTCTGGCAAATCATCCTCCTGTCTGTTTCCAGTTGGACTCTGCAGAAGTATGTTTAAGTCACAGTTTGTTGCAGTGTCAAAGAGCTGACCGAGCTCATTTGACAGACTGATGCTGTGGTCCATTGAGTGTGTTGAGGTATTGTCGGTCAAACTACTGCCTGAAATCACAGTCATTAGAACAAACATCTAAAAAACTTGAAGAAAATAATCCACCAACAATGCAAATCACAGAAACTTACTTCCTGTTTCACAAGCAACGCCAACATCCTCTTTGTGACTACAGTCAGTTATTCCCCAGCCTTTGAAACTACAAGACACTAGATTGTTCTCATTGCCGTTACAAGTAATGTCATCGAGCCAAATGGGTCCAGATGCTGTGATAGGAAAAAAATAGAAATAAATGTTTTTTTCAATAACAGATGTCTCCATTTCTGACTGACTGTGTTTTACTACCATCTGGTGGTGGATAAATAGAAGCAAAATGCACCTAGTTTGTAGCTCTTTCCAGTGATAACAGATTTGGCTCCAGGGAAGTTGAGCTGGCGACACACAACTTGGGCCTCCTTCATGTCCCATCCATCGTCACACACAGTTCCCCATTTTCCACTGTGGAAGACCTCAACGCGGCCCTCTGCTGGGCTCTCAGAGCCAGTCAGCCTCACATGGCCTTCCTGTGGCTCAACATTTTGTTCTATATGCAAGCATAGGTCAAGGTGAGGACAAAGCACACGTTACACAACCATTTACACGACCTAAGCCTCTCCAAATTACATCAAAACAGTCATGCAAAAAACAAGAATTCTGTAGTTATAAATCACTTTAAAACACAAATTAAGGAAATTAAAGGATTTTGAATGACTCACTTAAAACATCAAATCTGAACGCTCCTGCAAAGACATGCAGAAGAAGAAACGGCCAAAGAACGAGCAGATTTGGAGGCATTTCCACCTGAAAGGGAGAGCAAACTTTTACCAAATGAAAGATTTTTGTTCACATTTGTCTTCCAAGGATTTGGTGGTTGAGTGTCTTTTTGCTTGATCATAACTTTCTCTTTGCCTTATTAACATAAACGTTTAAAATTTTGCAACAGGTTGCACAACAAAGATATTTTTAAGATGACTTCAGTAAAGAGATCTACCTTCTTGTTCAGGAAGCGTTGTCCTCGAGTGGATCTCTGCTTTTCAGGTCAACAGTGCAAACGCGGCTCCCTCTGTGTCCAGCTGCATGTGGCGGTGCAGTATAAATACGGACACTGCTCTGGTGTACTCCCACATTCGTAGGTTTCATTTCTCATTAATCCAGAACAAAAAAAAACATTACACAACACTTTTTGGGGAACAATTTATCCAAAAATGATACTTATCCCAGTAATAAGACAAGACTCAGGAGTAGAGAAATTAAGATTTTACTGTAAATCCATTGAGAAAAAAATGTAGCCAAACAAACCTATGGTGGAATTCCTTAATTGACCAGTTTAAATATTTTCATTTAATAACAGGTCTACTCAAAAAGATACTTTCTTGACGGGTTAAAAACCCCTCACAGAGTGTACATGTACAAGAAAACGAAATCACAGTCAAAAAAATCTTTTTTTTGTACATTCAATGTAAGAAAGGCTACAGTACTGTTGAAGCCCACATCTGGCTTGTTAAGGAGATAAGTTGCTTCAATGCATGCTGGTACGACAGAACCCAATTTTCACTCTCACAAAATCGTTTCACCAACTTTAGGTTTGTTGCACAGAAGATCCTTTTTAAGGTTAAAGTTATGCATTTTTAGAGGAAACACAAAGTGCTGTGAGTTCAACAGTGTCTGAATTGTAAACAAACTAAAACCACAGTGCAGTGGCCTCATCAGCCAATCTCCCCCATCGCCATATGCTTCAGATGAACTCCAAGCCTTCATATTTCACATCTCCGATCTTGGATTCAGGCAGAAGAATGCGTCCGTCGAGAGTGAAGGCCATGATGTACGTTGCGATCTTCCCGGCATCTTCCTCTGACTTCAGGGCCACAATGATTTGGTCGTCTGTGTTTGGGACAAACTTGAAGGAGGAGAATCCATGAGTGGGATTCGGGGAACCCACTCGGCTTGGTTTGATGTCTTTGAAATCGGGGGAGCAGCTGAGGATGAGGTTAGTGCCGCGGCGTTCGTCCGCCGTCTCCTCATAGCGCTCTTTGCTCTCGCGGCGTGGAAGGAAAAACCAGCGCTGAAGGGTGTCGCTCCAGGCCGCTGACTCATGAATAAGATAGCCTGTGGTTTGAAAGAAGATTAATGAGCAGTTTAAGGTGGTGGTTTTTCAAAGAAGCCAGACGTCTTACCTGGAGGCTCAATCCCGATAGCAGTCTTCATGGATTTGTACCTGGGAACCCAGTTCTCATGCTGGACGTCCCCCCTGAAGCCCACCACCTTTACCCACTCTGGGTTGTTGTTGACAAACTCCCCCTCTGTGGTGGTCCACTCTTTCCCCAAACCACCAACATACAAGTGCTCATCCTTTACAGCCAGCCACTCTGCTTTGAACCCTAACAGAAGACAAATTCAGATTTTTTTAGTAAAAATAAGATTCCACATCAGATTTTTGCCAGTGCCACTGACCTTTGGCAACACTTCCATCTCCATCAGGTAAGATAACCCACGGAACCACCTTCTCTCCTTCGATTAGATACACGACACCGGTTCTATCATCAACGCTGTAGAGCTTCCCGTTGAACGCCACCAACTCTGACAGTTCCATACCCCTGCCTTTTTCCGACAGGTGGCTTTCCAGCACCACCCTATCCGCGTCCCACTCAACGGCCACTTTGTCGCCACTCTCCGACACCATCAGGTACCCCCGCCGCATGTAGCTGAACCACGTCAGCTTCTTGTCACTGCGAGAGTTCGTGTCCAGGTCTGCAATGACCCCGATGCGGTAGCGGATGCCCTGGGGAGTGCGCTCAGGCGGACTGAGAGGGTATGTTTCATTGTAAAGAGAATCAGACTGCACGTCACCGTTTTTAGCGCTATTTTTCCAGTTTTGAGAGCCATATGAGCGGTACCGCAAGCCAGAGTTGAAGTGCATGAAGAGGAGGAGAACCAGTCCGACTATGATGCCCACAGAGACAATGGGCTTCCACTTCAGGCGGAACCGTGGGTCTGTGGTTTTGCCCATGGAAGCCAAAATAGGGAGGTCTCCTACAGAGATGCGAAGAGGGTTCATGGGATCATTCTGCTCTAGCCTGGTGAAGCCTGGGGAAGCAGGCATGGAGGACGGAGGC
>NC_050519.1:10894227-10897246 GCF_002922805.2 Oryzias melastigma
TTTGTAAGGGCGCCCTCTGGTGTCAAGATTTAGGTTACATGAGATTTTTTTCTTCCAGGAACAAGTAGTGAAAAGTAAGATTAGACAAAGAACTTCACTTTAAATTTCTCCCTAAACAGCAGAACTTATTGTTTCATTGCTAAAAACTAAAGCAAAACAAAAGTACTGATAGATACTTTAATCCAATTACAAAAATAATCTCAAGTTCAAATTTTATATTAATACAAAGAAAATCTGTTTCTTGAAAATCAAGTTCCCATTCAGTCCCTTCAACTATATCACAGAATGAATTACTTACGTGTTCTTCATTGGCAGACTCTATGCTCCCTAGATTATATATTTAATCCCAACAGGAGGAAATTCACTCATCTAAAACTGTATTTTACCTCTTCTTCTTCTTCTTCCCTCCCTCCGATAAGAAATAATCTCAAGAGAGGATGTGTCGTCTGCCTTGAACCAACCAAGGGAAAGTACAGCTTTAGACTGGTGGAGCATAAAACAGCTAGTGTCTACGTGGAAGTCATAAAGTGACCGGGAACAGGTAAATCCGGAAATACTCCACCAGTCAGCAGATTTAACTTCTACAAATGCTATAGTCTCTCTTTTTTTCTTTCTTTCTTTCTAAGGCAAACATTAAAGCTACGCTAATGACTTCAGCACAGGATCCTGCACGATTTACTACCAACATAACGATGGGATTTCTTAAATAGGTCATGTCAAATTTAACTTCCTAAAACTGAATACAACTTTATGTGTAAAAATGACAAACAAAAACTTAAATGTTTTACTATAAAATGTGGTAATTTAGACATTTTTTTTGTAAACAACAGTAGATCCTAATTTGCATGCTGCTTCAAAACACTGTAAAAAAACAAAACAAAAAAAAAAACTTAATTTGTATAAGCAACCAATCAATGAATGTGGCCTTTTGGCTGTGTCAACAACTTGGACAAAACGCTACAGAAACCTGTTGTTAAAGGGTGACCTTTCAAGTTGTGTAAAACTTTGTACAACTTGTTCACATGCAAATTCCAAAATCCTGGAGGGTTTGCTTCAGGAGCTTGACCTCAATCTTTGCTCTTTTAGTATTTTTTTTTTGCTGACTGGAGGCTGAAAGACTCTTTCATATCTGGAGGCCCCCAGGCTCAAAAAGAGCCCGTTATGGCAGCAAAGTGAAGGAACGCAGTCAGATTCCTCATTTCTGATTCATAATCAGCACTTGAGACACACACATACAAAAAAATTCTAATAAAGGGGTGGGTTTACCTCTTCGCCTCTTCCTGCTAGAAGACTGAGCTGAAGGCATTCAAGTTTCTTTGACAAGCCACTAAAGTCAGTCCTGAGCTGTGACCTCTTCCTCGGCTCGCAGACAGTTCGCAGTTCAACCATGACTCGCAGCACTTTCAGAACAAAGCCAGTGAACTTTACCTACACTTGGAGGATTATTATTCAGTCCAAAGGTGCAAATACCACAGTAGGCAAACCCTGCTCCCAGAGTTATCACTCACCGGGGTAAATACATGGATCAAAACTTTTTAGTGTGGGGCAAAAAAAGGCGGGGGCTCTACAGAACGAATAGAAGTTAATGCTAAACTTCACATGACGTTGGCTAAACAACTGATACCATGACGCAGCCCGGTGGGGGCCTTCAGCTGATGAAAACGACAGATTATGTCAGAGGACACATAGCATTCTATGCAAATTCTGTTACTTACTGACCCCCTTTAGTGTAAAGGTCAACACATGTTGCTCTTTTACAACTTTATTGTGGCTCTCTGGCTAAAGAAAAATCAAGTTTTTTAAGAAACAGCTGTAAAGTAAGGTAAATCTTTTGCAGTTGATGTACAGTATGTATCACAAGTCGACAGATTGTCGTGCACTCTTACTTATTTACAATTTCTAACAGTTTGTACAAGAAAATCTATAAAACGTTAAAGTTGTCAATCTTTGATAATCTTTACGTATGTTTTGTAATGCATATGTCCTCACCTGGCATTCTCACTGTTATTTTTCTACTTGTTCTGTATATTTGTTGTACTTTGTATATTTGTATTAATATGATATTTTGTGCACTGAATTAATGGTACACTGGATATTTTAATGGATATTTTGAACAAATTCAGTGATTTACTCTAAAAAAAAAAATAGTACATGGGCCACTTAATTAGCTCTTTTTCCCCCTTACTGCCAACATTACACTATTTCACCACGTTTGCTGAATTAAGATGAACCCCTTTCACAGGGTGTCTTATTTTGAAAGAAAGTCTCATGAACTTCAGTCAAATGTTAAAAAACATATTCATATTTTGGGGGAAAAAAGGGCTATTTGTTTTAAGTATGACACAAAAAAACACATATATATATTCTAATAGGAACAATAACATAAATACAAATTAGTGCTTTATTTATGTATTTATTTTGTGGCTGCAGGATCATAGCCATATACACCTTACCAATAAAGACACTTCGTTGCATTTCAAAATGTACCAAAAAAGGAGTTTTAATTCTTCAAAATGATACTTACTATGGCTGATTGTAATCATCCTGGTTGACAGGAAGTAATGAAAAAAATGAAGGACAACTTTAACAGTATGCCGTTTGTGAAGAAACCAGGTCACTAATTGACAATTTGACACTCAAATACACTTCTGTGTTATTAATCTGTGTTTCTTCAAGTTATTCAGTAAAAACTCATTCCAATGATAGAACATGTGGATCAATTTAGGAAATCCATCATTCAACTGTATAACAACCTAATTCAAATAAAAAAGGACTAATTAACCAACTTGTAAGTTAACTATTATTCCCATGAAATACGTGAAAGGAGAATAAAATAATATAAATATGCTTTAAATGATGAAAATTCTTGTTATTTGCTGAACAGTTGATTGTGTTGAATTCTGGGAAAATTGAGCTCCAACTACTAAACAATACAAGTCCGAGAAACAGCAAATGAACTTTTTGACTGTTTATTTAAACAATGAAGAAAGGTCTTCAGCTGTGGAGTGACGTGAACACA
>NC_050519.1:10897310-10912994 GCF_002922805.2 Oryzias melastigma
AGACGTCAGACGCTCGGCTGGCGGAGACAGTCAGCAGCTAAGAGGTCATTTTAGTGTCGGTTTGACTCCGCGGATCATTTTGTTTCTTTTGCGCTTTCCCAGCTGGCGGCCATCACTTCCTGTGTGCGCAGATGACGAAACCGCTGCGTCACGGCTGCGCGAGGAGTTGTCAAAATGGTACCTTCGAGTTCTGTCGGACATCTGACAACCGAACAAAACTTTATTTCCATATTAATTATTACATATTTATTGCCAAGACGCTTTGCTCTAACAACTATACTTCTATTGGAACAAAAAAGGCCTTACTGTCGTGCTGTTTTGTAAAAGTTAGCTTGTTTCAATGTAGTACAAATCATTTCCAGAAAATTAAAACATGATGGAAAAGTGTATTAGCTTCCATTTTTTTCCATTACAAAAAATGTACTTTCATTAAATGTTAGATTTGATAGATTTTAGAATCTGGTTTGTGAGTTTTAAGATGTTGGTATAAAAATAAACAAAAAAAAAAAAAATAATTTAACCCAATTAAACCGTGTGTTGTAATTATATGTTTCACAAGGGTTTTTTTTTTTTTTTTTTTTTACTGTTAATATGGAAATAAACACATTTCCATTTTATTCAAATTTGTTGGAAAACCTTTGTTCATCATTTCACAGACCAAGCATTTTACTTTAATTTGGCTTTATAAATATATGGGTAGACACAATGTAAACTTAAAATGTAAACATTAACAAATGTAAACATAAAACACATAAAACTATTTTTACTTGTTTACTGCTTAAAACTATAAGAAAAGAGTGTTTTGTGAAAAACAAGATTAAAACTATTTTTTTTATGCTTAATATCATGGAAATCCACACTCCTTAAAAAATAAAACTGTTAAAAGCCCAAAGGAAAATTCATTTATAAAACACGGTGTAGATTGTTAACTGTTAAGAACAGCTCAAGTTAAATATTAGCCAAAGGAGTGCACAGGGTGTGCATAAGAGATCAGGTTTCTTTTTTCCAAGGGTATAAATCATGAGCTGACCAATAAGATTAAAGTCAGAGTTGTTTTATTTGGCAAACACAGGACACACTGTAAAAAATGAACTGTGTGGTAAAAGCTGGTGTTTGACACTGAGAAGGAAAAAGAAAAGCAGAAGATATTTGATTGTCATGCACCTGTTTTAACAGGACAGTCCAGGGTAATAAATAGATCAAGAACTTACTACCACAAAGTATTTTGAATTATGCATTTGCAAAATAAAAAATAAAAATAAAAGCCTCTCAAACCTCACTAGATGAAAAAATGTCACATCTAAATCAAAATACTGAAGAATATAAAAGGATAGAGTCAGAAGATGAAAATTTCAAGGTGAAATTAAATGCTTCTCAGTGCTCAAAATACTCCTCCAAGTGGTTGATTAATAATAATAAAAAAATACACATATGGCATCTTCAGTAGATTAACACATCGATTTCATAAATGTTTGCCATTAAATCATTCACTTGTGTTATCTTTACAGTTGGCTGAGGAAGTGCTGGATATCAACACAATGAACATTGAATAGTAACATTCTTTAAAAAAAATTACATGTCATGTATTTTCATTACAAAATAAATTTCCCGAAGAAGAATAAATTGTAATATTTTTAAATCACCATTTTTCAACATCTGCAACAAGTATTTTGGTACATTTGTAATCCTATTTTTGTATTTTTTCCTCTACCAAGAATCCTAAAAACTGCTTCCTAAACTTGAACTTTTGTTTCAAACCAAAAAAAAAACAGTAAGGATGCATCAAAATGTGATGTAGTACATTAGAAAACAGTGCTCCAAAAATTAGCAAAGGCACAAACTGGGAGTGTCCAAAAAAAAAAACCCAAAAAGCTCAGAAATGTGAAATAAACCATTGACACACTTCTTTATCAAAAAAGGAAACCCCCATGTTGGAGTGATGCTTCTGAGTCCATTAATAAGGTGGGGGCTGGTACTCTCCTGGTTGAGTCTGGCCCTGGGAAAAGGGCGACTGCTGGTAGCCCGTGGGGCCGCTCCCAAACTGAGCAGGAGGGTACGGGGTGGTGTGGTCGCCGGCCGGATCCCTGTAGTCCTGGGAAAAGTCGTCCACTCCTTGGCGATACCTTCCAAATGCAAAGAAGAGCAGCAGACCCTGATGGGAGAAGATTTTGTTCGTTGATCGACTTTATTACAGGTTATTACAAGATTTTAGGGGGTCAAACTCACCCAGGTGACGGTTGAGAAGAAGGAGAAGGCGATGGCCGCCCGAGCAGCATCCGGCGCCACAACGACCGCTATGGTGTTGGCCCATTGGTTTGCCAGATAACAGAAGCAGATAAACCACAGGATAGTCCACACCCCTATGATGTTTTAGAAGCAGGAAAATACAAAAAGAGGCCGTAAAGATGGCGGCTCTAAGCTAATTCATTAACCCAGATGACTGAGAGAAAGCTTCATCATAACTCACCTGAAAAGCCCAAATCTGCCATTACGATGTATTTTCTCTCATTGGCGTTGCTGAGTTTTGGAAAGTAAGCATCAAGTATAAGAAATACGCAACAAGCCAGGAAGGAAATGACTCCGGTTCCCACTGCGTAGCTGCAAGCGCTGTCGTTGTCGTTGAACATGCACTTGGCGTCCCCCGTTGTCGAGGGATTACTGTAACCCTCTGCCGTGATGGTGGCGAAGACCACGATAGAAAATAACTGCAGAGAAGAGAGACATCCCATCTTCAGCCAGAATATATGCAGCACAGCAGATGAGGTTAAACATTTACTTCTAATACTAAGAGCTTAACAACATGAAAACTACATCCGAGTTGTCCCAGAACCCATATTTTACAAAAGAACAGAGTTCAAAGGTCATTTATAAAACATTAGCTCCTATTGACAAAGGAAGATTGGATAAAATAATCAATGGACATCATCTGATGTGCTGTTTTTGACTTGTTAATTATTTTTAGAAAAAGGAAATCATTAAAATGTCATACCTGTAAATTGTGTAGGTAACAATAAATGTAGTTGATTGCTACAAAGAATTAGAGCTGCCACAATTTAAATAACTAGCACTAGAAGACCCTTTTTATTATTTCAAATGACCATGATCATTTCTGCAAAGTAACCAAATTCACATTTGCTCACATAAGTAAAAAGAAACTAAAAAAAGGTAAAATGTTCACAATTCCATAGAATTTTATTGAAGTTGATGGCCTGAGGTTTTTATTTTGAAAACCCAAACATGTGACTTCCTGTCATATGCCAAAAACTCAGCTTCTTTGTAAAAGAATATATGATTTTATACTTTAATAAAGATTTTTGCTCTAGTTGTGCTATTAAAGCACATTTTGATAAAAAAAAAAAAAGATGATTGAACTGGTGAGAGGTTCACGGACACTGTAAAAATATCCATATGAAAGAATCTTTAAGAAATTAGTTATTTTGATGTAAATAATTATCATGAAGAGCAGATTTTGCCTGACTCGTCTAATGTAAGTGGCACAAATGGATGCAAATGTTATTTTTAAAACGTTTAACTCATATAAGGGTAGTAGTTTTACATTATCGTGCTGACAAGTGTAGAGCAGCAGAGTGAAGAAGTGACAGGTCTGCGGGCAGCAACAGATGACGCTGCATTAGTTTCGTTTCTGAGTATTTTGCAGGAACCACTGGGGACAGGGGAATCACAGCTTGTATTTTATTTTTTTAATAAGTTTACTATTTAAAAAAAATAATTAATAACAAAATAATAATTACAAAAATCAGTTTTTGCCAGGTGTGGTTGAGTCAGCTGATGGATGCACGGCAGATAGAACTAGCTAGCTAGCTAACAACTCACTTTAAAAACACTTTCTAACAATTTTATTTTTCATTTATAACTTCTAACTAAAGTCTTCAATCATGTCTTATTTTATCAGCACGTAACAGTCGCAAAATAGATGATTTAAAGCTTATTTTGAATCCAAAAGCCGCACATCTGTTACCGTAAACCGACAGCTGTGTAAGCTAGCCGATGCTAACGTTTCCCATGAGTCACTCACCCAGCTCAGGAAGCGCAAAATAGTTTGAGGCTTTTTGACGAAGCTCTCTAAATCAAAGGAACCGCCAGCCAGCGAGGCCCCATAAGCGTTGTGCTCCATTTTCCAACGCAACAGGTGTCAAACAGTTCACACGGAAAAAACCCGTGAACCCCTTCCTGTCACAACTTTTCAAAAAAACTTCCTGAAAACTTTTTTAAAGACCGCCCCATGTGACGCGTTCAGGAACACCTCGGATATTTCTTGACAGCTAAATTAATTTGTCAGTGAAACTTCAAAGACTGAGCAACTGAAAGCGGAGGCATTTGTATTATATTCTGTTATATAAAAAAAGCTTTAAAGATAAAAAATGAAAGATATACAGCTAATTTTAGCACTCGCTCAACAAACTGGGTTGCTACCATAGACTTAATAGGTTGCTACACATCTTTTAATTGGAATTTAAATTTCCGATTTGCCCGATTAGTCACATGTTTAATCACTTGTCTTAAATAAACATCCTCATTTACGTAAAAAAATCGTTTTTCCCTCCTAATTCAACAAATACATCAAAATACGCCTAAAAAGACAACTTTATTTTGTCTGAAATATAGAAACCCTTTAATAGATCAAACCTTCATTTAGTTTCATCAATATTTTTTTAATTTACTGTTAATTTTTTATAAAAATCTTCATTTATTTATTTATATTTTACTTTTTCATTAATCCGAAATCCGCATACAGTACTGGTTTGTGACTTTGCAATTAGAATAATTAACCACAAGATGGCAGCAAAAACGTAGATTTTGCAAGTAAACTCCAAAACAGGCTTCACTCAAATTAATTTTAATAGACAAATGTAGATTAATAAACAGATAATAACGTTAAATAATACATTTTTTTAGTAGTACCTGTCATAAATCTAAAAACCAACCACAAATGTTTCCAGAGAAAAGGTGTTACATTTTCTTGGTAACTCGTTTAAAGTTCCCCTTTGCGTGTCTTCTTTTCTTGCCTTAAGTGCGAATGATTGAACAGTTGTTGTTTCAAGTGAAAGAGTCTGAAAAGAGGATGTGTTCAGAGAAAAACCTTCACAGGAAGCAAAGCAAACCTCATTCTTCACTTAATAAAGCTGCTACTTTGCCATTTGGGGAGGAGACACTCTTAAAGACAGCTTACTTTCAGTTGCCCTTCACCCCACTGAAAGGCTGACGATAGACAGGAGAGTTGTGAAAAAGAAGTCAGCTATGGCACACAGGGGTGTTCATGATTATGACAGCGACTCGGACAATGAGTATGTTTTACTTTATATTTCCTGTTTTAATCCCATCCTATCCAGGATTATGCTTTTATATCTGATAAAAATATATTATTGATGCATTTTGATACTCACCTTCAGAGTATCAGCAGGAATACAAACTCCAGCATCTGTTTTTTTGGCAGATTTTTGTTTTAAACAAATTGCATAGCAATTTTGTCAGGATGTAAAATTGCAGAGTCATGTTTTAATTCCCTTTCCTTGCAGATTTCTGGAAAAAGAGGATCCAGAAGAGAACTTCAAACTCTTCAAAGAGTCTGCAGTCCGTGGACAGAAGTGTCCTGAAACAATGATGATGCAGATCATTAATGAATGCACAGGTATGACTCCACACATTTGACATATTTTTTAATTTAATATTATGTAATGTAAATGAAATTGCTTTTGTCAGATAGCGACTCATCCACAAGCACTGACGACACTTCTGATTGGCAGACGATCAGATCTTGGACTGCTGGTGAGCCAAGCTTCTCAAAACGCTTAAAGATATTTTTGTCCAGATGGATTTAATGCTTTCTCATAATACTGCAGGTACTTCAGTGCGATCTAGACGCTCACATCTGCCCCACCAAGAGTCCCGTCACCCCACTAACCAGGCAAATGTGGAGGAAATCAGAGGTGAATTTGACTGAAATGTTTTCCAGAATTTACAATCTTAAAATCTGAAATTCCAGTGCATCATTCTGCTCCACAGATGCAGCAGATGTCCGTTTTGGTTTGAACACTGGCTTTAGTGAGAAGAGTAAAGAGGAGCTGGTGTCTGACCTGAGAGGCCTCTCTGTGAGGGATGCCATGCACAAGCTGCGGGCCGCCCCGCTCAGCCTCTCAGACAAGAGGGAAGTGAGGTGAGAGGCCATGACAGCAGTGTTATGTGTGAAGAGTCAACATTTGTTTAACTGCACAACTTTTCTCTTCTAAGGAGACTTGCTTTCAGTAACACGGTTGATGATTCGTTCATCAGAAAACACGTCACCTGCAGCTGTTGTCCATGTGTTCTAACTGTGAGTTCCATTTCACAATAAAAGCCTGCTCGGTTTGTGGGTACTTTAGTCGTTTTTCTCTCTCCTCAGATGTGGCGCCGCTTCTCCTTCAGCTGCCTCAACATCCGCAGCTCTCTGAAACTGTGGTCCTCCCCCATGAAGAAGCTGAGCGGACGCTTCGGCTCGGGGGTGCTCTCCTATTTCCTTTTCCTCCGAACCCTTCTTTTCTTTAACCTCCTCCTCTCTGCCACCAGCGGCGTTTTTCTCATCTTCCCACAAATCCTCCATCCCCTCTCACGCCATCATCAGTGCACGCCGGGCACCTTCTCCGGCCTCGAGCTCCTCACGGGCACGGTGAGCCGCCGCCCTCGCTCTTTACCGTTATTTATGAGTATATTTTAAGATCTCCCACCCGTTCCTCGGATAGGGTTGCTTTTCTCACAGTTTGATGTTTTATGGTTACTACTCAAACGACGTCATCAAACATTGTGGAGTTGATCCTTTCAAGTCCAGCGGTCCTCAGAAAGTCCAGAGTCCTGATGACTGCCAGATGTTTTCCTACAGCATTCCCTCCGCCTACTTCTGCACCATCGCATTCCCCTTCTTCATCATCTGCATCATCCTGGTGTACAGGTGGGACAAAACCCACTTTGTGCATTTGTGGACTTCTTAAATCGTTTTAAAAGTTTTTTTTTGTTTTTTTTATAGCATCTCCAAATCCTTTGGGAAAAGTTTTCATGTTTTGAAGACCAGTAGGAATCAGGCTGAAAAGGTTTTCTGCTCGTGGGATCATAAAGTGAGCAAGAAGTCCTCCGTCAGACTTCAGTGTGAGAAAATCAGCACTCAGATCAAAGTGAGTTCTCAACAACCAGGTGAAAATGTGGAAGGAAGCAAGTAATGAGTTGTGTGGGAGGAGCACAGAAATAGGAACCTGCAAATTACTGTCTGGTGGCTAAAAACTAGCTGATTTTTTCTGTTTCTGATTTCCCGTTCCAAACAGGAGCAGCTGTCAGAGACGGCGAATGGTGAACAAGAGAAGAGCTGCAAGCAGAGATGCTTCAGCCTCATAGTCCACGCCATCGCCTGGACCGCATGTCTGACCAGCATTGTCTTAAGCGCCGCTGGGGTCCATTTTCTGTCAGAGGTTAGCAACGACAACAAACCTTTCATGCATCCCTTAGGTGCTGCAGCTTTTCATATTGCTACCAAATTTCACTTCTGCTTTTTCGTTCCTGTCACAGAAACTTTGAAATATTTCTTCTTACATTTACATTTTCCTATAAATGAAGAGCTCATGCTTAGCTCTAATGTTTTCACTAGTTTTAACCCCCCTTTTTTTAGAATTTGGAATTTATTTAACCTACTATTCTTTTATAAGCAAAAATTTGGACAAAATTTACATTTAATGGACTCAATGTGTCATTGATTGTATCTATAAGTACAAAAATACACATTTATGAATAAAATAATCAAAATCTTATTTTTATTTTCCAAAGACGTCGTAATCATCCAAAATTTGATATTTTTATGTAAAAATTTACACCTCTTCTGTTTGTCTTCTTTTGTATTTTTTGCTTTGATTGCTTGAAATGAACCAAATCTAAATGTAATTCCAGATTTATCCGTACATTAAGCCAAAAAAAAAAAAATTAGGTAAAAAAAAACAAAATAAAACCTCTTGAGGGCTATACTCAATACCTTACTATATAGTACATTCTTCATTCATTTTCTAGTGATTTCTGATACTAATTCTGAAATCGAGTGCACAAGAAATTTCCCAGAAGTCTTTGCGAAAAACTAGCCTCATATATATACAGCAATGCATTGCGATTTAATTTTTGCACAAAAAAAACATATTTAAGTGTAATTTTTTTCAAAATCATTCACATTTTACATTATCAGAACACAGCGGAGTCAGAAATATGAAATGTTTGTATTGATTTAATTTTCACTTTGTGAAATTGGTTGTCTGGCGTCTATCAAAACAAAAATAAAGTAGTGAGTATTACTTTTAACATCCAGGGCAATAGATAGTCCCACACTAAATAGTTTTTTAGCAGTTAGGGATCAGGGTGGGAATTCGGAGACAGGCTGGAATTAACCAGACTGTGCCACTCCTTATCGGGCCGTACCACTCAGTGGAAACGAGCCTTAACAGTAGTATCTCAATTTATGATTGGTTTGATTAAAAATTGTTTTGCTGCTTTAAACTTCACTGATATATATATATATATATATATATATATATATATATATATATATATATATCATTTTTTATTTTTTTACAGACAACTCTCAATCAGGATCCTGAAGACCCCAAACTGCTAATCCTGTCGTCAGTCGTCTCAGGATTCAACCTGTTACTTCCCGGCATCTTCAACGTGTGTGGTTGGCTTGAGAGATACGAGTCAACCGGGACAGGAGTTTATGTCTCCATCTTCAGGCAAGAAAAGTGCACTAAAATAGTTTGATTTTGCTGCTTTTACTTCAATTTGAACGTGTGCAAAAAACAAAAAAACAAAAACCCCAAAGGTTTAAAGCACACCTCCTCTGTTTTTCCATTTCTGTTTTCTTTGAGTAGAAAGTTAAATTAATTTGGATTGTTTAGGAACTTGTTGCTGAAGACAAGTCTGATCGGAGTGCTGTGTTACCGCTGGCTGTGGAGAATTGCTGAAATCCAGCAATTTAAGGTTTGGATCCAACTTTGTTTGGAAATCGTTTTAACACATAAACCTCATCAACTGTTATTACTTTGTGCTTATTTGAGTCTGTTATTATTTGCATGTTCAGTGCTGGGAGAGTTTTGTGGGGCAGGAACTTTATCGATTGCTTTTGATGGACTTCCTCTTCACCATCCTTCATACTTTCCTTGGTGAATTTGTTTGGAGGTAAACTGTTTTTATCAAACTCCAGACTTGGTTCTTTTTTTTTTTTTTTACTTAATAAAAAATGCAACTTTCCCCCCTGCAGGCTTTTCTCTAAGAAAATACTAAAAAAGGAGAGAAAACCAAAGTTTGATATTGCTCTCAATGTACTGGAGCTCATTTATGGACAAACTCTCACTTGGTAACTTAACAATCTTCAAGCTATATCTTTAAAATGTATCATAAACACAAACTTGAAATATATATATTTTTTCTAATTCCAGGCTGGGTGTTCTGTTTGCACCTCTGCTGCCTGCAGTTCAAATCATAAAACTATTTGTCCTGTTTTACATAAAGAAAGTGAGTACACCCTCTGTTTTATAAATGGCACCAAATTTGTCAAAAAAAGAGTTACATTCATTTACGTCCACAATTGTGCTTTAAAAAGCTCAAAATTGATTAAAGTATTTATTGATTTGTTCAACAAATGTGTGTTTTTGGATTGCACAGTGCAGCCTGATGCTTAACTGTCAAGCTTCCAGGAAGCCGTGGAGGGCGACTCAGATGACGTCCTTGTTCATCGCACTTCTGTGGTTTCCCTCGTTTCTCGGCGCCGCCGTATCTGTCGGGTACACAATTGGAACGTAAGTGCAGCTGGGGTTTCTGATAATGGCTGCAGTGATTTCATACTGATTTTATAATGTTTCCTTTTATTCATGTTTTTTTTAATTTGAGTGTTTTTATAACTTCTTTATTGCAACTTCCTTATTGAAACATTTTTGAAGACAATATTTCTTTGGCCCAATCAGAATTCTTCCCTTCCCCCTATCCCTTGTCCCTTCCCCTTCATTTGGCCCTCCAAACGGAGAGTAAAGAAAAATTTCACTTTCGTTGATGATGTCACCAATAATTGCCGGTCCGCTAGCTTTAGCACTGAGCTTATAGCGCTTGAATATATATCCCTCTGTTTGGAGTGTAGGATTTAAAAAATACATTTCCTGGACACACTTACACTTAAACTACCCCTTCAAATGGAGGGGAAGGGAGAAGGGAAGAATTCCAATTGGGCCTTTATCTTCGATTTACTCTATTTACTTTGAAGGTCAAATAATATTTGAATTATCGGTGTGTACAAATAGTCTGGAGAGGGTAAATGGATCGTCAGCTTTGAGCTCCTTATTGTTTGCTATGCTGATGGACAGACTGACGGATGAGGTTAGACAGGAACCTCTGTGGATCATGATGTTTGCAGATGACATTGTGATCTCCAGTGAGAGTGTGGAGCAGGTGGAGGAGCATTTGGAGATGTTACATGAAGTTACATAAAGACTCCAACCGTATGTGTGATGGAGGAGGATGCTGAGGGTAGAGTTAGAGACACCCTGTCTCAACAGGGAGCAACCAAAAAGAAAGTTCAATAACATTTTCTAATCTTGACAGACTAAAATGTTATTTATTTTCAATGAGTCCACAGTAGCGTAACTGTATTTACATTTTAAAGATCCCTTCTTGTTTTATGGACAGGGCCAAGCCTTCATCAACTTGCGGCCCGTTCAGGAATCTAACCAGAATGTTTGAGTCGGTTCAGTGGAGTAAAGACCTGGAGACTTCCAACACCTTTCTGTTTTGGCTCCGATGGGCCTACAACTCCCTGATAGAAAACCAGCTCTTCCTGTTCCTGATCTCTGGAGTCCTGCTGTCAGTTTCATAAGTGCAGAGATGATTATCTCTCCAAAAAAATAATTTTATTATTTAGTTTGCTCGTTCACTGATGTTTTGCTTTTCTCTGTTTCGCAGATTTATGATTTATTTTCAAACTCAAGTTGTTGATGGACAAAGAAAAGTCATTTGTTTGTTGGAAAAGCAGATTGAAAATGTAAGTGTTTTTTTTTTCTCCTCTATTTTAAGTTTTATATTTATATGTAATGAAAAATGGAGCTCAGATTTGCTGAGCTTGCCAGATTTTGTAATAAACAGCATTCCCTCTCTGCCTGTAACAGGGAACCTTTGTTCACACGATATGACGAGCAGGAAGTACTTTATGTTTATTGAGTCATCCATGCTTTGTCCAGGAGTGTGCTTAGAAAGTCCTTTTAAAATAGTTGAGCTAATTCCAGTGTGAAATCAAAGCAACGATAATTGGAAATCCTCTTAGTCTTTCATTTGGTTCCAAATAAATCCTTAAAGTAGACTGATAAAAATAAAATAGTCACTTTTATGTCGACCTTGTAGGACCTCACATTTTCACTAAACTCTGAGTAACAAAACTAACTAGAAAATTGCATTTCCTGCGGAAATAAGTTTGATTGCAGATTTGCAGAAGGTGGTTTCTTTAATTGCTTCATTGCATAAGTTTTAGCAGAGAAGCTGAAGTTTACCATAAGTTGCTAAAGAACTTGCAGAAATCAACAATGTTGTCAATAAATTGCAGAATGTGCTTTTGTTTGCAGTAAACTTAGCGGTAATTGTTTCAGAATAATCCTAATTTGCAGAAAGAACTACAGAATACAGCAATATTGCCTATAAATTGCAGGTAACACTACTAAAAAAACGTAAGCATTCTGAAAAACCCAGGCAGGTAGAAAACCAAGAGCCTTTCCATTGTATTGCTGTAGACTTGTAAAATTGCAGTAGACAAAAAAGAAAAATTCTTGAAATTGTGCAAATTCAAAGAAAAGTACCAAAAAGTATGACCAAGAGAGCTGATGTGTAGCCAAAAGCAAAATGTGAACAGAATTGACAAGAACTGACATGTAAATAGCATTATTTATTACAAATGTTGTCTATGTTTGAATTGTAGCTATACAATAATATTTTAAAAATATATTATTTTTTCTGTTTCAGAACTTTTAGGAAAGAAATAAATGTTTAGTATTTCTTCACTTTTGTAAATGACATGTTTTTGTGTTTTAAGTTTTGATGGTTTTACTATTCTCTTGTTTCCCACAGGAGGGTACAGATAAAACGTTCCTAATCTCACAGCTGCAACATCTCACCGAGCAGTGTGCTGACTGACATCAGGGACGTGTTTGTACACCATGGACGGTACATGGATGATCGTGTGATTCTATTTAGCTTGAATTTCGGCAGTACTGCTGTAGCACAAAATGACTAAATATGTGAAAGTTTTCAGGTTTTTGTGATTTTTGGTAAAAAATAAAAATAAACTATTATTTTTTTGTTTTTTATGAAAATGTTTGTGTAATTTGAACCCCATGTTTTATCATTTATGGACTTCATGGATTTACTGAATCATTTTTTGTTGCCTAAGAACTATTTAAAAATGTATATTGCTTGTGGTATTAAAATAAAAATAAAAATAAAAAATTAAAATAAGTGAAACTGTCTGGCTTCATACTGACTTTTGTTTTTGAATACTGGCTTTTTCAGTTAATTATAATTAAAATACCTTAAAATATTCTAGTCTTGTAGCAGTAAAACCAAAAAAATCAACAATTTAACATCATAATAAGCAAAAACATTTACAAATATAATTTTAAAAGGAATTTTAATACATTATTGTTGCAACAGCTTTGTGACAAACCCTTTCAAATTCATTTGTGGTTGACATGTATAAAGAATTAGCTTTTAAACATAGAGGAAGTTGTGGTAAAATGTAGAAATCCCCTATATATTTATATTTAAAGTATGCAAATAGAAAGAATGTAGACTGGAGCCGGCTGATGCATCTGGCTTATGAAAAAGATTAAATAACATATGAAACATTTATTTTTAAAAATCCAAACTTTTAAATAGTTAACCCATAATTTGTGGGTTTTTTTTTCAATCTTTCTGGATTTTTCCCAGTTTTGAGGTTGAATAATGTGATTAAAAAATCTCATATACACTAAATGTCATTTTTACAGTTTATGCCATACATTTGCATTAAAAATCTTTTTGTTTTTCAGATGCTTATGATGATTGATACCTTCTTTTTTTATAGTATTTAACAATATTGAACAGAGAAAAAAACCTGAATGAAGACACAGTTTTAGATGTAATTTCCAATAAACTGCTCATGTCGATGTTTCCTGGTTCCAATCCAGCGAGTGCACTTCAGCAGAAACTCTAAATGTGTCAGGCATACATTACTGAGGAACTCATTCTTAAAATTCTTGTTATCAGCATCCTGTCTTCTCCGCTGCAAAGATGAGGTCATACCGGAAAAGCATTCCAGGCAAAACGTTCTTCAGAATTCTAACGTTTGGAGCTGAAGTCTAAGAGATACTCCACAGAGGTGAAGTTGTTATGTGATCTGCAGTCAGAGTTTATTGTTTATTTTAAGAAAAGAGTAAAATACTTGGGAAGAATACAAAAGCTGATAGTTGCAGATATCAAGATTGTATAACTCTGGGATTGATTCATGCAGAACTGGTACGAGTGTTGACCCGTTTTACATGAACTACAAACCTGAACTGTACGGTCCACAGGGGGCTGAAAAAATGAAAAATCCATATGTGTCTCATCCAATTTTTGTCTACTTTACTATTGCTTGTTGTATAAATATTCACTAAAACCTCTCGCTCACAGCATGCTCATCAAAAAGAATATGCACGACTATTTTCATGGGGTTATAGAGCGGTCGCTCTATGAACTTAATATTTCATCCCCCATAGAGGTTTGCTCATCGACCCACAATTGCAGACGGTTGTCCTTGTATCCCTTTTCAGTGTGGAGTCCCAAAAAAATTTGCATTTAAAATCTTTTTTTTAGTTTACTCATAGTGACCCTTTGGGAGCGTAAAAGTCCTGCTGTTGTGTGTCAGTTTGTTGCCCGCTAACCCTTTGGAGCATGTAGGAGAAACAACCAGCTGACATGTGCAGCCGCCACCAAACACGGTAGATGTAAAGTTATTACAAAATTTGCTCCATGATGATGAAAGAACACTTTAAATACCTTTTTGTTTGTTTTATTGAGTAAACGCTGAGCCGACCTGATGGGGGAGACTTCAACGTCAGCTCGCTGTGAAGAAAAATCTGGAGACAACTTCTACAACGATTGATTTCTTATTTACATGTATTTGCTATCTATTTGTCACAACAAGCAAGCAGAATTTTAATCAAGTTAATTTGAAATTGAGTAAAAGATGTGATTAAAAAAGCTCTTCTGCAGCTGTAGGTCACTTACTGTCATTTATATTAAGGTCACAGTGTTGAGATGTTTCGCTGCTCCATCTTACCCCCTTCATGCCTCACGGGAATCACCTCTGCTTCACCTCTGAGACTTCCATGGAGACGCATCACAGACAGGAGAAAACACGACTCCATCACGGAACAGGCCTTTCATGCTGGACAGCCAGCCTGAACAAAAAGATGCCTCAGAGTCAGAAGAGAACGGCACTATTAAAGGGACTGAAGATATTTCGTGCCCAAACAGGTTGCACAGCAAACACAGAGATGACAAATGGTGTTGTTTTTCTGTTTGTTTGTTTCCTTGTTGGAGTTTGTGGAATTTGCATGAAGGTTTCCTGTTTCTACACACGAGCAGCTTATTAATCAGTTTTCCTCTCATCAAAGCCTGGACTGACACATGTAAAGGGTTCATGAGGCCTTTTTAATCAAAGACTCAAGTATTTTTAAATCGATAATTTTACTTACTTTTAAATTTCTAGAACAAATTTTCTTCAGAGAAGCGTCGCGAAGTGGAGTGCACTCTTCCGTAGAAATGAAACATACTATTTGAGGAATGTGGAAACAAAATACAGCTATCATGGCATTATAAATTATTCCTAATTTATTTTGAACGTATTCATGTCAAATATGACTTTTAAATTCAAAGAAACAACGATTTTCTTCAAAGTTTTGTTCTACAAAATGGGCTTATTTTATATAAAATATATTTTCCATATTTTACAAGTATTTTAAGTTTTGCCATTAAAGTTAAAGAGGTAATCTTCCCAGTTTATCATTTGAAGTATGTCAGTTTAATCTCCACACAACCCTTTTGAAATGAAAAGATTTCAAAGCTTTTTCTGTTGTGATAGCACGTTTCTAAAAGGCAAAAGCCCAAACAAACAATATCATGCACGTCAGCAGCACATTTCAGAATAGAACCTCAGATCCCATCTAGAAACTATGTTATATTTTGACAGTATTGAGGCAAACTAACAATCACAACAGAGATTTTCATAGTTCTGTCATGCAAAAAAAAGCTAAAATAAATGAATAAAATGTTTTTCTGGTCATAATAAATTAAGTTTTTGGAAAAACACGTGAGTTTGTGTCAGAAAAAGATGAGATAAATGACATGTTGACTTGCTGAGATGTCATCAGGAAGAATGCCAGACAAGGAATCTTTAACATGAGAGCAGAGGAGGTGGAGTTAGAACAGATGGATGGGGTTCGTTTTCTTTTCAAGCCTTGTGTTTAAAAAGAAATTCCATTATAACAACCCTGAAGAAGAAGACAACATTTTTATGTCACATGGTCGTTTTTCACCAGAAGACAACTCAACCAAACAGACATTTTTACTTGGATAGGCAAGTGGTGTCATGGAGTTAGTGTAAAGTGA
>NC_050519.1:10913049-10916910 GCF_002922805.2 Oryzias melastigma
GTCTGCCTCAGAACCAAAGTATTAAGCTCAACATAAGGATGACTGTAACTGAATATGATTGCAAAAGTTAATAAACATGAATAATCTTCTATCAAAATTTGTGCCACAATTAGTATTTATTTTATTGATTGATTTAGTCTTTTCCTCTGGATGATTCCATGGTGTTACATTAGTGCACAGCGCATACATTTCCAGTGCTGAACTGCTGCATCCCCTTAATTATTACCTATAAAAAATTTTTTTAAAAATCCCCATGAATTTGCTGGGGTTAAAGCAACTTGATTATGAGATACAATTGCAGCGGTTAATGTTCTGATTGTTGAATAACATGTATGTTAGAATTTTACTTTTCTGAAAAATTTACTAATTATTAATTAATTCTTGGGTCATATTTCTTTTCAAAAAAGGAGAAATATTGTCTGGTACTGTCTTTCTTGAGATACATCCCTCCTAATTTTTAGCATCCATCCATCTTCTTCTGCTTCATCCGGGACCGGGTCGCGGGGGCTTCAGAGGCTGGTGGTCCCCTAGTTTCTTGTGAAATCTGTCTTATGAGAAACGCATTTGTTTCAAGGAAAAGCTAAACAAGTTTCCTGTTTTACCATCAGACCCTTTTCTTCATTTTCATGTTTCATTATTACTTCTCGTCTTTAAATTCCTCTTCTCATAGATTTCTGAATTTTTCAACACTTTCTGATCAGAGTTCTGTCAATCCTTCGTCACTTGGCGTTACCACTTCAGTGTGTGGCACAGAACAGGTTTCTGGCAAACTTCTCTCAACATTTCTGGCGTGCCTTTATGTCCCACTTTTTCTTTATTTTTTCATCTTTTAGATGTCTCCTGTAAGATAAAAACTAGTTTGGTTGCTTTGACACTATAAAACAATGTCTTCCTGTTAGCCTTGACATAAGCCACAAACACAGAGGGGGAGGGGCTAATACGTTTAAAAGCGTGCTACCTTTCATTTTTGAGGTAGCCAACTTTAAAGAACTGAGTTGCTCACAACTGCGTCTCAGACATGGAGGTTGGTAAGTAAAACTCCTTTAGAAAAAATGATTACGCGTAACGGAAGAATTATCATCTTTGAACAACAGATCATTTTAAAAATGTTGTTTTGTATTTCTCTGTCAGAAAATGAAAGGGTAGTGCCAAAAAAGGAAATGTTGTGGTGTGTGCCAAAATCACACAAGAAGTTTCTTTCACAGTTTTATGTGTTGGTAAGTATTTTTATAACTATTATATTTCTTTAAGGCTCAAAACAGATAAAATAAAGTACATATTTTTAAGATTCTATTGATATCTTATTTGACAGTGCCATGGATTATTTGTAACTGGTCTGAATTCCTACATGAACGATGGATACATCAAAGCTTACTTCAAACAATGGGGAAATGTCATTTCATGCAAGGTAACAATTGAAAAGTTGCATTCTTGCCAGCTTCTTTCATTTTCGATATGTCTAAGTGTGTCCTTTCATAAATTTGATCTAGGTAAAGAAAATTTCAAAATATGGAGACGATAATGCAGCGGCTACTGTGAAGTTTTCCGCTGAGTATGAAGCAGACTTAGCCAACTGGTCTGGTCCTCACATCATCGGAGGTTTGGAGGTGGAAATAAGACAGTTTGTGTGTCCAAAAGTGAGTGGAAAACCAATGAGACAAAAAATATTAAGTCTGCATCAAGGATGATTCATTCTGTATAGGCATGCTGTCATTGGCTCATGAATTCTGTTTTGCAGACCGAGGAGGATATCAAGGATGAGAAAGCAGCAGCCACAGAGAAACCTCGACCAGTACGTTCAATGGGTCTGGGATATATCCTGGAAGATCCTCAGTGGTTAGATGATGAAGAGGATGAGAGGGAAACATCAGCAATAAAAACAGTTGAATAACTGAACAAACCAGAAAAACCAAACAATCCAAAACAGTAAATGCATGTATCTGAATATTGTAAATGTTTGTAAATCTTTCATTCGCTGCAGAAGACTAAAAGGAAACATTTAATTTCAAGGAATTTTAAATAATTTTTTCTGATGTTAACTATGACTTATGTGGGCAAGGTAAATTAAAATACATTTTCTAACTTTGCCTTGTGTTAAATGCTTTTTATATGTTACTGTGCTTGTTTTAAATGAGTAAAAATAAACAGAACAAGGAGTGAAGACTCGTATTTTTTTCTTTTTGTTGTTGTTGTTTTTCAGCATTCCTTGAAAAAAAATCTATTTAAAATTAATAAAATTGAAAATTAAACTATTTTATGTTTTGAAGCCTTAAAGTATTTGTACCACCTACCTATTACACATAGTTTAAAAACAAAAGTAATTAAAAAAAAAGATGAAGCGAGATAAGTCAGACTATTGAGAAAGGCATGCCATGATTACATTTTAGTTATTCACTGGTATGTTTAATTACGCAACCGTGCGTGTGACGTAGAATATCTCAGTAGCCAATCACGTAGCAGAGCGCCAAGATTCACCCGGAATGTAAAAACATGGCGGACAAAGACGAAGACATTTTCTTTAAAAAGGTATTGGAAAACAAAAACATTTTTCTCACACTTTTTCTTCTTTGTACTTACTAGAGCACGTAGAATATTTGATAAAAAATAAGTTATGGTGTCTGTTACTCGTCTTATATCCACTCATTTCTTTTTAGTTACTCCGTATATTAGAACCACAAAATATCTCATTATTATTCTGACTCGTTTGTTTCTCTTCAAATACAAAAACACTAACGAGCACTTTTCACAAAAGACTAAGCATGTATTTGTTACAGTAGTTTCTTTAAATATTAAGTGAAAATTGTTCCTTACAAGACCATTTTCTCCGTCGAGAACAGCGAGCAAGACATTCGTATTTTCAAAATAAAAGCATGTCAATTATTTGCAAGTGATTATTTAACCCATTTAATGTCCTTGTTTTTTAATTAGAGTAACAGACACAGATGTATACTTGTTTTAACTGGTTATGTCAGCAGGTAACTTTATCAAATTGTTTGTCAAAAATATTTTTACTGTCATACTCTGAAAAACAGGAAACCGTCCACAAACTCCTTTCTAGTTTCTTCAAGGAGGAAAAAACTAAACGTGAGTTTAAAACTGCTAGTGACATTTTTTTCCTTTGCGATTGTGTATGTGTGACCACTTATCCTGTTTTGTTTTATAGTAAGCAGTGAGGCTGCTCTGCTCATGGCAGAGATGCTGAAGGTTTTTGTACAAGGTACTATAACTGTCCTAAGTTTTGTGTTAAATATTTGACATATTGATCCTCCACAAAGTAATAATATTCACCTTTTTGTATTACCACAGAGGCTGCTATACGATCACAGAAACAAGCTGAATCTGAGGAGTGCGACCAAGTGGATATTGAGCATTTTGAAAAGATATTACCACAGCTGGTATGAATTCTAACACACTTGATCATCTTTACTCCTAAAAAGAAAGAAAGAAAAAGATGTTTTACGTTTTCCACAAATAAGGAGAAAATACGGTGGCCCTGAAGTGCGACAGACATTAAAGTTGCATTTGAAAAAAACTCAACGTTATCATCTAATCAGCGATCTTCCACAGTTTCTATGTTTTCCATTTTCATATTGTTTTTATTTTTTAACATTTTACTTTGATTTTTGGATATTAGTTTTGTTTCCCAAAATGTTTAATTTTTTTGAATTGTGTTTCAGTTTCTGTAATTTAGTTAGATTTCTAAAATGTAATTTTTTTTTGATCATTTATTCTGCTTTTTTGCTTGTCACTGTGATCTTTAAAATGTTTTGGTGTTGAGTAGGGGTGTTGCGGATCACGGATTATCCGTGGTCCGTACGGATCAGAAGCCACGGTTCGGGACACGGTTCGGACACGTGTGTA
>NC_050519.1:10917837-10962045 GCF_002922805.2 Oryzias melastigma
TGATCCGAAAAGTGATCCGAACCGTGACCCTAAAACCGTGACACGATCCGAACCGTGAGTTTTGTGATCCGCAACACCCCTAGTGTTGAGTGATTTGCTGGTGTGATTTGCACTTCAGGGCCACCGTACAAATAAGCAACCAAACCCCAGCAGCAGCACATACTTTACAGAGTGACTTTAGCAGGAAAACAAATTTGAGTGCCAAAATAATCTAAAAAAAAAAACTTTATTGATTTAAGAAATTATGAGACAAAAGAAAAAAAGATAATAAAACACACAGTTACTGATATTAATGTCTTACAATAGTAATTTAAATGTAGTTGTTTTGCAATTTTTGACCAAAAAAAAGCTTTCCTCTGACTCTTTGTTTTTCTTTTTTCTTCATGCAGCTTTTGGATTTCTAAAGTAACCACAAGAGGGAGCTAGAGGTCTACAGACATGTTCTCACATTTTATTTTATGCACACTTTTTTTCTTTTGTGTACCTGTAATTTCATAATTACCAAAATTTGAGATTAAGCGTCTTCTGTGTTTATTTTTTACGTTTAGTCACTCTTAAGTAGAGAGTCCCCACGCGGCTTCGCCACTTTCACCAATAAGGGCCACCTGTGCTCCTTTGCGCAACAACAGGTGCTTCCAGCATGCTCCATGGCGCCCTTCATCAAAGCCTTCAGGAGCAGTTGGAAGCAATTAGAGTAATAAGGAGAGCAGCCAGTCCCTTAGATGATGACAAGTGCCAGGAAAAAAGGAGTACCCCCTCCGGCCACTTTGAAGTTCCCTTTTGCTGTCCTGGGATGTTTGGTTAGGGGTAGGGGGAAGGGCAAAAGGGGACCTCTGGCACAGGGGGAAAGTTGAAGGGGAGTGTGTTTGCACGTATGTGTGCATGTGTTCGCCAAACATTGCCAGGGACCACACGCATAGATATTCTGTTTGAAAGGAAACATAACAAAACACGTTGGAACATGGTCCAAGAGGAGCAGGGTGTAATTTTGAAGGTAAATAAACAAAAAAAAAATCGGCCAGTAGTAGAGGCGCTCTTTCTACTTTCATGGCAGCGGAAGGGGGAGCTGGGCCTGCAAAGGAGAGGGTAATCTGGGGTTTCCTAACTCGAGTGGCTTTGATGGTTTTCCACCGGCGCTGCTTTTTGACCAGCGCCTTCGGGATGAGTCAGCATAGCTGCACAACACCTCACAGTATTTATTTGTGTGGCTCGTGAGTGACTCACCGTGCTCGCATGAAACTGGAAGCAACTGAGAGTCAAGAATCTAGGCTTAAGGGCGGGCGCCTAGAAGTTGTGCCAGCAACTTTTTTGAAACAGTCGCCAGAATATTAGGCCACAAATTATATTGATATTTAAATGTTCATTTCTCAACTGATCTACTTTGTAGAATTTGCGCAAATGAATAAAAAAATGTGTTGCTCCCATTACCGAAGTGTGTTCCGGTGAATCAGAGCATGACTTTCTGATGCGTCTTAATGGAACAAATGACATCTGAAGGCAGTATTATTAAACATGCGAAAGCAGTTAAGACAAGAATGGGGTGGAGTCTTCACGAGTGTCGAGGCTCTTCTTGCTCCAACATTAAAGTGTCGACAGGCTGTTGAGACGCTTTGGAGAAGCTTTGGAGTGAGGAGCCGTTCCCAGGAGGAGCAGCCTCATCTGTCTCCGACCTCCTGGCTTCTGTGCATGTGGGACCAGGACTTTTGCATCACCACATATCTGCCTTATGTTTCCAATTAATATCAACACCAGCGCAATTGTTACTGTCAAGAACATTTCTGATTTGCTACCACAGTTGTATCATGCAAAAAACTCAAAGATGGAATCCCAAGTTGAATTATCAAAATGAAATGGAAAACTCCTATTTTGTGCAAAGTGATTAATACAATTGTTTGTTTTTGGTTGAAGTTGTCGTCTTTAATCTTAAAATATTTACTTTAATTCAAACTACATCTTGTTTTAATAAATGCATTTCCTCTTTACATAGTAATTACATTAAAAAAATATTTCAGAAATGACTGTTTTGATGTCACAAATCTTTCTTTTGAATGTTTGTGCTCGCCTGACTGTGAGGCTGTGATGCATTACTGCACAAGAGACAAGAGGCCCTTGTGGCCCCCTCATGGGCATAACTATGGAGAAGTTGCAGGGGACACGGACAAAGTGCATTCCTCTTAGATGCTCCATGTGTAACTCAATATGAATCGTCGCTAACTGTTGAAACAACAAAGAAAACGGGTGTTTGACTTGAAGTTCGCGTGTATGTGCAGAGAACACGAATAGAGACAGCATCTCCGCTGGCTGCGTGGACCGCTGTGGCATGTGGATTTCTGGGAGGCCCCTGGCCTCTGGAAGGGGCCTGGGGTTCTTGAGCTAAGCTTTGTTAAGGAGCCACGAGGCCCATGCTGGGGATGATTAGAACATACCTGGCAGTTCGCGCCACTTCGGCTCTCTCCTGGAATCACTCCTAAACGGTTGTGGCGCTTAGCTTTCAGTTTGAGGCTGGAGATGGCCTGCCGCTGCGCCCTGTGTATCGGCTGGAGCTCTGCGAGCCAGAGGGGGCGGAAAGGATTTTTCCGGAACCAGCGAGGTGGATGATAGGGTCACAGACCTTGGCACGCAGCTGAAGAGGTAAATGGGGAACAAGAGAGATGTCCAATTAGGCCTGCAGCTGGGTTATTTCTGGACCACATTACGACCTTAACTGATTTACCCTCCTACCTTAACTTCCCTCCGCTCTCCACCTCCCCCCTTGTGTGTTGGCCTACATTGTCTGTAAAAAACAGGGTAATCCCCTTACATAACACTCTTCAAACTCAATGAAACCATTTGACGTCTAATAATAAAATCAAAGTTTGTCCGAGGTGACGTCAAAAGAAGTCCAGAGGTCTAAGGTCGGCAAAGTAGCTCTATTTTTAGTAGCCGTTAAAGGAATTGATGTAAAATTCTTTCAGGATTTGTCAGTCAAGGTTGGAGAAATTGTGCACATATTAGAAACGATGAAAGGCCCCATGTTTTGGTGATATTTATAAATGAGTCAAGTAATGACCAAAATCTCTTTAGCCGGTAGCAGGAGGCACAGTGTGAGATTGGCCTTTGAGAGACTTGTTAAGGACCTTCCTGGACGCCGTGTGAAGGCTAACATTTTCTAGTCCATTCCTCATGAATTCAGTTCAATGATAAAATACATAGTCTGACTTTTGGCATCATAAAATAACAAATAATCTAGCGCCTTGAGCTAGTTTTTTGAGCTTGTGTTTCATCCAGCGTGTTTGCCGTCTGTCCTCGCAGCGGCCGGGAGCTTTAAATTAGCCGAGAGGACGGCTTTCATATAGACGAGGCCTCATGCCAGATTGCAGGAGAGGTCAGGATGTGAGGGTCAGAGGTTAGGATGCAGTGTTGAACTGCTTCCTCTGCATTATGTTGTGCAAACATGAGCTTTAATCCTTTTGGGCGCAGTTCAAAGTAAAGAGATTTTTTTCTGAAATGGCTCCTCGCCCAGCTTGTACGGGGACACACAAGGATACATTGAAGAAATACTGACACCAAGCTGCTGCTGAGTGAAAGGAGGACAAACCTGGAGAGTGTGGAATTAAAAGTGAAATACAAAATCAATTAGATATCTTTTAAACATCCATTCAGAAGAAAATTGTGTTTTAACATGTTTTTGTGGCATTTTTCTAATGATGAAAAACATATTTAAAGAAAGTTGAGCTTAAAATTGCATTTCTGAGTATTTCCTTATTCAAATTAATGTAAATCAGGAGCAGACAAAAGTATGCCGTTGGAAAAAATCTGTAGCTGTGACGGGGTACCAGTAGGTGCTACAGTTGGCGGGGTTCCATTCAGATGCATCCACTTGTAGACAAATAGATCCATGAACGTCTTTGTTGTCCTGGCACCTGACTCAAAACTGTAATGCTGGATAGCTCCAGTATTGCTCGGCATTTTTGTTGCACCGGTAATCTTAAATTGAGCGACTGTAAGATAACAGGATGTGTAAACAGATGGATGATGGGAAATTGAGGTTGGCTTATTCTGCATGAACAGTTCGGGCCACAACTCAGAGGCGAATTTCTAATGAACTACTGCCGCTCTGCAGAAAGTATGTCCTAAAAAAAATTGATAATAGGCTAAAAATTGCATAATAATTAAATCAATGCTTTTACAAATAATTGAAAGATGATTAAAATGGGATTTTAAAAATTACCAGCAAGAAAAAAAGTGAATGTATAATTTTGTATATTATTTTTAGATTGGAAATAAACCAGACTTGCTGGAATCCCGTTTCACATCAGAACAGTCACATCACTCAGCTGAACGGTAAATGATGCATGGACATTACTGTACAGGACAACCAGCTCTAAAAGACTTCTGCAAATCAAACCCTTCTTTTTCTGGGACAACTTTATATCATCGAGGTGCCAAAACAAACAACCTTTGACCTTTGAAGGTAGTTAAAGTTCATACCTCGTTCCCGGAATAGTTCCACCTTCATTTGACACGAGAAAAGGTAATGTTCGTTTTCAGAATGCAAACCGTCTCCAAAAACAGCAAAAGGAGTAGATCCACTCCCAATGAGTTGTAATTTAAAAAAAAGAAAAGTCTTTCCTGGAAAAAACAACAATAAATTTGAAAGGACTTCAAAGGGGCCGCTTACTTCTCTGTGCATAAAACAAAGTACCGGCATGTAAGAAAACCACTCAATCGCTCAAACTTTGATGAAACACGAGTCCAACAATGCTGAAATGAAAAAAGACCGCTTTGAAAATGACTTGCAATATAAAAGTTTTTATGGTTGCAGCTAAAAGTTGATCTTTTTCTTTCTCAGTTTCAAGGATTTTTCTCAATTTTTCCATATCGTGAAGTGTTTTCCTCCCAAGAGGCCCCAGTTTGTCAGCAAATATGCTTTAAGACGTTAAGTCGGAAATTTAATCTGCCGTCATATAAAGCACCAACTGTTGCAAGCAAATATCCTGGTGGAGCTGTTGGATGCTTTGACACTAAACAGACTGGGGAGCTTCAGGACGCACATCAGTGGAAGGGCAATATCCTGTATCCTGACTCTAACAGGAGGCACAAGCGTAACATGTGTGAGCGCCCAAAGAGAAAAGGCCAGGTGTCCCCCTGATCTTTTTTCCATTCCCTCCTGCTCCCGATCCAGGGCTGATCTTACTAACGAACAGCACCAGAGAGCTGCCACCCCAGCCACAGGAACCTGAATCACTGAGCTGTGGAGCCGAGTGGAAATGAGGACTTAGCTGACTTACAATTGCTGGCTAACTGAAGAGATCAAAAGAGGAAACAGGTGATTTACTGAGGCGTTTCAGTGTTTCAGCGGTGCGGTTACATCCAACGGTGCAGCCACACAAAGCATCTCACTGTCCTCTTGTAGTCTGACATCCACATATTCAACATTTGAGCTGACATGTGCAGCAAAGCTTACACCAACAATTCAACTCATGTGTACTTTTAGAAGTTATGTGATAGAACTTCTATGTGTTACTTTTGAATTAAAAATATTAGTCACTTAGAAATACAAACAAAACTGAAATTTTAGCAAAAAGGTGCTCTACATCTTTCATCTTTTATGCTAAAATCAAAGTTGACTTGGAATGTGATTTTGCTAAATAAAAAGTCTAAGCTAAGTCCCCACCTTTTTGTTGGTAAAACAGGAAGTACCTAATGTTGCACTTCCTCAAAAGACCACATGAGGCAGGTTACAAAAAGGAGCAATTCTCCATTGCTTCCAGTGTTTAAGTCCCACTTCGATCATTTTGTAAAAGCATTCCCAGTGGTCTTTTAATTATGATTATGCCATCTTTTTCAGCCCAAAAATGTGTTATTTTCTAGAAAATAGTGTCTGTGGCTGTAATTCATTAGAAATTTGCCTCTGAGTTGTGGGCGGGACTGTTGACAGCCAGCTTCCACTTCCCGTCTCTACTTCTAGCTTACCACCCCAAACACCCCAACGTAATATTGTAAGGTTTCACCTGCTAAGTTCTGCGTGTTCATTGATGAGGAAGAAAGTGACCAAAAAAACTCAATGGAAATTTAGTCTTTTTAATAAAAAGTTGTATCAAACTCGTACAGAGTACTTTGGATCTTCACCATGACAGACAATGCCCTGAGGCCGACCCTGTGTGGCTTCAGGCCAATGTCTGGCAGGACAGAAGAAACCCCTCACGGTCCTTAATACCTTAAATGGTTTGCTTCACCAAATACCAAATATAGGTCTTGACTGGTCAGTGCCCATGTCCCAGCTCCTGCCAGCAACATAATCTATAGCTTTGCTTTTCAGTGAAAAAGTACTGATTGGATCCTTGAAGCACCCCTTGACTGGTTTCAACTGGACTGGAGCTCCATGTGGGTTTATGCATCAATGCAATCATCAATGTATTATCAACAAATTATAGAAGAGTATCCTAGTAAAAAAGCTTTCAGGTAGCATAGTATAAAAGTATAAAATGTCTTCATTTAGTGTGAAAACATTTCACTTTACAGGTGCAGTAAAAAAGGCGAACAATATTGGGGCCATCCAGCTGTACAGTTTTATGTCAGAAACCAGTTTGGACAAAAAAAAACCCAACAAAAAACAAAGATGTACATCTATTTGTCTGCAATTGTATGCATCAGAATGGAGCGGAGCAGGGTAGTGTCCCCTCTAATTAAAGGTTCTAAATAACAACTACAGACTTTTTCAAACAGGATTTTTTCATCTGCTCAGAAATGTAATTTCGAGATTAATTTTCTTTATATACGTTAGGTCCTTCATCATGAGAAAATTTTGTTAACAAAGTGTAACTTTATGGTGGACAGCACTGATGGCGGTTATTGTTCACCCAGGCCTCGGCTGATCCAGTATGGATATCATAGGCCTGATTTGCATGTTTAGATTGGCAGTTGTTCTTCCCGACACACCCCTCTGTATTTATCTGGGCTTGGGACCAGCACAATGAGTCCCTGGGTTGCGCCCCCTCGTGACTACATTCGGGGCCCCTCGTTCAGATGCAGAAGGTTGGTTCGCTGTGGTGACCCCTGAATGGAAAAGCTAAAAGAAAAAGAAGAAATACATTCATACTTAATAAGGGAATCGTTTTTGGATTAGCCAATGGGTGAGGCCAAGGGTACACCCAACTAATTTATTGTCCGGCGCAATTTTTGTTTTCTGATGAATGGAGCAAACTATCAATGGGCTCTTTTTGCTTTAGCATTAGTTTGCAGAATTGAATTCAAATCCCCAGAATTATTCATTGTATTTTGTGTTTAGTCAGTAACTTCATTTTTTATAACAGCTAAATGAAGGTGGTTAAAAGAAACTTATGGTAGTAGTGTGGAGATGTCAATAACTCAAATGAATCTCACAAGTTTGACTTGACCATAATTCTAAAGCAAGGAAAGACATTTGGAGCTCAGCTGAGTTTGTCAGTGAATCTATAACTTGAATAGATTTGATCTATTTTCTGCTTAGTTTAAAGTCACAAATATTAGTATTAATTGTATGAACTGGGATCCAGGGAGCTGAGCTGCTGATGCAAGTATTAAAAAAATACCACATGAAGTGCACTGAGGTTATACAAGCCTGTATTTGCTGACAGCTTCCACATCTCCTTCCTTCTTCTTTCTCAGTTGAAGAAATATTGTTTCAGTGTCAAAAGGAAGGTCAAATGCTCAACAAGGTTGTAAAAAAATATATATTTTTGTCTTCTCTGCATCTTTGTCACCTGAAGGGGAAGTGGATCTTGTTCATCCACAGCTGAGTAAACTACTTAAGTCTTTCTTGTACGGTTACGGACATCATTTTTGAAATGGAAAAACCCTACAAATGTGGTAATGATGTAGGCAGACAAACATGGCCATGCTTGATTGCCAGACTTCCTTTTGTTATTTCACAGTGCGTTTGAAGTCTTGAGTAAGTGTCTTCCATTTCTGCACATTTCCCTGAATCGAAAACAAACAATAATATGCACCGGACAAGATTCACACAAGCGTGTAGGGCAACCAAATACTGCAAGAGCAGTGAGGACCTTTTTTTCCCCTCAAACCAGCTGTGCCAAACCTCACCACAATAAGTTGTGGGTCTGTTTACTGCACGGACTATAAATACGGGCTAATTATTCCGCAGCGTTAGCGAACAGATGTTTTAGTTGCATCCTTCCATCTCACCCAGGCGCATATTGATGGCTCACAGACTGTTTATGCTCTTTTTATTCATCTGTGCTGTGACCTCTTCCAGTTGTAGGAATTCGCCGAACCTGGTGGTTCGTAAAGTGTGGCCCCCTCCAGCATGTGGAGCCCATGCCTTGTTTTGTGAATGCGCACGAGCAAATAAATAAATAAGAAAAAAGGAAAGATGTATGTTCAAATATAATCCATAGAGGAGCGGGCCTTGCGGTTATATGATCTAAACAGACTCTGATGACTGTGTATACATGGGGTGAGTTAAACAAGTGACACAGAACATTATGCTTTGATCTGCTAATTACAGTGGAAAACAACCTGGCAACAAAAGCGCTCCGCTCAGATTGGCCGCATTACCTGTGTTTTCCACTTTGCACGCAACAAAATGCTCAAGACACGAATGTGATTTTTTTTTCTCTTTACAGAGAAATACCACAGAAAAAAAAACAAGCGATGAAAGCATCTGTTAATAGTAAAATTAAACTTGAATGCCACAAATGTTTGAGATTACTGAGACATAGTTATTGAAAATGGCAATATCAGTCATTCTGGAAGTGTATTATAGTTAAATTCAGTTAGTAAACTGAATGACTCACTGCATATAAGGAGGGCAAAAACATTTCCTTGAGCGCAGAACGCTAACTTTATGTGAAACTAAAGATTTCTGTCAAAGAGGTGAGGCTTATTGTTGTGCTTATGGTTTGTTTTTTCAGGATATTTACACATGTGTACAAATCCATTGTCATCCAAAAGGTTTTGATCTGAGATATCCACGGTTTTTAAGTGACTTTTGTCTTTGATTGGCACCAAACTCAGACAGCCTAAAACAAATAATAAATAATGTGGACTAGAATCATGGAAAAGACAAGAACATTTCAATTTTTACTTTACTTTTTGTTAGTTTTCTGTCGCTTGTGATACCTTATTAAGTTAGTATTATATGATTAAAAACTGTACAGCCAGTTTTTATTTGTACTTTTAATGACAGAAACGTTCACCCCACAGTTAGGGTTTTATTTTTATCCCTCAAAGCTCTTCAAATCCATGAATAGCTGCACCTTGGTGTTGCCTTTAATTGCCACAATTGCCATTTAGCAATAAGCTGGTTAAAAAAAGGAAAGAAAAACAGTCTAATGGCATGTTGTCAGGTTTAATAAGGTCCTTGTTGAAAGGGGACTGCTGTGTCGGCACCACCAAAGACTGCTGCCTGAACTGGCCTCCAGTGGACCAGAAGGTCCCTGCAGGGTTTTGATGAGCCGAGGGAGCACAGATTGTCTCTCCCCCACTGTGGGTGTGTGAAGGGCTGCAGTGGCATCAGCACTCCTTGCTGTGCGTGGCTAAGCCGACAGAAAGAGCGAAGAGGAAGAGGTCACAATCACAGTGCAGCAGAAGGAAGATGTATGGCGTTGGTGACACTGGAAAAGCCAGACGGCGGTGACACGCTTTTACTGAGAACAAACTTTTACAGGCCCAGGAGCAGCAGGCCGCCTTTCACATCGCCTTGGTGAATTAAGGGAAGTGTGGATCTTTTGTGAGGAATACCAACAAGCCAACAAAGGGTTGTATGAAAGAACGTTTGTCTCTTAACAGTTTTTAAGGTTGATATAGGTCCTCACAAAGAAAACATAAAATCACATAAACAATATCATTACACACTGAATATAATCCAGTCTAAAGTGCAACGATATTTAATTTACTGATTTTCAATTTATAAAGATGGAATCTTTAGTAAAATTTTTTAATTAATTTCTCAGACAGCAACAACATCAGTCAAATTTCTATTGTTTTTGTTGATGTATATTGTTAACAAAGCAAATCAACATTTAAGATCCAGAACTTGAAAGGATGAAAAAGGACAAGAAGTTGAAGAATAAATCAGAATAAATGTTAAAAAGATTAAGATGGATTTTTTTTCATAAAAAGGGGAATTTCTGATAAAGAAAAAAAATAAAATAATAATATTTATATTTTTAATAATTAAATTAGGATGTTTATTATTATACATGTTGAATTTTTATGATATTCTTCAATCAAAAGATGCTAAACTCAAATATTGAGAAAAAATTTGCAGTTTTGGAAGTTAAAATAGAAAAATGACCATAAAAAAATTCACTTAATGACTTTTAATCATACATAATGTTGATATTTTTGCATTTTTGCAATTAGTATTTAAGTTTTGATAAACTTAGAGAGCAATGTACAATAGTGGCAACATTTCACAACACTTTACTAACCTTTTCTTTCTTGTTCTGAAACAAAAATTCACCTATTGTAAGAGTTGGTGACATATTTACTGACCGTGACATGTTACAGAAGAATATGTATAAACAAGGAAGAAGAAAGGGAAGAAATGCAATGACAACTGTGAACTCCAGGTCCATTTTTAACAGAGCTAGGTTGTTCACAGTTTCACGTCGAGCCCTCCACCTTCAGGCCCCATTCCAGTTACTTTGATTCTTTATTCACCAGTCCCCTCTACTAACCCTCGCCACCCCATCCTTAAGTCCAGCTGATGGAGGCTCCTTTGTCAACCGGCACCCAGGCAACAACTTCAAAGAGCTCCTGGGTGTAAATGCAGAGAGCCTGAAAAACAAAACAAAAACTGAAAAATAAAGAAGTCCCAGAGGGCATTGGAGATGTTCACCGAAGAATCCCAGAAAGGGCGGGAAAACATTCCGCTTTTTTATAAAACAAGAAAGAAACACAATTTGGTTAGAAGCAGCTATTTGTCAAACAAGCATCATCATTTACTAAATACACAAAGGTGCGGATTGGGTCATTCTTAGTGTAATTGCGATGATAAACACATGAAAAAACGACATTAGACTTTGCATGGGACCATTATATCTGTGTCTTTGTGCTGCATCATCAAAGCCCATTAGGAGACCGTGAAAGGCCTCCATTGCTCTTCGTGACCACTTCCTCATTTAGTGACAGCTGAATTGGAGGACAGCTAGATTGTTGTGCAAGACAATGTCATGCTTTTGGACTGAGTGCTGTGCTTTGATCTCATGTGACACCCTCCAAGCTTCGTCAATGGCTGATATGTTAACAACCAGTCTGGTTATTCTAGTTCTGTTCTCCACCTACTGCCCTGTCAGTCAGAGCTCTGCGGGGTAGGAGAGGTTAGGAGGGAGGGGTAAAAGGGGGGGCGGGGGGTAAAAAAAAAGTCTTTCATCTTTGCCCCACATAGGACTCCAGCAGATTCGTGCTTGGCGTGGCAACGCGCCTCGCCTCATACCCACAAAGTGCATGCCAATGACACAGTGACTCCAGAGCTTGGCACCAGGTCTCCAGCCAGTGAACCCTCTATTCAGCATGATGGAGGAAACACAACTGCATCAGGGCCACAGCTTATAATTAAAAGTCCTAAGCCTCAAAGAGCAAAGCATCTTCATTTTAATGTTAGGCTTGCATCTGGTTTAATTCTTGCTCTGTGTCCCATCAGATAGGCATGTGGACATAGAAGGAAGAGACACATCAGAACTACAAAGAACATGTGTCTAATCAAGGATTAGAGGTTTGCTCTTTCTTCAGTAGCCTAATTATCGGATTGGTCAGATCAAAACCACTTCATTGAGATCAAGGATGCTGTCTTTCGCTTGTCCCGCTCCTCTGTTGCACAATACCTCACCAAAGCAGCGACAAACCCAGGGGGAGACCAGAAGTCGTGGAGCGAAAATGAATGTACTTCATGTTTAGAGAGCATGTTGTGTGATTAAGGGGAGCCCACATCAAATGCTGCGGCTTAGGAAAACCACCAGTTGAAAAACAAGATGCGTCTTTCGGTGGAGAGCAGCGCAGACTGGAGATGGTGTTGTTCAGAAGTCAGCCCAGCCCAAAGCTATCCCGCCTGTCTGTCTTTGGGGACAAACAGTGAAATAAGAGACCGCAGAGATTGGAAAAGCACTTGGAAGTTGCTCTCAATGAGAGAGCACGATGAGCATCAAACTGCTATTCAAAGTCAAATATTAAAGCATGGAATCAAAACACTTCAGATTAGGAGCAAAAAAACTGCCTTGCTTTGTAACTTATGCAAGAGCATGACTAAGATCAAAGACTTGTGCGAAAACAGAAAGGGGAGATGATGTAAAAACTGGAAACCCTCAGCATTATTAGACATTATTGTAAGTGCTTTTAATACGTGAGCATTTGAGCAGATTAAGGACAAACCCCACTTCCGTTGGCTCCAACAGACATCTGTGGGAAATGCTGAATGAAAATGAAGGGATAACACCCCCTTTTCCCACAGAGAAAACTCCTCTGGACAGAAGGACCGCAATATTGCGGCCACATGTGTGAGCTTGTTTACTCGCGCTTCACTTTTAACTAAAGGAATCTCATGATTTAAACAACAAAACAAACTAAATTATTAGCATGTTACGGCATTACACGCTCTTTTTCCCTGACTCAAGCAGCAGCAGAGTGCATGTTATGTTTTTTTTTTTTTTTTTTCTTTTTCCAGAAGCTCTAGTTAAGACAGGAAAAGCGCATTTCCTCAACTGTAATCACTGAAATCTCCCCTTTGAATGAAACATTTTCAATGACAGGGCAAAGAACTGATGAAAATCGAGGCGAGTATGATTGAGGGAAGGTGCAGAGGGTCGGTCAAGTAACAGCGGGGCCCCTGATTATATTGTTGCATAAATAAACAGGCCCTCTGCAGGCTCCCTGGAGTCCAGCTGCAGTGCAGGAGAGGAAAGCTTTCATTTCTGGGGCCCGAGGTCGCGCCAAGCTTGTGATGAGATGTGGTCTGGCTGTCTCCCCGCACTGTTTGTCGACATCTCCATCAACAAGCCAGCAAACATGAGAGCAGGACAACATCTCATTGAGAAACTCATTGATTATGTACCACTTCCTGCACTTACAAAGAGTGCAGAAAGGCTATCAGTGTGTAGATGAATAACTGTCATGAATGCTGTGATCTCCATGATTTCTAAGATTCCCATGCTGCTCAAAGTTGTTTGTTCCTCAAATATCTCTGGAAAGCTGGGTTTTTGAAGACCTAATCTGATTAAAAATGTGTTTTTTGGTGTTTTTTAACAAGTTCATGTGGCATTTCTCTAATATGGAGGACATGAATAAAGAAGATTAGGATTGAAATTGTGTTTCTGTTCTCTATGCAAATTGTTGTGAATGAGCAAAAAAATGCAGTTTGAAATAAATTGTATTTGTGACATAGAAAATAAGCTGGACGGGGCAGCAAGTGGATGCATCAGAATGACAAATCCTTGTACGTCTTTTTTTCTTCGTCTGAGCTGGTATCTGGATAAAAAATGAATGGCTGAATAGCTCCGATCTTGCTTAACAACATTGTTGCACATTTTGTAAATGGAGGTGTTAGGGGGTCATAAGCTAGTGGGACAGCATGTAAACAAGAGAGTTCTCACTAAGTGGCTGATTTAAATTTTTTTTATTTTGTTAAATGTTTCCAGGGTTTTCTCTTGGTGCTCAGGTTTTCCCTAAAAAAGAAAATCCTCATCATTTGTCAATGTTTCTACTTAATACATTTATGTATTTTTGGTGACTAGTTTGTGTGGCATCAGTGTACTGCGACAGCTACCTCGGTAGACTTGTAAGACTCCCAAGGTAGTTGACAGCTACCAGTAGTGTAATTGAGCTTTTATGAAAGGGAAAACTCAGTCCTAGAAGGAGTTTGGTAAGGCTCTAGACTAGAGCATTATCAGTTGGCCTCCAAAAGATTTTGAAAAACCATCCAACATTTCAGGAAAGGGTAGCAGTTTTCTGCAGGTACCATTTTCAGCACTGGCAGGAGCTGTTGACTCCCACTGGGGAAACTGTTGGGCCGTGAAAGGAATGTTTTTGAGAATATACTCAGTCCTGCTGAAATTCCTCCTTTTTAGGAAGCAGAGTGTGAGGATTGTCCATCACCCAAGCTGAAGTCACTAAGGTAGCCAAAGAGCACCTTGATGGCAAGGCACTGGGAGTGGATGGAGCCTACTCCAAGTATCACATGTCTCTGGATGTCTTGACTGACATATGTCACATTGCATTCGGGACCAGTTCAGTTGGACTGGCTGACTGTGGTGGTGGTTCCGCTTTTCAAGTAGGGGGACTGGAGGGTGTGTTCCAATGACCGGGGAATTCCACTCGTAAGCCTCCCTGGGAAAGTCTATGCCAGGGTATTGAGGAGGAGATTCTGGCCTCAGTCAAACCTCTTGTTCAGAAACAACAGGGAATTTTCTGCCCTGATTATAGAACAGGGAACCAGCTTTATGCTCTATGCTCTATGCAGGGGTGTTAAACTCCAGGCGTCATGGACCTGTGTTCTGCATGTTTTCCAACTCACCTGCCATTGAAGCTTCTTATTAGCTAGACACACCTGATCCAGGTAATCAGAAGAAAATAAGGTAGAATTTCTAGAAAACCAGCAAGATGACGGCATTTAAAATCCCTTTTCTATAGAGTGCTGGAAGCTTTGTGGGAGTTCCCTCAACATGACCAAATGTTTTTTGGTGATTTCAAGAAGCCACTTGGCTGCGTCCCATGTAGTGTCCCGTCAAGGGGGTTCTGTCGGAATGGGATCTGGGGATCCTTACTAAGGCCTTTCCGGCCTTTGTTTGACCAGAGCAGGAGCTTGTTTCACATGGCCAACAGTAACTCAGACCTGTTACTGGTGCATGTTGGAGCAGCATCTGCTGTAATGCGGTCATTGTGCCAGTCTGTTGTGGTGAAAAGAGACCTGAGTCAGAAAGCAAAGCTCCAAATTTAACGGTCAATCTTCGTTCCGTGAAGTGCGGTGAGGTTCACGTCTGGTGAGGCACTGGCGTCATCAATCAGATTTACAAACGGAATCCTACAGAATAACCTATTCACCATTTGATTGGCAACTGTTAAAGTGCGTTGTTTAAAATTGCAACATTTTCTTCCGTTTACAAACTGTAGCTTAGAAAAAAAATCACCAAAATTGTTATTACTGACTTTCCTTATAGATGAAGTTCATTTTGAAGAAACACATGGAAAACCTATATCGATAAGGGTTCTTTTTTTTTTTCTTCAGTTTGAAAAGTCTCTGTCTCAATGGAGATCACTGCCAGTGACGAGTCTCAACAAATTCTTGAGTTCAAGGCTGCGAGAGACAAGGTTCAGATGCTTTTGAGCCACATCTGTAATCGTCCTTCCTTCACCTCCGAACAGCGCCCCGGCCCTCTCTTCTTTCCGTGTCCTGCAGCTATCAAGGCCAACATCAAGGCATGTCCCTGCTAAATACAGGCCCCCTTATTAAGAACCCATCATCAGATAAACAAGATAAACAAGTCCTATTCCTGGCAAGACTGATCAAAGGGCTTTGTGTTAACCCCATGGCCAGTTTCAAGAAGACAAAAATCAAAGGCAGCTGACAGTCATAGAAACGCAGAAATCTAGTCTATTGTCCCTGTATGGGCAAAAAACAAACAAAAAAAAAACATTTGGGACTGTGAAGAGGGTTATACTGAGGCCAGATTGAAGTGTTTTGACTGAGCTGTACTTCTAGTGAGAGGTTGAGTGGTGGTTTGCACCTGCCCATCAGAACACATCAAGCAGAATTTTGACCATGTAAGGAAAGAAGAGTGAATTCTTCAGTCCTGATGTTAATGCAATGGGACAAAACCATAAAACTAATATTGGATTCAAGTTTTCTGTATAAACTTGCCAGTAACATTACTAATATTCATTGTTTTATTCCTTTTCTAGTCTTCTTTTATCACCTCCTTTTCTTCATCACCCCATCCACTATTTTCAATTCATTTCCAGTCACTCAAGCAGCTCAACAGTAATTGAATTGTATTTATTATTAGATAAATCCACAATGTCATCAAAGGAAATGCTGAAAGCTTTTGGGGTGGCAGGTTGTGGCTTAATGAAGAAGTCTGATCTTTTGTTCACTTGATCAATTCCTTCACACAGGATCTCCCAGCAGGCCTATATGGAACTGTTATCAAAAGATTATCCCAAAATAATCGCACAGCTTCTTCATTGGACCACCCACAGAGAAGAAAGACATCCGAGGGATTACTGGACAGACTTTGAATCCAGAAAGGCACAAGGACCTTGTCACCACTCCTACAAAAATCTCCTTTATGAGTGATGTTTGTTTGAATCTGGGATTTTTTTATACCTAATTTTTACACTTTTACTACTTCATAGGTCTGATCTTTTTTTATCTCTTTTCTTGCATTGAATTGATCCCACCCCTGTTTTGGGGTTTGTGCTACACTTCTGCAACACAGGAACAAATGCCTCACAGTGAACAGTACGAAGTTGATGAGGCAAAACCCAAACGTTTATAGGTTCAGCAGTCAGCAGTTAAAAAGGATCTTCCAACTAGGGCTGAATCGATTCTCTTGATTCAATTTTGTTGTTTATGTTTTATTTTTGGGAAAATCTGGATTTTATTTTTTCTAGCATTATGTTTTCTTGTTCTTTCGCTTCTGGGCGTGAGGTCTGCCCGCCCGTTTCTCGCTAAGCACAGACGTTAAAATAGCACCTAGCAAAGAGGAGCGTATTCCCAAAACAGATACAGTTTCTTCAGTTCTTTGGAACTGGTTTGGTTTTGCAACTTTAAAGTTGGAGCAACAAGGCAAATCAATTTAATGGCTGTTGCTACCAAATGTGGGAGTACGACCAATTTGTTTCAACACCTGAAACAGGGAGGCTCAGTCGCGTGAAAGAGGCATTTTTTTAGGGGGAAACCTAGTGTCAGACAGATGGCAGCAGAAAATTATCATTATTATTAATGAACCAACTGAACCAGAACCAACTGTGATGGCCAAGTTTCCACCATCCCGCAGGCTCCTTTCAAAATCTCAATAAAATGCAGGCCCTAGCATTCACTAAAAACTGTGTGTACGATTTCTTAATTGTGGTTTGCTAAATTACTGTAAGGATTCTGTGATTTAGTTTGGTTTTTCAGTTGTGTTCTTGGATTTGGCTGGGTGGCTCAGTGGGCTAGGTGAAGGGCTGGCAACGCAGAAGCCCTGGGTTTGATTCCCAGGTGTGTCCACTGATCCCCACCCAGATTGGGTCCTTAGGCAAGACCCTTGACGCGGCTGCCTAACTGGGTCCCTGTGCCCCTCAAGTACAGGGTTGTGTCAGGAAGGGCTGTGGCAACCCCGAAAGGGATAAGCTGAAAGTGAACTACTACTTCTTGGAAAAAGGTGTCCCCTTTTTAGCCACCACAGGTTCCCGTTAATCATCCACAGCTGTTTTTATTTCTGTTAGCTGTCCGTCAGTGTATTTAAGTGTCTGGTTTTCAGTTCTACATTGTTCTCTGAATTGTCACTCCTTTGTTGATCTCAGGGTTTTGTCAAGTTACAGCTCATTTATTAAATGCTTTAGTCCAATTCCTGACAATCTTAAGTCATTGTAAAGCCATAGCGACATTGTTGTGGGACACTTCTGTGAGACTTTATCATTTCTAAATGTCAATCATGATTAAAAAAGTAAAGTTGACAGTGAGGGACAAGTGGAAACTGTCCTATTTTTTATTGGAATATAAAACAATTGTGTCTGCTAAATATACCAAGAGATCGTGGCTGTTTTCAAGGAGTTCATTATCAACAGGGACTACCAGATATGTCCTGCTATCTACAACAAGCTAACTGGGAACAAACAGTGTAAAAAATTAACAGTAATTTTGGTAGAAAACATATTTATGTGTATTTGATTTCTAAGTAAAGATATGAAAAGTATGCCATTGCTATAAAATGTTCATTAAATAGTTTATATAATATATATATGATGTTATTGAAATACTTTAAAGAATGTCAGGCCGAATGGTTGGACCTTAAATACTTGACCTCACCAAATCCCACCCCTTCTTGCAAAACGTTTCGACATCCTTGACCTACAAGGTTCAAAAGCCAGTTCCTATACGGAGTAATTAACAAACTCTGCCTCATCCAGTCTTTGATAGGTTCAAAGAGACACGAAGGCCCCCTTCTATCATTTCAAATGACTGATTTCTGTTATTAATTATCCATCTTTGAAGAATCTCGCAGACTATCCTTCAGGAAGACATGATGTCTGCGGCACAAAATAACAAAGGCACGAGAGACCAAAGCTGCTTTAGCTCATTGGCTTCAATGAATCAGTACTTCCAGGAAAATCATTAAACCCTGTCTTATTTTATCACTATTATTTTTCTTTCCATGGGATTTCTCCTGCAAAACATCCACATTTGATGTCCGTGCATCGTAAGTCGTTTGGAGGCAGCGTGAGGGTTACAGACTGAGTTCGGAGATCTGCCTCGGAGCTGTACTTTGAGGAAGAAACCACAGAACCACACATAATGCTTTGCAGTCCACTAGTCCTGAGTGCTGTCATCAGATCTTCACTTTGTAAGATGTCTGAAGAAGATTGTCATTCCAGGTTTCTGAAGACCAAATGTCAAATGTACTATTTTTAGGCCACGAAACTTGTAAAAACCAAAAAAGTCTGATTAGTTTTTAATGTTGACACCAGTTCATGTCTAGGCAAACCCAAAACATAAATAGCTTCAGATGGACAAACATCTCTGGCATTGTCGTTACTGTCTTCTTAAGAAAACAACACACAATGGAAATGAAACCATCTCAGCTGACCAGCTTAAGACCAGGAACGCACCAAAGATGAGTTCAAACACCAGTCTACTGTTTTTTTTTTTTTTTTTTCCGGATAAAGAATCTTTTAGGAGACAGGAGGAGGACATCTCCCTTTTATCCTCCACCACAGACAAACATAGACATATAAAAAAATCCTCGTTGAGAAGTAGCAATAGTTCTTTCAATTCCAGACAAACCCAACTTGAAGAACTTAATTACAGAACGGGGGCAACCCAGCCCTTTCTGAAAATTACACTTACAGTAAGACCTTTGAAGCAAGTACATCCTTTATCCTATTCTTTCTTTTGTGAAGTGTTTTGTGTCTTGTAAAACAAGCCATTGACTACTGTGGTTTTTAGTGGGTCTCTGTCTTTTTCCAACTGTCGTTTGTAAAAAGGCGTATCTTTTGGACAAATGGGCTAAAGTCTCTGCTTTGGTTTTGATTCTTTTTATATGCGCTTTTTGCATAATTTATAAGAAATTTTTGAAATTTCATTAAATAAAAGGGGAGTTGGAAACATGCATGTGTATTCCTTGACTTTGAAGTCTGTGCACAGACAGAGATAATTAATATATTTTCTGTTTAGCAAATGAAGATTACGCTGGAACCATCTATTACTTTATGGTGACTTCATCATCATTCGTCCTGACTTCTTAACAGATTGCTACAGTGCTATCCAACACTTAAAAATAACCCAGGGGATCCTTTTAAAATTCTTCCAAGTTGCCACCTGCCAGCAAAAGTAAAACAATCATCCATCAACTACTTAAACAACACAGACATGTGGGGAGCAACTCCTCTGCACTCAGGTAAAACAGCTTCAAAGGTGAAGTGTAATCCCATGACATAATTCCCCCAAATTAAAAACAGACTTTTCCATCTTATTTCACAAGAATGCTATTAATCCTGCACTTTTGTACATAAATGTCTCATATAATTTTAAGCTTTTTTTCGGCTTCAGCTCATTAGTTCCTCACAGTAAAGATAAAGCAGAAGGCTCCATGTTTGGATAAGCCTGAAGATCTGGCAGCAAAGCTGAATGTGTAGTAAAAGGGCCTTGATGGAGGTCACTTTTCTGCAGTAGGTGATGTTCTGCCAGGTTCAAGCTCAAGTGTTGGATTCACCAATAAAAGCAGTTTGATCTTTGGTGATCAAACGTTTTCTTTTTTTCTTTTTTTGCTTTCCCAGACCTTTTTTCATAAAAGGTTGATTTTTTTTCTAAAAATCCTTTCCGCCAAAAGAGCCAAGCCTCCCATCATACAGATTTTCTTTTCTTTCTTTTTTTTTTGTCTAGATCTCAGAAGAAATCATCATAATTTACCATGTTGTTGTTTTGAGGCGAGAAAGCTATTTTGTGCTGTGTAAATCACAACCTTTTTAAGCCACTGAAATATTAAATTAAAACACTGTAGGTGGCAGGAAGAATGCATGAAACACCTTTGTGGAAGACCCATAAAAAGAGTCTAAATCTACAGCAGCTCAGAAGAACAGAGACGAACATCAAAGTGAAGCGATGGGCCGTTTGATCTCCCCAAGTTTTTCCTCTCTTTTTAACATCACTCCGGCCTGTTTATACTCTGGTCTCCATTATCCCGCTATGCTCTGAAATTATCTAAAATATATCAAGAGCTGAAGTGAGATGATGAAAAGCAGCTTTCCTGATATAGAATAAAAGAGAAAAAGAAAACTGTCAGATTATTAATCTGAAACATGACATTTTCCAGTCTCTGTCACTTCATCTCCCACTTCGGGGCACATCTTCCTTTAGAACGCCACAAGAGAGCTCAGTAATCTACAATCTTACTGAAAAAGAATAAGGTCTTTGGAATGGTTATAGATGTGGGTCTGTGCGGTCACAGGAAGACGCCATATTGGCTGGGACCATTATAGACAGTTGAGTGCAATAGTGGTATATTTAGTTTGTGTAAAGCAGCCATATGTGCCAATATATAATATGATATAACAAAAATGTGACAAAAAAAGAAAAACAGCTTCTGCAGAGAAATTGGTTGTTACAAACGGTTCTACATGTAGCAAGTTTATTAGTTCAGACAGGAACTAAGCCCAGCTAAAAGTCCACAAAGTTAAATCAGAGTCAGACAGGCAGAGGTCAATCATGAGCATGGGATCATCCAAGAAGAGACTGGAGTGGTCCAAGTCCATGTGAGGGTCAGGGCAGGCGGCAGGCAATCAGAGATTGAGCAGGGTCAGGTACACAGAAGATCAGGTCCAGATAGAAACGCTCGATAATGCAGGCAGGGTGGCACAAACAATACTTTGCACTGAGAGAAGCTCTGTGCAGTGCTTAAGCGTCCTGTGGGCGATTGACAAATGAGAGACAGCTATGCAGCATCCAGGAACTGTGCGCTGGGGCTGCTGGAAGCTGTAGTGCAGTCATTACTCTGAAGATGGCTGCTGAGACAGAGCACTGACTCCTGACATCGGTAGTTTTCAGCAAAAGTTGTTAAATGTGCAGCTCTATAACGAACACAGTTGTAAGTGGGTCAGGTTTTCAGTTACTCTGGAAGTATGGGATCTGGGGAGCCTTACTGATGGCTGGCCGGTCTCTGTATGACCGGAGCAGGACCTTGATTTGCATTTTCGGACCTGTTCCGGCAAGGCTGCCCTTTATCATCGGTTCTGTTCTTAGTCTTTATGGACAGAATTTGTATCCACAGCCAGGGACCAGAAGGGGTCTGGTTTGGGGATCACAGGACTTCATGTCTGCTCTTCACAGATGATATTGTTCTGTTGACTTCATCGCGCCAGGACCTCCAGCATGTATTGTAGCAGTTTGCAGCTGAGTGTGAAGCGGCTGATGATGATCAGCACCGCTAAGTCTGAGGCCATGGTTGTCGAACGGATAAAGGGAGTTTGTCCTGTCGTGGTCCTGCCCCAGGTGGAGGAGTTTAAGTATCTTGGGGTCTTGTTCATGAGTGTCTGGAGTGTAAGATCAACAGTCAGTCACTGCACCGGCCCACTGTGGTGACGAGAGAAGGAGAGCTTTTAATTTGCTGGTTGATCTTTGGGGCTGCACGGTGGTGCAGTGGTTAGCGCTCTTGCCTCACAGCGAGAAGACCCCGGTTCGAATCCCGGCTGGGACCTTTCTGTGTGGAGTTTGCATGTTCTCCCCATGCATGGGTGGGTTTTTACCGGGGACTCCGGCTTCCTCCCACCATCCAAAAACATGCTTCATAGGTTAATTGGTGACCCTAACATTGGCCCTAGGTGTGAATGTGGGAGTGGATGTGTGTGTGAATGAGGCCCTGCGACAGACTGGCGACCTGTCCAGGGTGTACCCCGCCTTCGCCCATCAGTAGCCGGGATAGGCTCCGGCACCCCCGCGACCCCGAAAGGGAAGAAGCGGACAAGAAGATGGATGGATGGTTGATCTTTGTTCCAGTACTCACCTATGGTCATGAGCTCCCAGTCATGACCGAAAGAACGAGGTCTTAAATAAAAGCGGCTAAAAGGATCTTACTCCATTGGATGGCCAGGGACTCCCTTAGAGACAGGGTGAGAAGCTCTGTCACCCGAAGAGAGCTTGGTGTAGAGCCACTGTTCCTCCACATCGAGAGGAGCCAGTTGAGGTGGCTTGAACATTCGGTCTGGATACCCCCTGGAAGCCTCCCTGGGGAGGTGTTCTGGGCATGTCCCACCTGGAGGAGGCCCAGAGAAGACCCAGGGCACACTGGAGAGACTACGTCTCTTGGCTTTCCTTGGAATATCTCCAGTTCCCCCCAGAGAAGCTGGAGGAAGTTGCCGGGGAGAGGAAAGTCAGGGCAACTTTGCTTATGGTGGTGGCAACTGGTGCCCCTGCCACCCAGTCCCAGATGAACGGACAAAGATGGATGAATGGATGGATAGATGGATGCATCTTTGAGTCATTGCCACCAACATTATACACTGAACTAGGACAACTAGGGGGAATCTTGTGGTACCTCACAATTCGATTATGATTCAGGAGGCAACGATTCAATTACGATGCGATTATCAATGCAGCTTTCAGTGTGGCTCAGTCGTTGTCTAAGTTTTCGGAGGACATGAGATTTGATTTACCAGTCTTCTGTTAGTAAATGAGCAGTTAGTGTGAAGTATGATTCTGTGGCGATTGAAGTCCAAGCGTCACACATTAATGCTATCCTGTTGACTTTCACAGCTGCTGCCATGACTTCAGCTTTAGTCATAGTATATAGTGTTGGGTTGACCGAGCCGCTGAGGAAGTGACAGGAAGGGAATTTTGTATCTTTGCTCTAACAAATGGAGCAATGTTTGGAAGCCACCAGACGGTACGGTCTCAAGTCTAACAATATAACTTTCTTGTTTGTACAATATAATATAACGTTCTTTTATTATAATTTTCCTGTTTAAACAATATACCTGTTTATCATGTTATAACATAAAACGTTTCATGTTCTTACAATAAAAATACTATATTGTTCAATAGTTTATTGTAAGAACGTAAAACGTGTTGCGTTCAGAAACCAATAAGCTGATCTCTCCCAGTTCAGTAAAGCTGGATATTCACAGATTTGGACTTCTGGGCTCAATAGCTCCTCTGAAAAACGTTCAAATGTGACAGCAAGTATCTCAATCATTTAGTATTATCACAAAGAGTGAGCTACAAATACATTTCAAAAGAAAAATTATCATTTTTTGCCATTTAATGAGAAGTGTTCTCTGCAAGCTTCGGGAAAGGCTATTCTGTAAAAAAACAGTAATATCAAAAACTAATAAATGTCTGCATTTATATGAGCTAGTAATGAAGACTTGTCATCATATTCATTCTACAATAAATCTTTGGGGAAACATATATACGTGTATATATATATATATATATATATATATATATATATATATATATATATATATATATATATATATATATGTATTTTTTTTTTAAATAAATATGGATCATATTGTGGCACAAAAAGCTCAATAGCTCTATGTTTATTATGTTTTCCATCTCTATTAAAAATAATAAAACAAAAGAAAGAATTAGTTTTCCTCAAAAAAATGTATTGTAGAATGAATATGATGATGAGTCTTTATTACTAGAACAATACATTTTTTACATTATAACGAGATTTGCCGTTTTTTATCTCTGAGCTTCCATACACACCCAATGACGCTTATCCAAAGCCAATTGATCGTTGACACTGAAGTCGGGCCGGTCATATGATGCGATCTGCAAGGTCAGCCATGTTTGTGAGTGCTTAAAAAAAGACTTAGTGAAAAACACTTTGTGTTGTTACTTTTGCTCTAATTATTTTTTTGATTATTTAAAATTCATAAAACGATTCTGAATCTCACTGTTTCGATGGCTGCTAACTTCATCTTTTAACTGGTATGTATCTTGAAAGAGAGTCTTGTAACTTTGATTCCTCTTGAGCAGTTTACCAGTGGGACAGTTCAAAAACGCAAAAGCCACCTTGGTGAAAAAAATAGTGTGATTTTGATAATCTTAGAGCATATCTGGTCCAAATCCAGACCTGAATCCAACAAAAAATGTTATGGTGAAAACTTCTGAAATTAGTAGTAAAAGTCTCAAATTCTTAATGAAACCAAAATGTTTTAAAATTCCACAACAGTAATATGAGAATCTGATCGAATTGGGAATATTTACTTCAACTTGTTACACCAAAATAGATCTTCAAGCTGTTTAGACTTTAGACTACTTAAATAAAGTTATTTTTTATTGATTGAATATTTTTAGACTGAAATCCTCTATGTTCATTGCTACAAAATACAATTAAAAGAAGAAATACTATATTATTTTGCACAAAATAAAGCAAAAAAATCTTAAAAGTAGAGACATAAAATGTTGTCTGTTAAAACATAAGAAACTTATCTGCTGCTTCCATCAGTAAAAACTATGCACTCGATCTATTTTCAAGACGGTCACAGCATTGTGAGGATTTGCCCACACGGAAGGGGACTCACAAAACATTTATGTTACAGGTCATTTAGTGTAACATTTTCACAGCAAACATTAAAGGATTCCCAAAACTCCAGCAGGATTTCTCTTTGTGCTTATAACTGAGCGTGCCTCAGATGTGTATGAGCGTAATTTTGTGTTTTTCCGCCGTGGGGTGTTTCCAAATGTGCATGTACAAAGCCTCAAAGAGACAAGGCCACTTGTGCCTATGGCGTCTGGTGCTGCTCGTGACTGAGTCTGTTTAACTTCACTAACAGTGCACCCATCCACAAAGCCAATCACGCAACCCACAGATGTCCCACAGAACAGACAGGACTGCGCCGCAATCCCAGAAGTAATAACACCCCCCATGCACACACATACACACCCACACAGGCCAGGAAAGACAAACACATCCACACGAGACCTAAAGGAAACCTTCTCCACAACAATAAGTTCAAAAAATCACTGGGAAAAAAAGTTTTTAAAAAGTTGACAAAAGCATGACTGATGCTTAAATGTGAAAAGTTTTACATATTTTACTGTATAATTAAAACTTATCTATTTTCCCATCACACTTAAATGAAATCACAGATTTTCTTCTCAGCGCCTGGGTCATTGATTCCAAACTTTTCTAGTTCACATTTCAAAGTCTCCTTAAGCAGAATATGAGATCCACATTGTCTCCTAATGTCATCCTCTCTTCAGAGTCCTACAGGATGAAAGCTTCAAAACAAATGTATTGTTCTTTTGTACATATGTGGTAAATCCAAAAGGGGCAGAAAGACTTTTTCTGTATGAAATATTTTTTTAAAGAAGCAGAACAAACTGAAACAGTGTGACAACAGAATGTTTTTGTAAAATAGCATCATTGACTGATTCAATACTGGTGTTTGGCTGCATTTTGTTCTTAAAGATTTTGGCTAATCTTCAATTTACTTTTCACACAGTTGAGAACACTAGAACACGTTTAGTAACTAGAAAGTTTGTGACATTTTTAAATCCAACTAGCTTTGCATTGTGGTCTATTTAATAAGAAGTTTTTTTTTGTCCAGCTTTTAAACTTTGAACTTTCAGATTAATTAGCATTAGATTAATTTAACTGTTCAAAAAATAAATAAATAAAAATGTTTTAACTTTACACTTCACGTCCTGTCAGCTCCCATTGTTTTAGTATATTTTTAACTATTAATATTATTTGGTAAGTTTTAGTATTTGGTGTGAGTATCAGTAAAATGGAGAGAACATGATAACATAGCAGCTGAAGGTTAAGACTGAAGAACATTAGCATTTAAATATATATTAAAAAGAAAACATTAAAGTTGCATTGTTCCATTTAATTTTACCAACCTTTTCCCCCTTTCTGGGCTTGATTTTGTCAAATTCAAAATGTCAAATTCAAAATGCCTTACAAATATTATGTATTATGACAGTCATATATAGCAGTTTTTGGACTAATGTAAAGCATTTTTGTAATTAATAAGCACTTCATCTTTGTTATTTTATATTAATACTTATGAATTGAATAAATGATCTGCACTTGGACTGATAAAATATGAAAATCTTAGTTAAACTTTATGCACAATTATGCTAATAATGTAAAGGAATAATTAAGTAAGGCATATTAAGGGTGAGATTATATACATTTGATTCATACAAGTCCTTTTAAAGCAATTATTTAAACCTTTTTTGACAAACTTTTCATCTAATGGATTAAATATGTCATGTACTGTAAGTAAAAGTACAAATATGTCAATTTATGATTAAGAGTAATTATAATGGTATGTGTATATGAAAGTAAGTGTTCTTTTATGTTTAATTTTTTTATTTTTCCAATCAAGTAATGTCAAAGTTTGATCTATCTATCTCTCTATATATATATATATTCTATAATTTGTCTTTAGTAATTTTTTGACTGAAACAAATTCCCACTCAACATATTTAAGTATTTACACAATGACAACATAAGCAAAAAAGATACATAAATGGTATAAATACTGCTGAAGCAACAATGAGAGAATTTGAATACTCTTTTCTTTCTATTTTTCATAAACAAATTTTGTACTTTTTTTCTAACTTTTATGAGATGTTAAGAATTTGGGGACCAGTCAAATGTCAGTAGACTGTATATCCAAAGAACGGCGTGTTAGTTCTCAAAGTCAGAGGTGAGATAAAGATTGTTATGGCATCTATATGCTCACAGTTAGGCTCTTTTAGGGGTTGCCTGACATTCAACACGGACTCTGACTTCAAAGCCTCCAAAATAAATATATAAATGCAAAACCATTAGCCAGCTTGTTTTCTTTAGTTAACATTTCAAACACGCTGCGGAGTGGATCGTGTTTTCAGTCCCTCTGCCTGTAACTCCAGCGCTGTTGTTGTTTTTTCTGATGGTCCTGCAGAGCCACAGCTGGAGAGTCTGCAGTAACCTTAAAAAACACCAAAGGCGAGCAGAACACAACTTCCTTCAACTGGGTTGAGCTTCCCTGCCAGCAGCCCTACGAAAAGCAATTTATATTTGTTCCTTTAGCACAGCGGAGCCACACCACGGGGTTCGATATCAAGTCAAACATACACACACGTGTACCCAGAGGTGGCGGCCACACACGGAACCAAATAAAGTCAAAACACATCTGACAAAAAATAAAAGAAGTAAAATATATTTTTATAGGGGACCCTTGACACTTTGAATGCCAAATGTGAGGGAGCTCGTCTTTGTGACAGATTACCACTTCATTACAGAACAGAAGACCTCAAACAGTAACAAGCCTTTGGGCATGCACACCACAGGCGGAGAACTACCAGGATCCTCAAGCCACATAAGAGACCAAGGTTCCAATTCCAAACATTTATTGGGAGGAAATCAGAAAAATGTCCGTCCTTTTGTCTTTCATTCTTTTTCCTGCCCACAAAATTACATTCGAGCCATAAAGTTGTTTATGTGTTAGGTGAAAAAACATTTTGGACTATTTTTGAAGCCTGGAAATAAAACATGAAAAGACACGAAATCAGTCAAAATAATGTGTGGAGAGAAATGAAAGGATTCCATTGTCCCTAGAAGTCATTGTGAAGGATCAGACGTGTGTGACTGCAGTGGTAGTTTGACCAGAATGTGCCATAAAAACATAATGAAAGCACCGGGCTCAGCGGCATCAGGGCGAGCTTTCGAAATCTGTGAAAGAAAGGAAAGAAGCTGCGATCTCGGCTTAGCCTCCATTCAGTTTTTCTTCACAAAAAGAGTTGATTTTCATACAAAGTCGTCAATAAAGTCTGCAAGAGTTTATTGGCAATACAAGTATTTAAGAAAACACTTGTTGACAACTTTACTGTTTAACATCAACTCTTTAACAATGTATTAAAAAAAGGTCTGTGAGAAGATAGTGCATTTGTATTTCCGTCAATATGAGCAGAAAAGAAGCCAAAATGTAATTATTATTAACGCTTCGTGTCCTAAACACTGAGCTGTTTGCATTGGGTATGATTAAGTCCAAGACCAAGTCCTGGTTAAACATGAAAAAAATCATTATTTTGCAGAATGCTCTATTTTATTATTTTTTATTTTGGGCGCTTAATTGCAATGTCTCACTTGACCTGTCATAACACACATTAGAAGATATACTTAACAGTTACATTTTAAATATTAACTGTGTTAGTATCAGTAGAAATCAAGTTTGTGATTGAACAACAGTACATCAGACTTACTTTTAAGAAAACTTGCTTTTTAGCAATTTGTTCCTACCCATAGTAACAAAGCAAATATAAAAATAAATAAATAAATCTTAAAAATTCTTCCTTTGAATAATATCTTCTTACATTTGTCTCCCTCACAGTTGTGTAATGGTCTTGGGTACTTTGACGTTGTATGCTGGAGGCTGCTCTAATCCTGATTGGATGCAGCTGTTTTCATTTGTTTAATTATGTCACAGGTATTTAGGGAACCCTCACTATGTCCAAATCCCCCCAAATCCCTAAAAAACTATATGGTGTCCTGGATTTTAAAGGTAATTTAGACACCATGCTCACTACTTTTGTTTCGTTTTTCTAAACACCGGATATAACGCCACAGATTTTACCAAAGTGAAAATCTAATCAATACGAACATTTAATGACGTCTATTTGTGACTCCACTGTGTTCTGATGGTGAAAATGTTGATGGTTTATTAAAAATTACGTTTGTTTCCCAAAAGTTGTTCGACCGCAATGCATTGTGGTCTATATTTCGCTACTGTAGTGAGCATAGATGCACACTAGTTTTTCTTCTTGGAAATTTCTAGGGCACTTGATTTTGAAACTGTAGATTCAGACAAAACCACAAAATGATGAATATATAGTGGATCATATAGTGAGAAGGGAAGGAATTCAGACATGGGTACAAACCCGCAGTAATCACCAAAACACTTTCATTTTAAATACACAACACCATATATCTTCCAAATGTGACACTAACAGGTGTTTGCTACTTTATTCGCCGGGCTCTTTTTATGGTAAAAGGATAAAATCTCTAAAGCCCAAAAGTGCACTTTGTTCATAAACTCCCAAACTTTTTGTGTCTTCTGAGTCACATAGGTTCATCGATATTATATAATGTGGAAATATTATGGCTAATTAATAATAATAATATAATATTACCCATTTTTTAAAGAATTTTAATTAAAAAATTGATGGATTGATGTCCAGGACCGTCGAGGTTTTTCAATGTGGACCAAATTACATGAATCATGAAGTACTTTCCAATACACGTGTTTGCAAGGAAGACTTTATTAGTTGTCAAGTATTTAATAATAAAAAAAGAACAGTGTGAAAGAAACCACAAGAAAGAACTTTCAAACGCTAATAATCTTTTTTTTAGTTTGAGTAATTTTTTTAAAAAATGCTTGGCCAAAGCATCAGAAAATTAAATCTCTGATTAGCAACATATCAAAATTGAATAAATAAAATAAAAAAAAAATGTATTCAGCACATATTTATTCACTATTCAGTTTTAATACTTTTTATTTAAAAAAATCACAAAAAATATCATGCTTTAAGACATTTTATTGGGATTTTAAAACGATTTTATTGCTTTTCTTACTGTCAAGTTATTGTTTGTTAAAAATATTCCAGCGGCTGTTATCTTTGTTTCTTCCCAACCTTTTTTTTTAAATGAGCAAAACTTGAAAGATGAAAGTTTTATGTATTTTCTCTCAAATAGATCAAACAATCACACCTGTGAGACGCTCAGTGCATGAGAATCAGTAAATCTTCATCCTTTTATTTGCATCATTCCCTCCCGCTAGAACATTCTTGTGTTTCTGAAAATCCCACACATGGTTGAAAATAAAAAACACATTTCCCAAGCTCCTTTTTTTCCCTTTCTAATAAAAATTAAATGCGTCTTCTACTATTAGAGTAAACTTTATAGGGACAGAAACATCAACAGCACACCAAAGTTGATAAAACACCTGCTGAAGACAATATATATATATATATATATATATACATGATGGGGTCCAATCTCCGATAATAAATGTGCATGCAGCGGCGCAGAGAAACCACTGCGGAGGAAAAGCAGAGCAGTTCTCACTTCAAAGAGCCAAGGGGATGCTTTTAAAAATCACACCAGCAATAAACTACAACCGAAGTTCATCGCTTTTCCACAACATGAAAGGGGTTTTGAACGTTACGTCCCCATGAGTGGTCCCCTCTCTTTGACCTGATTCCACTCCTAAACAAAGTTCGTATCAGTGGAGGGCCTGTGGCGCTGAGGCTATTTACATGGGAGGTGTAACCATGGGAGCGGTCAGATTATTTACATTTCAAAGACAGAACACAACACACCACTGTTTAAGGAAGGAGGAAAAAGTAGGCCTTAATTTGAAATGTTGCCACTTATAAATCACCGAAACAACCTAATATAATCTCTTTGAATGAGGGTCTGACTTTTTAGGTGTCTTTCATCCTGCTACACTTGAAGTGAAATGACAGAAGTTAAAATGATAAATATACCACGGACACACTGGAGTTTATCCTGGTGTGGGCGTAAATTAGGATCTCAGAGGCAGCGACTGAAAACCTCTTCTCTCACATGACTAATCGCAAGTAAATACAGAAGACACATGAAAGAGCTGCGGAGCTGTCAGCCGGGCAAATGCAGAAAATGCGGTGATGAGCAATAAAAGGAAAGGTCTGCAACAACCATCAGTTGTCTCCTGACAGCAGTCATTCAGCCGCTTGTTGTCACCTCTCGCCGCTCAGAGATGTCCCAAGAAGGCCTGCTGTCACTATAGTCAAGACTGAAGCAGAATCCTGAGCAGTTGCAGCTCCCTCCTGAGGTTGTTGTTTGAAACAGCAGACTGCATGGCACACCTCCTTTGAGGCAGGAGATTAGAAATGAATGATAGGAGTTTGCTTTGTGATTCATTAAAAAACAAAAGTATTGTTTTTCACATTTAAGTTGAATTAAAATGCATTTGTTCAAAATACGTATTTGTCAAGATAAGCTTCCATCAAATAAAAGTTCAAATTTCACTGGTTTGACAGCCAACCTGAAGTACAGAGGGGTAAAAAGATATTACTAATACTGTAAGTTGTCCCACTTAAAAACACAAGAGTTCTATTTAGTTCATGATAGAGAGACTTTAAGAGACAGAATGTAACCCTGGTAATGAATGAGGTAAAACTGTCCCAGGTTTACACACTTTGGCTGCTTTTTTGGTCCATTCCTCCATGCAGATCTTCTCAAGAGCTGAGGTATTTTAGGCAACAAGTACTTTCACAGATTCTCATCCAGCTATGTTTCCTTATCACTGTTTTGTTCAACATCTCACCATACATGGTTCCATTAATTTAAAAAACTGACCTGTCTTTTAGTCTCCCTTGGAGACCAAAGTATGATGCTTCCACCTCCATGCTTCACAGTGAGTATGGGGTTCTTGAGATGTAACCCAGCATTTAAAGCCCTCCAAACTGTGGCGTTTATACCAAAGAGTTCCATCTTGGCCTCATCTGACGACATGACGTTCTCCCAATCTTCCACTGGATCATCCAGATGGTCTCTGGCTAACATTAGATAGGCCTGGAGGACCTTTTGGATTTGAACCCATGACAATACAGTGTGTTACCAACAATAATATTTGCTGCTATAGAACCTAGCTCTCTTCAAGTTATTGACCAGTTCTTCTGTGTGGTTCTGAAGTGTTTCCTCCTTGTTCTCAAGATCATTTGTTCCCCACCAGGTGAGATCTTGCATGGAGCCCCAGGTAGCGAGATCTTGAATTTTTTTACATTTTTTTTTTAAATCTATTCTATTCAAGCTGCTTCCTAATTGAAGACTGATTCATACCAGGAGCACAGATGATCCACCAGGAATCTCTCCCGCTCTGAGATGCGAGATGACGTCAGAGGTGTGGTCCACAGCCAAGAACAAGAGCACAGGCGATCCACCAGGATCCTGCCTGGAAGTCATTCTTCTATCTGGTGTCCTTCGACAGCTCATTGGCCTTGGCTACAACTGAATATGTAAATGATTGTTTGTGGTAAAAACATTTACCACAAACAAACTATGTTGATTTTTATAATCTAAATTACCACTGAACATTTTTTTGTCTGTGGTAAACTAAGTTGTACACCTTTGTTAAACAATTTTTTCGCACTTTACATAACATGTAGGATCTCGTCTGTTTTAAAAGGTCAAGAAACAATTGAAATTAAGATAAAATAATAAATTTGATTACTGGATCACATCCTTCAGTGTAGCAGAGTGGTAGTATTGTCAAACTGTCACAAAATAAACTAACTGACTACAAGTGGATAAAAAGACACGTTTAAATTAAAACAAAGGAGAAGAAGAAGACTCTGATCAAACCCTCCCACTCATTGATCTGTATTTGTTCCATAAAAGAGAAAGAAGTCAGTTCTGGTCTTGTTTTGTGGAGCATGTCTACAGTCATTCCAGATATAAATGCTTGTTGAAGCCAGTCCAGTGTTCTCAGAAGTTTTAAATCCACTCACTCAAGCTGATGTTAATGGCTCCTAACTTTCCCAAAACTGCTGAACAACTCTTTACGGTTAATCAGCACTGACGACAGCTCTGGCTCGTGAAAAGAACTCTGTTTTCATATTTTCCTCTGTTATGCCTATGAGAATGGATCCTATCCACTCACTCTTACAGATGTGATTAAATTCCACCATCTGGACACATTTGTAAATGAACTGTGACGCTACAGTAAAATAGATTTCAAAAATAAAATTGCAGGAAAACAAGACGTCGTCTCACTGCTGACGAGTGTGGCGGTTTGATGTCTGATAAATGGAATACTTTGATTCTTCCCCTAAACTTTTAATAGCACTCAACATGTGGCTTCTGCTAGAACTGTTATTATCAAATGTTTAATGTCACAATTTCTTCATCTGCAACCAGTTATTAGAAATATGCTGCAAATTGGTATGTGTAGTCTTAAGAAAATGATTTTTATTTGTTTCCTATATGGTTGTTAAGCAAGCAGCTGGCTGTTTTATTCTGCTGTCCAGCTGACCACATACTGATTTTTTTTTTCCTGGAGTCACAAAAACGACATATGGGAACCAACATGTCAGCTGGACCAATGAAGCAACAGAAATATTGGTTATGTATGTAAGTTATGTATCAGTTTTTGTATTTAACCAGTGTCACTTAAAACATTTCAACTCTGAAAAAAGTTTTGTTTAGATTTAAGTGGGCATTTTTGAAGTTTTAATGAATCAAACATTTTAAGATGGAAACTTGTATCCTTGAAATCAGAAAATTCAACTAAAAACATGTTTAAAAAATGTATTTATTTGTCCCTCAATGGGGAAATTCAGCTTAAAGTAAAATGTAAGTTTAGGTTGTACGTTTTTTTCAGTCCTTATGGCTTAAATCTTTAACTTTTATGTGATAGAAAATTAAAAACTTAACATTTCTAAATCAAAGAGAAACGATTAGGCAAAAATAGAAACAAAAGAATGGAAAAGTTGTCAAATGTTTTGAAGGTCAGTGAAATTAAAAAAGATATTTCCAGAATAAAAGAAATCATTTGAAAGCGATTTTTTGTTTTACCAGACTGAACAATTTGTCAGAAAAGTGTAAAAAAAAAACCTTTTGGACACAAAATCTGTTCCCAATGATAAAGCAATAGAACTAAACAGCAAAATCACATATCAAAGTCATTTAGAAGACGTTTATTCAAATGTTAAAAGTTCATTAGCCTAAACTGACACCGCAGCTTTTATTTAATGTGCTAATTTTCATTACTGGCCCTAATGAAAGCCTGTCTGATTTTGTCTCATTGTGGTATGGCTTTGATCAGACGGTCCAACCCGTTTTCTTTGCTGCTGCCATATGGTGCCTTGTCTGTGCAACTGTCCACATATGCTTAGATGCCTGGGCATCATTGTTTTCCCCTCCAGGCTCTCCCTCCTGTTCTCAAATAGATATCAAAGGCCTGCATTTACAGTTATCTCTGCTTGGCTGCACCACGGAAGTAATCACTGCAGGTCAGGGGTCAGAGCTGTGGCTCAAGATAGAAACAAAACGGACTGAGATGGACTTCAAAGGAAAGCGATCCTCTGACAGACTGTTGTTTTAGCCCGTAACTCTTGGAATCAAAACGAGGAAGGTGGACAGTAAGAGGAGAGAGCAAAGGAGTGTGTCAAGGGACGGGCGTGGGAGACTTAGTTTTCTGAAGAGAGGTTCTACCGTTGAATAATTAGAGCCAACAAGATCAAAGCACAAGCTTGAAGTTTGGTCTGCTTAACCTCTGTAGCGCAAAAACGGAGCACAACAAAAAGGCGTCGTTTTATTCTGTCCTGTTGTTCTTCCTTTGCTTGGCGAAACCCAAAACCATGTTAAACATAATGGAAAATATTTGAGGTCTTCTTTTATTAACCAAGAACGGCTTTGATGTTTGACTTCTTTATTTGTTTTTAGAAGAAGAAAGGAAAGGAGCAATATGGCATGCAAGTGATCTTCTTTTGGAGAGAACACACGAAAAAAGAAAAAGGGGGAGGAATGAATGATACGAGACCAAACCAAGCTTGTTCATGCTACATAATCAATTAAACATCTTTATTGGCCCTTTCAAGAGTACTGAGATCAAAGACCTGCAGGAAATGATCAAAGTGACAGCATTTTGTTTGAGCGCTAGGCCTTTTCCACTTCTGCGTCCCAGCCCTGAGTGAGTGATCCTGCTGCAGAGATGACGATAAACAACAAAAAAGTGATTTATTGGATGAGGTTTTCTTTTATGTATACGACTGTGCTAAAGCTTTGTTTGTTATCTTTTAAGATCCAAAAACCTTTAACGCGTTGGACAATGATGACTGAAAACTGAGCCAAGTTGTGGGAAAGACAAGGTGGTGTTCTGCTGTCATTTCCTGCAAGTTGGTTTGTCATTTTAACTTTCCAGATTTCCAGGATAGAAAACAAGTATTCCATCTATTAAAGGCCGAAACTGCAGATACTCAAGAGTAAGCTCTGCAACAGAACAGCTCAAAGAAAAAAGAGCCTCTTCAGCGTACTGGATGTGAAACAGGAGGAGGGGGTAGTTTTTCATTGACATCCTGTGAAGAGGGAACATCGAGGGTGGAGCAGCATTACAGCCGCCTAGGAGAAAGTCAGCAGTTCAGGGTGGTCAGAGTGCAGCAGATCAGAAGAAGACTTGTAGTTGTAGTTTACTCACTGGATCTCTGCAAGCTTTAAGTTCTTGAAAGGTCATCAATACTCTCATCCACCATCAAACCATTCAGCTCATTTTATATAAAGTGAAGATTTGTCAAAATCAATTTTTCATTACAGGATTTCAACTCCAAAATCTGCCCACTTTTGTACAACAAACTTCCCTGAGAGAGATAAAAAAAGTGGCTCAGTTGCAGTAGTGATATTGAATATTTACATTTGCAAAAGCTCAAATATTTTTTCTTCCTGTAGTGCACTTTTACTGTGGAGGGCTGTTTAGTCTGGAGTTTGCTTCCTTAGATAGTCTGTTTTGTTTGGCGACTGTAAAGCTTTCCTGGTCTGCCTGTAAGTGAGAAACTTGGTTCGTTTGCAGGTGAACGCTGATGTGATTCAGTTACAGTCTGAAAGCACATGTGCTATTGTGAGGATTGTGCTCTTGTTTTTTGGTTTTGTCACTTTTATTTCTTTGGTTCTTGTAATGTTCTGTTTTCAAGTTTACCCTCCTGTCAGTTAATTGCCCTCAGTGCATTTGAGTCTCTGGCTTTCAGTTCTTCCTTTGTCCTCTTTTATTTCACTAAACTACCTTTTCCTGATAGCTATCCAATCGAACAAGGAGTAAACCAAAGAAAGTTGTCCCTTCAACACCTAAGCATTACCCTCAGTATTTACAGTGTTATGTCTACTGTAAATCTTCAACTGTTTTCACAGTTAACATAATTCCAGCTGATTCCATCATGGAGAAAAGTGGCTACACATTACTAACATAAAATAAGAAAAGCAGCATTTCTCCACTCAGAATCTGACGGTTTTCTGAGAGTTGAAAAGTTACAATGTCTTAAAGGTCGTGCATTATTTAGGCGTCTCCGGCGACATCTCCTTTCTTAAAGGGCAAAGGGTCATTCACTCTGAAGTGTTTTTGTTAGATCAAAGTTTCCTTGGATAGCTTGCTTCATTTGAACTGTATTGATCCAATTTAAGTATGGAGTTTATATGCGAACAAACCTTGGTATGGTTGACCTTTGTTGTGAACGCGCATGAACTCTCCCATGCAACGATGTAAAAGTGAGTCAAACAGTAAATTACAAAATGTTTTTTAAGCATCAAAATGTTAGAAAATGTATTGTGTATAAGCACAAATTAAATGAACTGATATTCTCTTTAAGGGCAAAAATTAACCCTGAAGTAGTGTGGCCATAATGATTGGAGCTTACTCAGCAAAATTCAACAATCCCTTAAAAAAGGGCAGTTTTGTGATGACGCAAGTGAGAGTTTTGCCAGGTCTGTCCACATGTCAATCTAAACAAATTATGCCCAAATTTGAACTCTAGTAAGGGCGAAAAAATCCCTACAAATTCTAGACAGTTATACAGATTAGAAACATAACTCAATAAACATTCAAAAGTTTGTAAATCTTCTCGTGTCTATTGTTGGTGTTGAGTTAGACTTTTTCACATGTATCTTGGGGTCTTGTTCACGAGTGACGAAAGATCAGAGCGACAGGCGTATTGGAGCACCGTTGTACTTTTGATAAAGAGAGATCTGAGCCAGAAAGCAATGCTCTCAATTTACCGGTTGATCTTGGTTCCTGTACTCACCTATGGTCATGAGCTCTGTGTCATGACCCAAAAAACAAGGTCCTAAATAAGCGGGCTGACATGAGCTTCCTTGGCAGGGTGGCCGGTTGAAAGGCATTGTCTTAAAGTAGAGCTGCTTTTTCTCCACATTGTGAGGATCCAGTTGAGGTGGCTCGGGCATCTGGTCCAGATGCCTCCTGGATGCCTCCCTGGGGAGGTGTTCCAGGCATGCCCCACTGGGTGGAGGCCCCGGGGAAGATCCAGGACATGCTGGAAAGACTCTCGGCTGGCTTGGGAATATTTCAGAGTCCCCAAAGAGGAGCTGGATGAAGTGGCCAGGAACAGGGAAGTCTGGGCAACTTTGCTTAGACGGCTGCCCCTGCAACCCGGTCCTGGATGACCGGAAGAAGGTAGATGAATAAATAGTTTAAAGATGAAAAAACACAAATATGAAAATCTTAGGTAACAATTTATCAGTAAATCTGTAGAAAAAGTGGAGGTGGTTCTCATGTGTTGATGAAGAGTACCCTAAAATGAGGAGTTTCTGGAATTACAGGACATTTCTTGGTGGTTTAGTCAGCTACTCTGGTATCCTAATGACAAATCATTTTACACATTTCTCTTCCGTTCATATCTACCTTCCATCTGCTGAAGTCGAGGTGTACCACTGGTTTTGACTTACAACATGCGGTGACTTTGAAGCCGCTCTTAAAAGTCTAAAAAGTTCAACTGCATGTTGAAACAGCATAAAAGAGGGGACATCCAACCTAAAGCCCAAGTGGTGGTCTGTTTTGTCAGGAGCATTCACACCCGTACACATATATTCGCTCTCATGGCCAATACTGCTGAATCATCCCAAAAAGATTATTTGATCAGCGTCACCCGGGACTGATGACGTCTCATCCGACAGGATTCACACGCTCCCCGCTCTTTGGCACAAAGGGGCAGAACAACAATATTATGATATCCACTGAGTGCCTACCCCCCAATAAAAACATCGCTGTGAGAGTGGGCTTGACCTACGTCTTTTCTTGTATAAAAACACAAAGCGGAGTGTATTCCGACAGCTGCTGCCCGGGTGCCCTGCGGAGAACAGGAGGAGAGCTTTGAAGATCTTGACCTTGTGAAACAATAAAACGCCATCATCAAACACTCTCCTGAGACAGGCTGCTGACCCACAGATCCATGTGTCTGCTCTGCGTAATTCTTATTAAACTGTAGGGATCAGTGTGTGTTTGATGCCTCCAGACCTTCACAAGCTGTAGATCTAAAGCCGTCTGATCTGATGACATGTACAGTGGAGTTTAGCTATCTTGAGCTCTCCGGTCTGTTCATATGTTGACATATTTTCTGCAGTGAGATCATCCTGGTGTATCTTGTCTGCCATGAGTTTAGCATTGCTCATAGATGTTATAGCTCTTTATCACACAACATGAAAGGCAGTGTGACTAAAACTCAGCAGAGACTCACACAAACATCCACCAGATCATATTACACAACACTATTACTGCAGGAAAACATGTCTGTCGAATGCTGGGATATGTCACTATTTGACCATGGAAATGTATTTTGTATGAGTACATAGAATCAATCTAAAAGGAGTCACACATACTTCCAATACCTTATACTATTCATAAACTAATAGTTTTTTGTAATTGAACACGTTTTTTTTTTAAAGATTTGTACTTGTTTTTACAGCAGGTAGTATGAAGAATTGTGTAAAAAACACATTTTTTTTAAGTTTTGCCAAGACATTCCTGAAATTCTTAGTTTTCTTTGTCTGTAAATGATGTATGGGACCTTCATCAAACTCTTTTATTTATTTATTTATTTTAGATTTGTCAGTATTTTGAAGATAGCGAACAGGGGATTAAACAATCACTTTTTATCAAAGGTTGCTTTTTTTGTCAAGCCAGACATTTTTTAAAGCCCCACACCATATATATTTTGATCTAATGTAAAAGCAATCCCAGTGATCTTTTGAATACCATTTTTTTAGGACTTCATTTCTGCAGAGCGGCAGCAGTTTATTAGCAATTTGCCTCTTAGTTGTGGGCCCCTTCGTCTCCACGTTGCTGAGAGATCTCTGTTTACACACTCTCCCACTAGCTTACAGCCCTCACACTCCCATTCTTACATTATCAGTGCCCACCCAGCATCACAAATTGGCTCTTTTTAAATCATCTGCTCCTGATTCACAATAATTTAAATGAAGAAATACTCAGAAATACAATTTTTGGCTTAATTTTCTTTATATATGTTTCCTCCATTATAAAAAAAAATGCCACAAGAACATGATCAAAACATTAAAAGCATGATTTTCATTGGAGTGGGTCTTTAAGCTGAAAAAAATTTTTCCTTTTTTAACTAATTTTTAAAGCATATTTGAGCTCTTTGGAAGTCGTTCTTACAAATCTAACCAGAATCTTTCTTCTCCATATGCATTAGTTGATTTGTTTTGTTCCAGACAGAAATAATCCAGCAATTGCCTCTAGTTTACACTAAATCTGTATTTACCTAATCTTAATTTGAACATAAAAAGCGGCAAGTGTTGCAAAAGTTAGATTCTTCCTCTTAAGTCCAGTTGATGAAACCACATAACACACATTAGGCTGTGGTTTGTAGATAACAGGTGACTCAAAATGCCTTTCAGCGCAGGATGAAACACATCACCCCTGCGATATCTGAACTGAGGGAAAGATCAGAGAATGTAAGCAAGCGTGGCTCCTGTGAGTGGCCTCCAAATCCAACTTTGTGTGGCTTCAAGGTCAAAGCAGACCTCCTTCTCTTTGATGACACTGTAAATAATAAAAGTGAAAAAAACTGCTATTTCCCACCTGATGAGTTAGGTAATGCGCCTCCAAGTGCCAAGTAGTTTGAAAACATAAAAGCAGAGGCACTCATAAACCCTTTTTATGATGAGAAATCAATGTCGGATCTCAGATCTCGCTCTGGCAGAGTGTCCATGAGCTAATGCTGCTGTTTTACTCACAAGGCTTCAGTTAAAAAATAGATTTTAAAAGACTTTGATCTTATATAACCCCTCATTTGCATAATTGGCAAAAGGTAGTGCGGAGCAGAGATGCCAGCTGGGTCCACTTGCTGGTTGAGCCCAGGCCCAGAGACCTTCTGTCTGTGTCCACATGTTAAATTTTACAGGCCACTCAAGGAAGTGGTGTTGACAGCCTAGATTTGAGGTCAAGAGGAGGCCAGGGGTCAAGCACGCCCTGCTGACATGAAAGCACATCCAAGCTCACCTTGCTCTTGGTATCTGTTGTCGGCCCCCCGGACCATCTGTACTTACACAATCTGGGGCTCATCGGGCCCAAACAAAAGCCATGTGTTAATTACCTTTGAAGGTGTAATGACTTCAGGGCTGCAGCCGATCTTCATCTGGTTTCAAAGTGAAGGCCAGAGAGCAGGTTATGCTTCACACACGTTACGCTTGTCCTCTCCCAGCACTACCTGCCACTCCGTCAGAGCTGGAGCTACGGCTTCTGTGACACAGATCCATCAGAACCGATTCACTTTTCGTGGACTCTTAAGTTTGTATTTTAACGATACATCGAAGAAACAACAGAGACCGGGCAACACCTGTCCTCCAGATGTAACAGTCTTCATTTTGAGGGAATTCATGTTGTTCTCCTGATGTTTTCTGTTATTTTGAAGTCTTCGCTTTAACGACAATTCAGCTCTGCTCTTTTATGTGCATTCATAGTTATGCCATAAAAAAAAACAAACAAATAAAATAGAGTAATTAGCAATCTGAACAGGATATGGATCCCTTTTATAGTCTTCTGCCCTGTTTTCACTGACTTTAAAAAGAATCCTCGCCCACAGATTCCAGGACAAACAGATCATAACTTGACGGAAGAGCGAAAGGTGTTGGCTGGCTTGTTAGTCATCACAAAAACAACACAACATGTCCTTGATTTTACTTTTTTTTTATGGGTTAAGTTTGACTAACACTTTCTTCTACCCACAAAACCACCGTTTCCTGATGCAGGAAGGTTTATGTTATTGGGAGACTCCCAAACAGATAAGTTCTATTTTGAAAGGATGTGTCTACAAGCCAACCACAGGTGACCTCAAGACCACAGAGATCTTTCACAGATGACGCATTCAAACGGCTCAGATGACTTGAAGAAAACAGACTTATTTGTCGTTTTTTTATGACAATACCTGACCAGGAAATCGGTTTTCTCATCTGAATACATCAAAGAGAAGTTCATGCTTAAAAACTAGGACTTATGTTCGGCTTATCCCACTTCAGCTACCAACAACACAGTCATTTTCTACATCCTCCCGGCTGAGAATAAATAAACACTCCCTCCAATCCCCTGAAATGTTTTTTTTTTTTTAATCTGTAGTGTTCAGTCACAGGACGAGCAGACTTCCTTCTTTATCCTCGGGGCATCAACGCCGAATTCCACGTGTGATGTGGGGAGCACCAAACGGCTCCCGCCACAGACCTACAGGTTACAGCCGCCTTGTGAAGCTGATGCCGGGCAGGGAGGCGAAAGGGAAAGTGGTTATAAATATCCACCCCAACGCTGCAGTTTCCTTCTGCAAAAGCAAACACTTTAGATGCTACCTTGTAATTTATCAGTGATGTTTCAACCCACTGAGGAAAAGATTTAACCCATTTAGGTCCGCTTATGACTTTTTTTTTATTTAAAAAAACGTTCCCAGTAGTGTTTTAATTATGATTATGAAGTTTTTAACCAAAATCCCACAATCTAAATGTCTTAAAAAGCCATTTTTCATGTTGATCTGAAGCTTAATTTTTCCAAATTTCATTGGAGGGGGCGTGGCTTTTTGGAGCCGAGCAGCTCCGCCCCTCCGTGCGAGCCACTTTTCTCTTTCAGTATCTACTGGAATTACATTGATTGTGTTAACAATTAAAAAATTACAGTAAATTAAAGAACATAAACACTGGAGCTCCAATGTTAAAGTGTTAAGGGAAACATTTTCTTCATTTTCTCCACTAAGGACCGTTTTTTCCTTGGTAAAAGTGAGCAAAAACTTTATTTCTCCAAACAAAAAAAACAAAAAAAAAACTCTGATAATGCTTGATTTGTCCCCATATGCATACCACACATACATTCCCTGAAATGTCTTTAATTTGGGAATTAAGGGTGTGAAAGAAGCATAAAGATTTTTGCATTCCTGTGGGAAATTTCCCAGGCTTTTAAGAGCCAAAAGAAAGTAATCCAATAGTAAAGTGATGTCATCGGGATGCAGCTGGTGACTGTCATGCTTTTTGGCACAATCGCAACCATTTATTAAAAAGTGTCAGAGGCATCACAAAACTGAACTAAATGACAAAGATTATTACTATTTGTGGAGAAAATTTTCTTAATTTTTTTTTAAGTCTCAATCTTGTCAGGATTTTGTTTCTCCTTTCTTGGAGCTGCTTCGATATAGTCTTCATTAAAAAAAAGCAGCTTCAAATACAATTCCTGCATAATTGAATAATGAGCGTGTTTTACAGCAGGGTGTGGACTTCAAAAGAGCTTCCCTGCGGAGACTGTCAGGTTAAAGGACAGAAAGAGAATAATATGTTGAGGCGCTACTCTGATGACCTGTAATGAGGGCCTTTCCGTGTCCTCTGGAATATCTGTGGCGTAAGCCGGCATTTCTCTGACTAAATAGCCCGGTTCTTCCTCCGTGTCAGTGGAGATGGGAATAGGCACGGGGCAGGAGGGCTGCCGCCTCTCTGATGATAATAATAGCAGGTTCTGAAAGGTAATTGCTTCCTCTGTCTCTACCTGGTAGAGCCCGTTGCCCCGCGATGATTCAAGCACCAGACATAAATGGAAAGCTCCTGGAGGACGTCTGCACGCGCGCTCACGCACCAGCGCCTCCAACGCAGCCTGCTCCACCTCAATCATCCTCCAGTGAACCAACGCATTCCTGCACACCCTGACACAAACACGCATCCATCTTACTTAGCATGAATGATGTGACAGGAGGGCTCACAGGCAGCAGCAGCTACTTTGTGACCATCAACGACAAACAGCTGAGCTGTCAGCTGAACTCTGATAAGTGCCAAAAGCGACCCCTATTGCAAGCTGTCCTACTGTATCTTTAAAGGTTTCATTTATATCAAACAGGACATCATCTGAAACCAATAGACATGCTCCTCTTGCAAAACAGAGAGCCTGCTCGACAGATGTCTCATGCCTCCTCTGCTCTCCTTCACTCCCCGTTTACATCCACATCTTAGATGGCACCTCTTGACTTCAGTCAGGATCAAGGTTGTTTACTGATTCTCCGGGTAAGATCAGGAACATATGGCGAGGGCACATGAAAGGAGCTCGATGGTGTTTTAACACCAAAAAGTCTTGGTACAAGTTTGTTTTGGCTTTTAAAGAAAGGCTTCCACGTGAAATTAAGGGCATCTTCCTACAAAGATTTGCCTCAAGGTAACACAAAACAGGAGCTCGAGCTCTAAATGTTTCCACTGGGGCTGATACCCTCAAATGCCAAAGCTTTCTAAAATAACAGCCAGCTACTAAATAAAACCCCTTGATGACAACCGGTAAAAAAAGGGTTGAGGCTTTCTTTCTTTTTTTTTTTTTTTTAATAATAGGAAAACGTCAAATAATCTCTGACCCCTGAATTGCACCACACACATTTCCTTCTGGCTAAGTCCTTGGTTTAGTCCTTGGGTTTAGAAGATTTCCACTTTTGAACACTTTGTGGATCTTAGTCCAAGGCTTTTTTGGAGTGACCTTCATGAGATATTACACTGAAACTCCATTCCAAAATCCTCCACTTACTGAATTTGTTTTTTATCTGTTGCCGTTATGTTTCTGAATACTGCCTGAGAGGAAAAAAATGCAATTTAAATGTGAGTTTAAAGAAAGTCGTCTGCAGAAAACAAACTTTTTTAAAGTTGGCAATCTCTACTTTGTTCTCGCGGTGAGGACCTCCACCTGTTTCTGATGATGTGAGCCAGAGCTTGTCCCTTTCAAGAGGCTGATCCCTCCTGATCTCTTTGATGTAACCTGACCTAACAGTTCCACTACCAGGATTTGACGATCAAGAGTGGACTCTCAACAACAGCATGTGCAAATCAGAGCCTGACGGTCTTGAGGAGATGGACGGTGGGCACATGCCAGCGGAGCTGCTGGTCTGCGTACACGGAGGCTGCGATGTGTCTGCGTGCCTGGCAGGCAGTGGTCACATGATCAATGCTGCCAGCCCAGACTTAAGCAGTAAAACCTGTGGATCTGTGAGGGCACATGCAACTGATCGGAGATGAAAGACAGGCT
>NC_050519.1:10962061-11078472 GCF_002922805.2 Oryzias melastigma
CTTTCACAGGAGGCCTGGAATTGGGGTGGGGGGGGGGGTCTGGGGGCACTTCTGAGGGACTGCCATCAGAACAGCTGGGTCATTTTCAAATGACCTAATTTTAGGATTAATCCATTCAGACTTTGCATGGTTAAATTTGCATCTGTGCGGCACAAAGAGGATGGCGGACAAAGAAAACGGAGGAAAGAGAATTACCAACAAAAGCCAGAAAGGCTTAGTGCTCGGGGTTCAAACAAGGTGCACGGAACAGAGCAAAGGAGGGAGGAAAAAAAAACACTTTTCACACAACAGTAGCAGAAGAAGAAGCCAGTGTTTCCAACTGAAGTCCTGCATAAGAATCCTACACATTTCAGTTTGCCAGCATCTGCTGTTCAAACATTTCCCAGCCGGGGCATCTTCATGGTAGTGAGTGTGTCAGAGGCCAGCGTCCATCTGTGAGTGATTTCAGGGTTACATTTTTGAAGATGACGTGTGATAAAACAGAGAGGTATGGGTCAAAGTGACTAGACTCAATCTGTGACAAAGCTTCTCCTCCTGGGCCGTACCACATGTTTTAATCTACACAAGCATGTGTTTGAAGTTCCCAATGAATACCATCAGTCCTGCTGGTTCTTTCAGATCCATCCTACCTGGCTCATAACAGTTTGGAGCCTGTTTAGGAAAACCTGTAGATGGGGCCGTGATGAAGAGGATGTTTTATGACAGGAGTGTGCTGTGTTTTTGTGCTTTGTATATCTGATCTGTCTGGACTCTGCAAGTCAAAAGGATCTGATGCTAAAAAATGGGGATTTCACCGCTCTTTTTGCCTTACAAACACACACAGTTTTGTCAGAATGGCTTCTTACATGATTAAAAGCTCAGAAAATGGCAATTAAATTAATATAATAACTATTTTTTCTGTATTACCAGAGGTGAACTTGTCATTAGGCCTAAAAAGGGTGAATTAACACCATCATGAAAGTATCACCTTAACAAACCTTAAATTTTAAAGGCTGCATTTAGTCTTAAATGTGTTCTTTAAATGAGAGGCTGTTGGAAGGAAGTCTTCAATTGTAATGAAGCGATTCTGCTCATCAGGATGCCCAAAAATACACAGTAGAAGAGGAAAAATGGGATGGATGAAGCAAAAAAAGGAGGGGGAGTGATGGTTGCTTTGATCTTTGGAGGCCTAGTGTTCTTTTTTGCTGATTTTTTAACTGTAATAATCGCAAATTTAACAGAAACTGTTTTTTTAAGTTGCAAAATAAGACATTTTTAGAATTTATTAACTTTTTTTCTTGTTCAATATTGTCAAAACTCTCAGTTGCTTCGCAGACAAGTGTGTAACAAGATGGGTATTCTCACTTCATAAATTTATGGTGGAGTGGGAAATGGGCATTTGAAGGCAAATAAAAGCCACCACATCAAATAAAACATCGTGGATCAAAAGGACCAACGTATGGAATTTTTTCCCCTAGTCTGCCACGCTTGATCATATCCCGAGCCCAGCCCCGCTCTTCTTATTGGCTGGGCAGGCACACAAGGGGGGAAAGTTTGAATAAAATACAAGCGCATGGCACAACAGTTGTCGTTCAAGCTTGTGCGCTTGATCCAGAAGCGCCGTAGTCAGTCTTTTTTAAAGACAGGGGAGAAGAGAGAAGTGCGCGCACTCTTTTAACATTTTTTCCAAAATTTTAAGGGACTTTTTGAATATTAGTGACGTTAGATTTACATCATTGCAAAAATACGCGTCCTTAAACTTGTGCGTAATTGTTAAAACAATTCTTCAGGAAAAGTTATTTTTTTGGAAGAAAACGTGTCGAAGATGAGATCGACCAGAATGGTTTCATCAGTTCTGCTGCTGGTGCTGATGCAGTCCGGCGCTCTGTGCGCGCGGCGGTTCCGGGGTGGCCGCAACCCACAACCACGGCGCGCGCCCCCTTCTCCCACTCACCGAGCGGACCGGGGCGACACCACGGAGAGCTTCCCGCTGGATTTCACGGCAGTGGAGGAAAACATGGATAACTTCATGACACAAGTGAAAAACCTGGCGCAGTCGCTGTATCCGTGCTCCGCGCAGAAGCTTGACTACGACATGAAGCTGAACTTTCTGAAGAACACATCCGTCACCTGCAACGACGGTAGTCCTGCGGGGTAGGTACCAATTTATGATTTTGGCTCAATGCAACAGAAGGATGAATGAGTGAGTGGAAGCCACGGGTCAGAGCAGGGTCAGCTGTGCCGCGTGCGTAAAAAAGTTATTTTGGCGCTTTTACGCAGCGGCCTCGCGGTCCATACAGGCATCTTCTCCGGCAACTTAAAGAAGGAAAAGTTGGTCTCATTAGAGCCTGTCAGGATTTCGACAAGCAAAAAAAGAAGAATGCAATGTAAGCACTTCAGAAGGTGACAGGACTCTGACTCGAGCGCAGTCGGGATAGTTGGGCAGCTGCTTTGCGTCAGCAAAGCGTGAAATTTGTGGAGAGCCACATGAACTGCTTCATTTCCTTTGCTCTAAATTAGAATGCAGGGATTGCTCTGCAGAAAGTTTAGATTGAAGTTTTCAGACCCCGCCCACTGCCTTTTTTCACTCTCTTTGAAGATTGCTGGCACAAACACATGTTGCTGTCAGTAGTGTACCTGTTTTTTTTTCTATATGATTCTCACTTATTAAAAAATGTCTGACAATAAAAGCAACAAGCTGTAAAGCTACTAAGCCAACTCAGAAGTACGAAGCAGTACTTGTGTCCTGATCAAGGTTTAAATGAGAGAAATCTTATTAAATACAATAAAAGTACAGTTACTGCATTTAATTAGAGGACAAGCAGCACAAATCCAAGTCTTTAGATTTGTCCTTTTTGGAAAAAAGAGCATTAATCTACTCAATTTTTGACATTGTATAAAGTTAAAACCATCCTTCAAAGTAATGCTGTTGTATTTTAAGATGGAATAAGTTCCCAATTATGTTATTTTCCTTAATTTTGACACAACTTAAGTTTATGATAGTAGAATTTTTTTTCTTTTAAGTTGTTTAAATGATAATTGTGTGGTAAAGTAAAGGATCAATTATGGATTGAGCTTCAGACAGACGTAAGGTGCCTTTTTATGAGTTTGGAATTATGTCTAATTCACATTAAACCTCAAAGTGTAACGCAGAAGGAGCCGTCTCCTGGTGCAGTAAATCTCAGTGAGCCTTCTCCTTCAATGTGGTTGCTATCACATTTAGAGACAAATGGATACAATTTTAGTTCAGCTGCAAAGATGTGGCCCTAAATTCAAAGAAAAATTAGCAGTTCCTTACTTGGATTTTTACTTTTGATGCAACACCTTTCTGCCTTGACGTATTGCTGAGGATGCCTCCACCTCGTTGTGTGGGAGGAGGCTGCCTGCATCACTGACTGAAGCCCACAGTAGTAAAGCAAAAACATCAAGTGAAGCCAAAGCATGACTCAGAGTTTGAGCGAGTGATGCAGAAGTTCAGCCAAGTCTACAAGAACTGAGCTATTTGGAAATCTTTGGAATAGCTTATTTCAAAGTGAAAAATAACATTTACAAACCAATTTATGCAAATATACACCAAATTGAGCTGCTGTATTCTAAAAATCAAACATCTAATTGTTTTTACAGGCAAAATGATGCAAAAGTGTTTCATTCCTAATGTGTTTTAGTAAAAACTTTCACTTTAACTGTGCAATTCACTAAAGAATGATGAGTTTTAGGACACGATGAAGGTCTATGACCTGTTCCAACAAATTCTACAGCATAGGGGAGAGCTTGATGTCTATCGCCTGTTGATCACTTCAACAGTTTCCCAAGCTTAAAGAGACACACAAGCTCATTGTTCTCCATCTGCAGATTTATATTTGCTGTTTTCTGCTACTTTTTTCCAGATCGCAATCAGCCGAGTAAAGAGTGCATCTTTGTTTGTATGAAAGCAATGATCTCATACATGCTTTTGTCACTCATGCAGAAATAGTGAGGGTACAACCTGTCAGTGTCACTTAGAACAAACTGAGTGTGGATACTTTGGTATGCAGGTGGTAAAATAATAAACTGGCATTTTTTTATCATATTTTTTTTAGCTTTTATTTTTTTTGAAGTTTGAAAAGTCAATAATATGATGATTTTGGATTTTTTCTTCTTGCAGATACTACCTGAAAGAGTCTCGGGGAAGCAGGCGGTGGCTTATATTCCTTGAAGGTCAGTCGTTTGGACTGAGTTTGATTTAGTTTCTGCTCAAGCACTATTTAGGAGCAGTCTTTAACTTCAGAGGGGGAGAAAAAGACGTTTTTCCATCTCTATGCAGGCGGCTGGTACTGTTTCAACAAGGAAAACTGCGACAGTCGATACGAAACTATGAGGAGGTTTATGAGCTCATCTAAGTGGCCACAAACAAAAACAGGTGAGTCAAATCGTGCATGGGAATTCCGACCCGAGGCCTGTCTCACACCCAAAGAAACGGAGGTCACTTTAATGTCTTGACAATTAAAAAAAATGGGATGTCTTCAAGCTCATTTACAGACACACAGTCGTAAAGTTGCAGCAGAAAAGGGCTACCTGGCGCCCTCTGCCATAGGAACACAGAGGCCTCCATCAATCATTCGACTGTAATAACTGTAATTCATCTGATGAATATGAGGAGACTGTGTCTCGAGGGGAAGTCAGGATGGCTAATGATACACGTCGTTCTGTCTCTGCAGGCACAGGGATCCTGTCGCCGCTGCCTGAGGAGAACCCTCACTGGTGGAATGCAAACATGGTGTAAGTTTGACGTGTGTTTGTGAGCTTTCCGATGCTTGAAATCACAGGGCAGACGGCTTTAACTTTATGTTGTTTGTGCAGTTTCATTCCATACTGCTCCAGTGACGTGTGGAGCGGCGCTACAGCCAAAACAGAGCAAAGTATGACATTAGTTACACACATCCAGGAACAAAGAGATTGTTTTTTTTGTTTTTTACATTCCGTCTTTGTTTTGACCAGATTTTTACGCCTTCATGGGGTCGCTGATCATCCAAGAGGTAGTGAAAGATCTGCTGAACAAAGGTCTGGACAACGCCAAAGTCCTCCTGTTAGCAGGAAGCAGGTATGCTGGGGAGGTTTTGGGAAAAATCTTGTTTTCTCTGTGGACGGACTGATCAGAGTGTGTTTCTGCGGGAAAAGTGCTGGCGGCACAGGGGTTCTGCTGAATGTGGACGCCGTCGCTGAGCTGCTGGAGGGTTTGGGCCACACGGGGATCCAAGTGCGAGGCCTCTCGGACTCTGGCTGGTTCCTGGACAACAAGCAGTACCAGTGCACAGACTGTGGAGACACCGCGGCCTGTGCCCCCACAGAGACCATTAAAAGAGGCTTTAAGTATGAAATATTAATAAAAAAAACAATCCATTTTGTTTTCAGAAGAAGCTAACGTATCACATTTATCAGATACTGGGGAGCAGTGGTGCCAGAGAGGTGCAGACAAACCCACGAAGGAGAGGAGTGGAACTGCTTCTTTGGATATAGAGTCTTCCCTTCAATTAAAAGTGAGGCTGGGAGCATGATTGCTCAATTATGTGATTTTTATGAGCCTAAGCTGTCTGGGTGATAATTTTACGCCATATATTCTACATTTCTCTCTGCACAGGCCCCGTGTTTGTGGTTCAGTGGCTCTTTGATGAGGCCCAGCTGACTGTCGACAATATCCAGCTAACAGGGCAACCTGTGCAGGAGGGCCAATGGCGCTACATCCAGAATCTGGGCACTGAGCTGAGAAACACACTCAAGGATGTCCCGTAAGGCCATAATTCTCCACACATTTCTCGTTCTCAAAGGATTAGTTTACTGATTTACTCTTTTTTCCATCAGGGCTATGTTTGCTCCGGCATGCCTGTCCCATGAACTTATCACCAGAAAGTGAGTAGGATTTCATTCTGAAACTGCTTTGGCTCTACTTGTAAGCTGACAGCGCCCTCTTGTGTCTAGCTACTGGATCGACGTGCAGGTTAAAGGCACTTCATTACCCAGAGCCCTGCACTGCTGGGACCGCAGCCTCCAGGACAACAGGAACAACAAGGCTCCGCCCAAAGCCTGCCCGGTGCATCTGATCGACAGCTGCCCGTGGCCGCACTGCAACCCCACCTGCCCCACCATCCGAGACCAGTTCACGGGGCAGGAGATGAACGTTTTTCAGTTCCTCATGCACATGGGCTTCGATGTGCAAAAGATGGCCCAGCAGCAGGGCATGGACCCCAGCAAACTACTGGGCATGCTCAGTAGCGGCAGCTAAATGACGTCTCTCACACAAGCACATAAGCTAAAGCCAAGCAGAGCCGGCCGGCGTCAGCGGCCGGTCTCCCATGACTTGTACCTCCAAACATCTGTCAAAACCATTCAGTCTATAATGCTTTTCCCCTTTTTCAATTCAGGCAAAACCTCACAAGATCCAAAAACTTCAATTCTCACAACGATATTTAAACTGACATCCTGACAAGGCACAATTAACTGCTACTTTAGTTTGTATTTTTTTATATATATATATACATAAATTAATAAAAAAGAGTCACAAACAATAATCCATTTGTAAGGTTAATAAGTGACGTTTTCTTTCTCTTTTCATCCTTTTGGATTTAATTGAGAAAAAAAGTAAAAACAAGCAAAAATAGATTTGAAGGAATGTTATGCAAAATAACTTCTAAATGAGAATGATAATTTTAACCAACTTTGAAATTTAATCAAGAACAAAAGATCCTAAAGTGAAAAAGTAAAATTCTTCATATTTGATCATTTTATTTTGATGTGACAACACAAAATTGTGATTGTTCACCAAATTGAAAGAATTTGTTTTTCTCTGATTTAAATAGGAATAACATAGATTTTTGTAATATGTTGTTTTGGTGCTAAAGTGTATTTACAAACATTTTGTTTATAGATACACAAAAGGCCATAAAAGCCTCTTTTAGTTTGTCATTACAGGACTGCGTACACCTTTTCACGGGAAAAGCATTCATTCTCGGTCACCTCAGTCTTTCAGCTGTCTTCAAACTCAATGCAATGAACATTTAAAGGGAGACAAATAATGTGTATTGTATATTTTTGAGTATTTGTATAGGTTCTTCTAAGTGCTCGCTCTTCTAACTCCCTCATATTTCATGATAGAGATGTTTTTAATATAATGACGATGCTGTATGTAATGTCTGTTTTAAAGGAACTATTTCACTTCACACACAAAAAAATGGAGAAGTATTACTAATTGTAATTTTATTCTGTAACATATTTTTTAACAGAAAGATAAAACTCAACCTACATTGGTAATTTACATATTTATTTTGTTATGTAAATCATATTTATAAGTGCTATTTTCACAGAGAAGTGATTCTTTGTAAATTGTAAATACAGTGCTATTGTTTTCTTTGTGTTGATTGCATGTCTTTGTATCAGACAAAAAAAGACATTACAAACACTACAAAGTAAACTTTTGCTGTTTATTTTTTACCGTATATTATATTTCTTGACAAATTAATTGGTTTTAGTGGGACTAAAAGTACAGAAAAGCAGATTTGATTAGTGTCTGTGAGTAAAAACATCTTGACAAAAATTGTAATTTTTAAATCAGTAAAACAGGTTAAGAAGAAAGTGAAAAATGGAGGAACTTTAGGTTGTGCATTTTAAGAATCGAATTATTTTGATACTTTTTCCACTCTAATTTGTTTTTTTTAGGAAACTACAAGCTGCTTAGATTGGGAAAATGTTAAGAAAATTTCAAATTAAATATCAAAAAAGGATGCAAAATAGGTCTAAATAACTAATAAATAACAAATAAAATGCAAAAAGAAACAAGTTTCAACTCAAATTTGACATTCCTCTTGTGTGTGTTGTATTACAAATTGCAGTATATTTTTACTCAAATTCAAGCTACTGTACAGCAAAGGTTTATCTGCTGAGTTTCTGATCACCTGTGAAGCCTTAATGACATTGTTCTAATTTTTGTCATTGAAAAACATCAAATCTGTTTGAGGGAAATGTATTTAACCTTCATTTTACCAGATAAAAACAGATTAAGAACAACTTTCGTTTTAACTGCAGCCTGGAAAGATGAAAAAAAGTTGAAAAAAAGACCATAAATTAAAATAAATAGAAAAAAGTCATGAAAATAATATTAACTGAAGGGTTAAGACAAAAAAATATGCTGAACTAGACATTAATATGATATAAAGCAAATTCTGCCTCTACAAAACTGAAATATTACCCATCATGCAGCCCAACAAATGACAGGTTATTTAGATATTTTCAAATATTTTGCTGGAGTCAGATGTTGTCAGAAGCATCAAGTGAGACAAATTTCTCTCATAGGAGCCATAAAAAGCTCAATTTTCTACACTCACTTATTCCTGTTCGGGGTCATGAGGATGCTGGAGTTTATTCAGATGCTATCAGATGAAGGCAGGATACAAAAACCATACACACCTATACTTAAAGGAGAAATGAAAATCACTAATTAACCTATTAAGGATATTTTAGGACTGTGGGTGGAAGCTGGAGCACATGGAGATCCTACGTATCCATCCTCGAGGACCCAGGTGAGTATTAAACAGAGCCCCTCTGCTGTGATGCAATCATTTAAAATATTTTACCAAACCTGTTTTCATAGATTTGTAGAGTTTAAATCCTAAACTTCCTCAGCATCAGCTTTGTAGGAGTCACCTTGACCTCTGTAATTCAGGAACGCTGCATCCTAAAAGTATCCTAAGTAACTGCTAATTCGCTTTTTCACCTCCCTTGCACATATGGAAGCAAAATCTTTCATCACTTGTGTATAATCAACGCTCTCAACCTGTATGTAATTTATGTCTCTAATGGGAGTCTTAACTTCTCCCTCTATCATTACAGTGCGTAAATGCCGCTTTCTTTCTGACTCAGCCTCTCTGTGCGCTCTCAAGAAATACGACTCCCATCTCGCCAGCCGCATGCAGCCTCCCACCCCTCTGTGGAATATAGACCCCCTATTTATAGTGCTGGCAAGGCCCTTAACCCTGGCCTCATCACAGAGTTTTTTCTCTTAAATATCCACCCATGGCAGAGCGCACTGACGCGAGCAGGAGGAGTAGGATGTGCTTGTTCGAGTAGAGAAGAGGGAAGCCAAAAAGAAGAAGACGCGAGAAGAAGAGGATTCTGAATCTGGAGGACCAAAAGTGAAGAAGAGGCGCGTGAATTTGACTGACGGGACAACAACCTCGTCCACCTGTTGGAAAGAAAAGCTTCCGCTGGAAGATTCAAGATCGCTTTAAACATAGAAAGGAGTTTATTTGGACTGGATTGCAGCAGATGAAGAGTAAGCAATGGAATTTTTACATTTGAAAGATTATTAACACTACTGTACAGCTACATTAGTAGGTGAGACATTTTGATACAAATATGAAATGTTGCAAAAATAGATTCCAGAGTTGGAAGCCTAAAGACTGAAAAATTCATTTTTTTAAGTTTTGACTGTATTTTTCAAGCTATTTTCCCTCCATAAATGTAGCCTGATCTTAAGCACAAGGCTCTAATTACAAATCAAGCTTGGGGAAAAAAAAAGAAGTTCCAGACCTTCATAATTATAAGGGCCATCTATAAAAGGAAACCAAGTAAAGGGCGAGGTCCATGTGAGAGAAAAGAGTAGGCGGCAAGAACGCAAGCAGGAAGAATCTCACCCAGAAAAGACAAACTATGGATGCTCATGGAGGACATTACCTCAACAAAGAGGCTGTGCTGTCACCTTTGGGGGCAGCCCGGATGTGCCAGCTGCTGCTTGGCTGCACCATAATGGCCCTTGTGTCCCACGGTGCGGGCTACAGTGCCACCTACGGAAACTTCTGCATGTTTGTGTGGTGTTTCTGCTTCGCCGTCACGCTGGTTGTGTTCACCCTGGACATCACCCGTCTGCACACCTGCATGCCCATCTCCTGGGATAACTTCACAGTGGCTTTTGCCATGCTGGCAACACTCATGTACATCACCGCCTCAGTCGTCTACCCCGTCTACTTCCTCCAAACCGAGTGGTCCGATGAGGAATGGGAGGTCCAAGCCTACCGCATCGCAGTCACGGTTTGCTCCAGCATCTGCTGCTTTCCGTACGGAGTGGAGGTTTTCCTGACTCAAGCCAAACCTGGAGCCGTGGTGGGCTACATGGCCACTCTCTCTGGTCTGCTTAAGGTGGTGCAGGCTTTTGTGGCCTGCATTATTTTTGGGGCCCTTGCCAACGACAGTGAGTACACCAACTACATTGCCACGCAGTACTGTGTAGTTGTGTACAGCCTGTGTTTCTCCATCACCGTGGTAGTGATCGTACTGACGGTGTCCGGCAGAACCTCCGCTTTACGGTTCCCGTTTGACCGCTTTGTGGTGGTGTACACCTTCTTTGCCGTGATCCTCTACCTCAGTACTGCACTGATCTGGCCCATCTTCAGCTTCGATAAGAAGTATGGCACCACCACTCGACCTGAGGACTGCCCACGAGGAGAATGCCCTTGGGACAGCAAACTGGTGGTGGCAGTTTTTACCAACGTCAACCTCATTTTATACTTTATTGATGTTATTTACTCACAGAGGATTCGCTTCATCTCCAGTTCTGCTGCGTGAAAAGCTCCAATCCTATTGGATTGAGAACAAACATGTGAAGGACCTACTGACAATTGATCCCAGCTTCACAAATGTATGCCAACTCTTAATTAAAGTGTTCATTTTGTACCAAATGTTCATTGCACACATCACAAACTTTCTCTATTTCTGGCCTCCATTTGAAAGCCCACAAAGTTCAGTGATTAGATGATCTCAGCACAGCAGCACATCCATCTCAAGAGGAAAAGTTGCTGTGGTGATGTGGGATGGGCCTTGTGGAGTACAGCATCATTACAGTGTTATTTTTGGCACAGTAAATCAGTGTTATTATGATGATGTAGCAAAAAATAAAATGGTAAATTTTGCTTAAAAGAAAGTTCATGGTTTTTCACAACAAGTATTATATGAATGTAGATTTTTATCTGTTAGTTTGAGACATGTTGTATTGTTCTGGGTTGTTTTATATCCCATATTTAAGTTTAGGAAGGCTGTTTTGTGATTAATGATAAATGTATTTAATCATTTCACAGTTAGAAGTGACTAATAGATTGGATTTTTCAACTGTAATATTTTTTTTGTTATTACATCTTATTGTGGGATAAAACATGTGTGTGGCCTTCATTTTTTAATTAAAAATAATTAAAAAATCCCAATCAGAAAATCAAATTCTGTGAGTTCGTTTAGGATTTCTCACTCTTGCATCCACTTCCCTTAGTGCTTCACTTAGTCAAAAGTATCTACTATACCATACTTCAGCTGTTATCCTCACAGCAAAAACATAAACTAGCTGAGTCATGAATATTTATTGGGAAAATGTATGTATTGGTTTCTGTCATTTAGTTTTGTTTTGACATTTTAGACATCCTGTAAACTTGCTTCCATTGTTGGAGCATTCTACCACATTTTATGAAAATGTGTTTCCACACATTGGACTGTATTGATGCCTTTATCATTTTTGCTGCCATCACATCACATGACACTTGATCTGTTCTATGTTGTAGTAAAATGTGGTAACTCAATCCAAATAGTATTTTCCAATATCTATATAATTGATTTAATTCATTTTAAAGCAATTTTATATTAGTATGGGTCGATTTCATTAACAACACCTCAGACCGAATAATCTGCTTTGATCTAGGACTGTAAATTGATTAATCAATTAGGTTGATTAAGTGTTGCACCCCCACTACCTACCTGCCTGCCTTTATAACATTTTTATTCCTCATTAATCCACTCAAATATCAGCCACTTCTGTAGAAGTACAAAATATTATATTCTCAGTAACCCACGTTCAAAAACTGATGTGGTTGTCATAAAACTTTATATTATACTGATAAAAACCGGTCAAATTCAACCAATAAATACACAAAAAGCTGAACAATCTGAACCTTTGCTGTATTTAGGTCACTGGACCACATGTAGCAAGCTCCTGCCCGCCCACCACCATCTCCTTTACCGTGATTGGCTAAAGATTTATGACGTAGACAAACGCTGTAATCTCATTGGCTCGCTCACCTGCCAGTTTGAAATAGTTATACACTTGGACGGAAGCGTTCACGGTAAGCTCGTTTCAGGTTCTTCTGCGGGTCATTTACGAGTTAACCGGTCATTTAAAACCCGGTTTATTATTTAATATTTAATATTATTTACAAAGGGTTATTTTCTTTAAACAAATTCTTTGTGAAAATAGGTTATTTGTACGTTTATAAAATGTCGTCGGGGAAGGAGGAAGTAAGGCGGTGTTTACTACTGCACACAACCAAGCATTTGTTGTGGAGTAAAGAGAGTTATCTACCGCCCACGTGGAACCAAAATGAAGATGTAAGTGTTTGTTATCGTCCATGTTTGTGCGTTCACAGCCAGAATGAGTGTGGGCTTCATAGGAGCGGGACAGCTGGCCCACGCGTTGGTGCGAGGCTTCTCCGCTGCAGGTGAGTTGGTGGCCTTTATACTTCTGCTACAGAGCTGATGAACCCTGTATGTAATCCTGTTTCATGACATTTACCCCCTGAAGGAGTAATTGCCACTCACAGAATCACAGCCAGTTCTCCAGACACGGACCTCCCCACAGTTCATCAGTTGCGGGTCAGTAACTCTTATTTTGGATCATTTCTATGTTGAATTCCTATCATTTATTTAAACATTTTGTTCTAATTATTTGCTTTTTCTTCAGAAACTGGGCATTAATTTGACCACCAGCAACAAGGAGACGGTAAACAAAAGTGATGTCCTGTTTTTGGCTGTAAAACCTCACATCATCCCTTTTGTACTGGATGAAATTGGGCCTGACATTGAGGATCGACACCTGATTGTGTCATGTGCTGCAGGCGTTACAATCAGCTCTATAGAAAAGGTGAGTAATTCCCTTCAAAATGTGCAGATTTTCCTTCACAAACAAGACTTTCCAGTCGATCTCAGATCATTTCACTCTGCTGTAATCATACATTTTGAAGTCACAATAGGCGTGTTTTTACATGTCAACAAAAATCTGATAACAGGGTTTAATAAAAAGTATTAAATCAACAGATCTGACACATTGACACACATTGCCAGAATTTATAATGCAAGTAGCTCTGCAAATTCGATTACACTCTTCATTTATACTCCTAAGGGAAAAAAGTAATGGCTAGATTTAGGACATTTGACCTTGGTCTTTTGTTTTCTATCAAAATTGCTGTTGCTATGATGGACAAAAATCAGAATATCTGATTTACATGTACTAATATAATAATTTGACAGCTCAAAAATCAGGTACTGATAAGATTTTTTGTGCATGTAAATGGGCTAAGCTATTAATCCCACCTGATTACTGGTAAAATAGCAAGAAAACAGTTGTTGGCATTTAAAAAAAACTATCACTTGAGTACCACATTGTTTTTTAAACAGTTATAATGCATGTATTAAATTATTAAAATGGTAAATAATGAATACTTGTGTATTAAAAAGGAATCCATTCTTAAAACCTGCTTATTCCTGTTCAGAATTAAGGGCCTACCCAGCTAGTGTCAGAAGAAGGCAGAGTATACCCCTAGATCAGGGGTGTCCAAATCCAGACCTTGAGGGCCGACCTCCTGTAGTTTTCTAGAAATTTTGCCTTATCTGCTGCTGATTTTCTGGATTAGGTGTGTTTAGCCAATAAGGAGCTTTGATGACAGATTGTTGGAAAACATTTAGGACACCGGCCCTCAAGGCCTGGATTTAGACACCCTTGCCCAAGCTGATGTCCCAGTTCTTCAAAGGGTCCCATAGTCAGAAAACCACACATTTGCATGTTCAAGAGACAATTTAGTCACCCGTTAACCTACAAAGCTTGTTTTTGGACTGTGGGAGGATGCTAGGGTGCAAGTAGAAAACTCTCACATGGAAACTCTTCATAGAAAGGTACCAGGAATTGAACCTGGCCCTCTAAATTGTAAGGCAGCAGTGCTAACCAGTATACCACCATGGAGCGAAATAAAAAACAATCAACAGCAAACCATTTAAAATAGGCAAACATGAGCAGGCAGGAGACCTCAGATGTTCATAAAATATTGATTTGCTGTGTTTTCTAGAAACTGCAGTTGTATCAAACCTCTCCAAAAGTGATGCGCTGCATGACCAACACTCCAGTGGTGGTACGAGAAGGAGCCACTGTGTATGCCACAGGTACACATGCAGACGTGGAGGATGGAAAGCTGCTGGAACAGCTGATGGCCAGCGTTGGCTACTGCACTGAAGTGGAGGAGGACCTGATTGATGCCGTCACCGGCCTGAGTGGCAGCGGCCCTGCTTATGTGAGCTAGTTATCCTTTAAACTGTCCAGTCCAAAAATACTTTTTGTTTTTATCTTTGGTCCTATTTCTATTATTGTAGTTGTGGGTTTTTTTTGGCTTTGTAGGCATTCACAGCAGTTGATGCTCTCGCTGACGGTGGAGTGAAAATGGGCCTTCCGAGGAGACTGGCTGTGCGGCTTGGAGCACAAGCCCTGCTGGTACAGCCATGTTTTCCATGTGTCTACCACCAGCTGTGGATAAAGAAATACAAGAAGTTCTTAAAATTTGATTTAAACATTTTTAGTCCTATTTTGTATTAAGGCTGGTCCTTCGCACATTCTGGATTGCTAAATTAGTTGGATGTGACATTATATATTTTTTTCTTTTAATGCTCCTTCAAAGGGTGCAGCTCGAATGTTGCTGGATTCGGAGCAACACCCCGGGCAGCTCAAGGACAACGTGTGTTCACCAGGGGGCGCCACCATTCATGCGCTTCATGTCATGGAGAGTGGAGGCTTCAGAAGTCTCCTTATAAATGCTGTGGAGGCTTCTTGTGTAAGGACAAGGTGAGTTAATAACTGAAATAAAATAAATAAATTCCATCAAGCACCTAGTGTTGTCCTTGTGATGTGTATCATTCAGACAGCAGAGGGCGCTGTATGCAAGTATTTTTGCTAAGAGGGTTGTAATGACTAGAATTGTTTAAATGTTTTCTTTTGAAAGGGAACTTCAGTATTTGGCTGACCAAGAGAAGATCTCTGCAGCTGCTATTAAGAAGACGACACTGGACAAAGTGCTTCAGCAGCCTGGAGTGACAGCAGATGCTGTGGGAATAAGATCAGGGGGGATCAGTATCTTCAACAGCAGTAAGCCTAGAACCAAAAAGAAATGATTAGCAAGCTTTGATGATGTATTTTTTGTTGATATGTCACTGAACACTGAATTATAATAAATGTGGCGGGGGAAAAAAAGGGTGTAAACAGAAAACTATTAAGGTCAAAGGTAAATATGTAAAAAAAAAAAAAGATTTTTTTGTTACAATAAAAGTTTGCCATTGTTAAATGTTTGTTTTTTCTTTTCAAAGTTTACATAAATATAGTTACAATGTATATACAGTGGACTTTTATGATGAAAATTAAATTTTTTGAATTAGATCTATAATTATATTTTTCAGTTTTATTAAAAGTTAAAATGTATTAAAATAAATAGACAACAGCACTTAAAGTTGAATGAGTTATATTTAAAGGTGAAATGTTAAAATATATATATTAAATGTTAATGTAGACACAGGAATTGCTTTTATTTATAGATTTTACTTTTTCCTTGAGCAAAAAGAGCGTTCCTGAATGAAACCACGTGACAAAACACGATGACGTCTGGCTTCGGTACAAGAAAGGAATCAACAAGGAGCGCGTGAGCCGATGTCTGAAACCCGCTTTTTTCAGTCAAACCGAAGCCCAAAGTGCCTCTAATGCCCGGCCGTCCGCTCGGGGGGTTCATAGGAGGAGTTTGACGTCTCCACATAGACTCTTCTTTTTGTAGTCAGGTGGGTCTGGAAGACGAACTGTGTTGTTATGCTGAGTCTGCATGCCTTTGCCTCGCCGCTGACAGGCGGTTAGCATAGCTAGCTTGTCAAAATTAGCGCGGGTTGTTGCCGAAAATGGAAAAATATCGTCGCAATTTATTTAGCGAAATGACTTACCAAGGGGTTTTGTTTTGGAGCACGTGTTGAGCTTCGAAAATGCTTAAAAAGGCTCGCTGTTTAAAATCATTAGCCGCAGGAGGGGAAAATGACATGATGTGGGTTTGTTGCGGCTCATTTCACGTGTGATTCTCCCTGGCTGAGGAGCTGCTCGCCTCGCCGCCGTGCTGCTGCCACAGCTCTAGTGGGCAGGTTCGAACGGGGATTTCCTTGCTTGTTTTTGTAGGCGGGGAGTTTGCCACTTTGACAAACTGGGGCTTGAGAGGCAGGAGACCGGAGTCCTGGAATGCCACGGCTGCCGTAGTGTTTGTTGCAAAAACAAATAAACAGTATTAAGGTATATTTCGCGTGCTGCCCACTGTACCACAGCGCTTCTTTGTGGTTTGTCAACTCATGCGCTTCTTGCTGGTCAAACCTGCTGCTTCATCGCTCGTGCACAGGAGCAAGCGCGAACCGAGCCAGCGGTTTAGCGAGATCAGGTTGGTTCTGCGGAGACATATCCTTTACGATTACACATCTCTGCATGCTGTTGTCTTTTTGATGCTTAGATAGATTAACATTATCCGATTGGTGCTGAACCGCTTCACCTGAGGGTGACAATTCATTTACTTAAATTATAACAATGGCAGCGCCAAATCACACCCGCCGTCCTTGGGTTTATTATAGCAGTTCACATCAGCGATATTTTATTTTATCTTATTAAAAAAGCTAACGAGTTGTAGCGACATTTTTTTTATCATGCTGAATCATCACTATGATGTCTTCTCGGAATCCACGCCGAAATATGGCACCGCCGGACAAAGGTCTGCTCGCTGCAAGAAAAAAAAGAGGGTCGATGTTTATCATCAAGCTGCAGTTAATAAGGAGATTGAGCAAATTGATGCTGATGCTGTCGCGCGAGCCGCTCATCAGACGTCAAGTGATGACCATCACGTGTTTATCAATAACCTCATCAGCATCCAGTCGAGAATGTGGCTTTATTGCAGCGTCTTCATGATGCACATCAACAAAGTGGAGGCGAGTGCATTTAGACTAAGTGCTGTCAACTGCATGTCAAAGCCATTAAAAATTGCTCGATAAGCAGTTATATTTGGAAATTGTTTGTGATGCCTGCTTACAAATGCTTCAATTGGGTCATGTGTTTTTAGGGTGTGTGGAAACAGGGAAAAAATAAAACATTTGAAGTATTTTGATTGATAAATTATGTATTAAACAGCTTTAGCTTTTTATGAGGAGTGTTGCTTATCCTTAAATTTTAAGATTTATTTTCTGTTATTTCAGGGCAGACAGCTGTGTTTTGTTTCTTCGTGTTTGACATGATGAGATTTACAGCTTATTAGAGTACTCACTTATAAAGGGCGCGTGTAATGAATTATCCATAGAGAGCCTCTGTGCAATTTGAAAAGTCACCTTGGAAACTATTGAGCACATATATAGGCAGGACTCGCAAAGATAGAAGTTGCTCATTCTTGCTCAGATATCCAACTTATTTCATCATCTCTGTTCATGCGATCCGGGCGCCGAAATGTGTTTGGAAGATGGGGCAGCCCTACATCTGAAGTGCAGCTTTGCAATAAAGCGCAATGCCCATCTCTGCCTTTCTCTGCAGGTAACAAGGAAAGATGATGGTCCATGTAAGCGACCAATGAGCCAGGCAGGGCTCTGAGGCACAGGCGGGTGCTTGCTCTAAGGATTATGTCTTCTTTCATTAATAAAACAAAAAATAATAATAATAAAAAGAAGGTGGGATGCCGTAGAGGTGAACTGAGTGCACGATTTCTAACCGTTGGCGGTGTTTGGAATGGGCAGGCGGTGTGGGGTGGAAGAGGATATGTGAGGTTGATGAAACACGAGGCAAGACTTTACCCTGCATAGAGTACACTCTGGCCACCAACATCTCTTTATGTCAACATAGCGGTGTCTTGGGAGTAGTTATGCCTATTCAGGACAATTAATAGCCTCCAGAAAGAAAAATAAATGTGGGATTTGTCCACAAAAATGCTGCTTAAGCTGCACTGGGAAATAGAAATGCCTTGAGGAAGAGAGGGAAAGAAGATCAATATATTTTCCCCCCTTTTTGTAATAGGGAGGGAATGCTGGTGATGAAACCTCTTGCAAGCATAGAGCGGATTATGATTGCTAAGCATTGCAATATGCCCTCTCCACTTCTCAAAGTGAGACTTTCATCCAAACAGAGAAGAGAGTGTTTGATGAATTTCTTGGAACTTGAGTTAGACATGCCACATTCATTAGTACTCTCTGTTTATTCATAATTTAGAATATTCACTATGAGACCTGACATGTGAGCATAAGTGGTCGACTTTTTTTTTTTCTCTATGTTACTTTCCTGTTGGATGTTTTCTGTGCAGGACATACCGGCGTTAAAGTGACATAAAAAAAAAAGAAAATGAAGTGTGCTGCTCAGCTAGTATCACTGCATTTTTAATGAGCTTTAGGCGACACGACTGATACCGTTCATCCTGCGTTCTGATCTGGTTATGTTTTACATCTTCCAAGGTTAATATGTGAGATAAAGGCAGAGCAGGGAAGCGAGCCAGATTGAGGAATTTTGTCAAGCAACTAAATACTTTATTCAGTATTTGAGGCTTTTATAAATATGTTGATTTTATATTTTAAAGGCATACTGTAATCTAAACGTTTGCAATATATTTTTTTTTTATCAGATAATGTTTCTGCTGTTGGAATTTGATGAATTCAAGGTTCTTTTTAAGGTAAAAGTAAATAAATAATTATTTCAAATGTAACATATGAATATTTTAGTATTGTTAACTGAGATTTTCGACTGAATAGAAATGCCCCCATGCAGTCACACTTATTTCTCTTAGGAAGCATTACATATGTTGAGCGGCTCTTTATAGCCTGTGCTACACTGTTGTTTTATTAGGTCAGTGCAATATTGCATTTAGAATGAATGCAAGCACTTTTGTAAAGCTCTAAGATACTTTGCCAACGTGTGGGTTGCCTGCAACCCTTACTTCCTCTGCCAGTGCAGGGCTGGAGTATCGAGAGCTATTCTCTTCCTGTTTAATCAAGTCCTCCAGGCAGATACCATGGAAGGCCAATACAGTTTCTTTTCTGCTACTTCTACTAACGGAGCAGCTCTGAAAGTAAACAGGAGCCACCGAGCAAGGAGCTGCGTTCTGCCAGAAAGTATCAAAACATTGGCGAATGCAAACGAAGTCTCGTTATGCAAGGGTTCCAGAGAAAGCCACAGTCAGTCGCATTTGGTCGTTTTTTGTAAACCTTTATTTCTTCTTTTTATATAATCTTTAAAAATTATATAACTATTGGCAATTGTGTTCTAAATTCATTAATTATACGAATTTTAGAAAATAAAATTTAGATGAACAGCAGCTTTATTCTGTTGAGGGTTGTGGGCGTGATGATAGAGCTCGTCTTGGACACTGAAACATGCAGGACATGCAGCCAGCCTATAGGACACTGAGACGCGCCTTATGTAAATTCCCTTATGTATATCAGTACTGAAAGATCTAAGGTTTAAAAAGAAAAAAAAGTATTATTTTTGGTGCTTAAAGACGTTTACAGAAAACCAAAAGCTTTCCACAAAACGTTTATTTTCTGACTTCTTTTGAAACTTTTTAGAACGTGAACTATCCTAGAGTTATAGGCGCTCCATGCTCTTTTAGAAGAATAACGTTTATTTTCCCTTTGCACATTATTGCACAATACTTGCAACGCTTTGAGAACATCCAGCCTCAAAGGTGAAAGTGTAAGATACAGCAAATCAATATCCTAAAATATATATATATTTTTTTAAAGTATTAAAAAAGGATTTTAAATGATCATTTGACAAATAAATCATTATTAAATGGAGTTGCATCAAATCCTGAATTGTAATCATACTGATTTAGTTTATTTTTCATTGCAATAAAGACAAAATCATTTTGCTGCAACAATTACAATGATTTAGTTTTGTGTTTTTAAATTATTATTTATTGAACAATTCTAAAATACTGAGATACATTCTACATAAATCTTTAAATTAAGTTATTCCAATGATAATATTTCACCTTTTTCTGCTTCTGTCTTTAATTACTTTTAGACATTTTTTGCAGCTTTTAAGGTGCTCAACAGGTTTTTTGTAAGATGTTGGATTCACTTTAACTTTGTGAGATTAATCAGTCAAATTATTACTTTATAACTCATCCTATAAGTCAATATTACATTTTTTAATAATCATACAATGTAAATAAGATTAATATTTAAATTGGTATCTTTTGCTTGTGTTGCATCATTTTAAAGTAGTAATTGTCTGTAGTATGATGAGATAATTGCTAATAACTGTTTAGGAACTGACAGTACAGTAATTAATGATCATTATCTCAAGTTTGTGGACAGTAAAAGTGACAGTCATACTGTACAGAGTTTTCTTTGCTGGCATGTAATCCTTAATTTCAGGGGTCAAAGCTGGCATAACATTTTGGTTAGCCTTTCCCAGAACCTCCACCAGTCAGAAATACTAGTTATACATTTCCTCTCCACTACAAGCGGATCACATTTCCCTCTGAAAGCTGCTGAATGATTCCTCCTCTCCCTCTTTTTGTCACTCTTATTTCACGCTCTGAATACTTAGTGGTTAATAGCTTCCCTCCTCTCTTCCCATTCGTACCTTCCTCATTTGTGGACACGCACACACACGCTCACGCGCGCTGTTTTCTCACCCCACAAATTCACACCACTCATCCCGCGTCTCTTCCAGAGCTATCAGAGGAGTCCGATTTTTAATTTGCAGTTAAATGGCGGCCGACACATGCTGCTTACTTGATAATTGACTTACCTCAGCTGACAGGAGAAATGATTAGATCTGAGTATTGGGCGTTCTTATCAGATTTGAATTAGAGGGGAGGGGCTAAAAGTAGTGCCTCAAATTGGGCATGAATAGTTGAGAATGGCTACTTAAACTATGCAGGGTGAAATCAACGCTTCTAAGCAAAGTTGAAAAGTTACAAAACAGAGCAGCACAAGTAACACTTGGCTGCAATTATAGAACTATTATCAATCATATGCATAAACAATTAGACTAGCTTCAAGTAAAAGAGGAATTTATTCATTATTGCTTTTTATTAGGATATTATTGAAACAAAAAAAACATTTACTATTTATAGGAGACTTACATTTAGTTCCAACACATAACTACTCTACAAGACACGCAGAGGACGGTCATTTCACTTTACTAAAAACAAAAACATCAAAAAGACTGTTCTGTTCAGAGGCGTGTCATTTTGGAATTCATTACCAAAAGCTATTTCACAGTCAAAAAGCAAAGTTATTTTCAAATTATCTCTAAAAACATACTTACTTAAAATAAAATAAACACTTATTGACAATATTAAGCAATGCGATTATATTGGGTTGTGTGTGTGGTGGGAAGGCAAGAATCACATTTATGTTTGTAATTTTTTTTACTTATTTTGAATATTTATATATGTTAATACTTATACGTATAGCTATAAATGTAAAAGTTTTGTGAAATGTCTGCAATAATAGTTGCAACTTCTTGGTTGCAACTAATGGGGGTCTGTAATTAAAAAATGTTGGTAATTGCATTAACCACATCTAGGGAAATAAGGAATATTCACAAATAGAAAAACAGAAAAAAAGTTAAATCAATTTTCTTAGGTAGTTTACTTGTTTAATTTTGTTGTATTTCGGTTTATTTTGTTGTATTTAAGTTTACAGTTTTCCACAAATTTTACGAAAAGTTTATGGAGGTTACAACTTATACTTTCTCTTTCAAGGACATATTTTTATTTTTTTTAATTTATCCACAATAATTTCAGGTTTTGGATAATTTTTTGAACCATTGTAAAAGCGTTTTTAGTGGTCTTTTAATTATGATTTTGTCGTTTTTAGTCAGAATCAACAAACTTGTGTCCTTTTCTAGAACATAGTTTCTGCAGAGCGGCAGTAGTTCATCAGAAATTCACCTCTAATTTCTGGGCAAGACTGTTGCCGCGGAGTAAGCCTGCACTCATTTCCTCTCGTTCCCTTGTTTACATACTTTTCCACAAGCTTACAGCCCCTCACAACCCCATTAGCAGTGCAACAAAATTGACAAACAATACCGGAGCTATCCAGCTGTTCAGTTTTGAGCCTGATGTGAGCTCAGATGAAGAAAACAAAGACGTAAATGGATCCACGTGACTGTAAGTGGATGAACCGTAATGGAATGGTGCAGGGGGCTTGTGGCTTGCCGATTGTAGCTTGTACGTAACAACTGCAAGCTTCTTCAAATGAGATTTTTTTATTTGCTCCTCCTGATTCATTACGATCTAAAATAGAAATGTAATTTTCATTTTAATTTTCCTTATACATGCTTTTCGTCATGAAAAAACTTATGCAATTTTCATTGGAGTGGGTCTTTAAGAAAAGTGGTATAAATGGGACTAAAAACTCACTTACATTGTATTACATGTATCAAGAGATTTAGTGGATCTTTAATCTTGTTTAGCATGAACAGCTTTGTGGAAGTTTTTGAATTTTAAGTGATTTCACTCTGAAATGATGGAGCATAATGGCGAATATTTAGCTATTTGTTTCAGAGAACCAAACCACTGTTGGATGCTGAATGTGTTTCCCTGTGTTTTTTTTTTTTTTTTCATCAGCATGCACCTCTGCTGTCCAGTTGTATTCAGTTCATTAGCAAGCTGGCACTACCAAGTGTTTGGAAGCTTCCCGTTTTGCGAATTGATCAGGACAATTTCTATTTATTTCTGCCTCACTCTCTGCATGTGGATCTCTGTGAATATTCCGTGTGGGTGTATGTGTGTGATTAGTTGGGTGATATTCAATCCGCTGGCCTGTCTTAGCAAACCCCATCCTGTTAGTCCTTTACAGTCGTGTTTAGTATTCAGACGGCAGGCGCTGTCGTAATCTGGATTCCAAGGCAGGTTGCTGGGGTTTTTGTTTGCTCTTATGGCCCTGATAATCTTGTTACACTGTTGTCAAGTGGAGCTGGCCCTCCCTGCAGGCCTGAGCCACCCTGTATGCCACCTCCACCACCAGAAATATACCCCCGCCTCCCCCCTTACCCTTCCGCCATTTTGAGACAGTTGTTGATGGAGAAGCCTTGGATGTATCCTTGAAGAATCACCTCTTGAACATCTTTATTCAGCCTCCCACCCCTCGCACCGTCTCCCACCCCTACTTGAGGCAGTAAACGACGGTGATAAATATTCATCAGAGTTGCTCCGTGTGGGGAAGCAGTAGCCTCGATTCCCTTTCAACAACCAGTCCCCCAGCTAATGCTGTCCATCCTTGGCACCACCCCCTAGAGAGATCCTGCAGAGGGGACGAGATAATTAAAACAAGCAACAGGCTCAAGGCCAGACCTATCATGTCACATCAGCATTTATTGCAACAGATCTTGGATTAGTAAGTCTGATAAAATATTAATAGGAGCTTCTCTTTGCAGGTTAAAATGAACAAAGGCAGTTTCTGATTGTTGGCTGGCTTTCTCTCATCATATTAGCTCCACTTGACAGCTCTTTAATTTGGTTCTTGCTGAGATCTTCCTCTTTTTTTTGTCGTATTTAATCTGTTTAACACAAACTTCCTAAATGTGTTGAGTGTGCGTTTGTTCCCCACTCTTAATCTTTTCATCTCTCTTTGTTTTTTCTTCTCTTTCTCTACCTCCCGCCATTCCTTTTCCGTGGGTGACCACACTCAGCGTTTTCTATTTCCTGTGGGTGTGATGTCTCTCCTCCAGAAGCAATCAGCTCTGACTTGTCAGCGTTCTTCCAGGCGATTCATAAAAATTCAGCAGGCATTTACCGAAGCCGTCTGTGTCCCTGCACCTACTACCTCCGGTCCTGCGCTCCGTCCTTCTGCTTTCACCTACTGCTCTTTTTTAGGTCGGCGTTCCAAAATACCTGAAGGAATTCATGTCAGAGAATGTAGTTGAGTTGTCAAATAAAAACAACCTCCTCGCCACTGGGTCGTTCACCGCGCGTTCTCTGATTTTCCTTTGGTCCTTTACAGAAAATCAGCGGTTTGTTTTCATCTTTTTGCCTCCATGTGCAAGGCTTCTTTGTCTGCGTGAGGTATGACATGCCTGATGGTGGAGGGGAGCAGCTGTGCATTGGACCTTGTCTGTGTTGTTCTGCCATGCCCTGTCATTGGTAGCCGTCTGTTGGCAGCAGGCTGTGCTGGAGGCTTGCAGCCTGGGCGCTATGTTTCCTCCATGTCATATGGTGAGCTTTCCAAATGCCAAGCCATGCCTACTATGTTACCCTGCACAGCTGTGTGACAGAACTTGCCTCCTAAACCTGCAACATGTGCCAGTTCTTTGCATCATTACAGTCTTGCGAAATAAATGTCACATGAAATTCAAAAAATGCTTTCTTTCTTTTTTCTCATCCCTGTAGCTATTAGTGTGGTACTTTCCCCTCTATTTATCCATTATCTGTGCATCATCAGGCAGACCATTATCCCATTATGTTTTGCATCTGTGGTCCAAGTGCTTACTGGAAATTAGCCACCACAAAGGCCTGTGAAAGGTAGGTGTTACTATCAGACAGCTATTTATAGTCTGCCCATCAGGGATGAAGCTATCACGTTTTAAAAAGTCGCTTTTTATATTGGCATCTGCTGTGTGAAGCTTTTTGCTTTTATAAGGAGCCAGAGGACTTCTTTTGAAGTAAAAGCATCACAAATTCCAGTCACAATCTGACCTCGTGTTCTGTCCCCAGTCTGTGTGATAGTGCCATATTCAGGTCATTTTTAACAAGCGTCTGTCTCTCCCTGTTTGGCTCAGGTGACCAGTCCACCTGTAGCACCCCGTTGTTGCCATGGAAATATCCTGGCCGTCTTGGTGCACTTCAGAGCAACGACTCTGCTTTGTTTCTTTCCTCCTCACACCGAGCTTCTCTGCACACATCACGCTTGACTAGTTTAATGTGCAGGTAGGGAGGAGATAAAACCATGCACACGCTCCACTCTAATTCCTCTCGTATTCTTCTTTTTGATGCCCTTTTTTTCAGCTCTGATGCTAAAAGTTGTGAGAGTCGGTGTGTTCAGCTGGAACACACTACTGGCTGTTTCAAATCAGCTTACTGAGGCAAAGTAATGGCTGGGCTGACTGTGGTGGGTGCTTGTGTCGCTGACACAGCAGATACTGTGTGTGGAGTAGAGCACCCAGGGCCACAACTGTGTGTGTTTGCGGGTGTGTTTATATTTATCCGGTGACAGAGCTCACATGGTGGAATGCCCGACCTTCTGTCCGTGTTAACACCGGCAGGTTAGATTTCTTGCCTGTACAGCTTCTCCCGGTCTTCCCTCACCACTGATATGGCAGAATAAACTGCAGTGCAATCTTGTTATTCTGGATATTCCCGGGCTCTTAAGTACAATATATCCCCTTTACATTGATTTATGGGATTTTAGCTGGGCACCCGCCAAGACAGGTGCGAGTGTCTAGACTGGATAGCTTAGTCAGTAAAAGAAGGCCTGTGTCCCTTTGGTGAGATGATTTTAGCTGACTGTGGAGGAGCAATATAGAGGCTCTAGTCTGTTTTCCCTCTGACTTGAGTTAAAGAAATAGTTTATTTCTGAAAAGTAGTTAACTAACATTCCCCGATAAGAGTTTAAATAAATTTTCTGCTGAAGTCTTAGTCATATTGATCCGTACGAGTGCTGTGGGTTTTTGGGTTTTCCTGTCCCACTTAGGGTCGAGTTGAAGAGGAGTGCAGGTGTATCTTGCAGTTCCCTTGTGGGTCATGCAGCCACCTTAAGGGATGTCATAAGATTGGAATGCAAGATTGTCATGCATGTGGTACAAAGGGACGGTGTAAAGCCTAACCGTATGCTACACCATTAAACCAAGTGGTGTGGAATGTGAATTGTTGCATACCTACTGCAATTGTGCTAAATTTAAGAAGGATTTAGTATTTATTGTTTTAATATATTACACCGGTGCAGGAATCAGCAACCTTTAACAGTAAAAGAGCCATTTGAGCTTGATTTTTACTGATCAAAAGGAGCCGCATAGTCTTACTTTAGCCTTTAAGAAAATTGGATTTGCATTCATGACCTTCGGTTTTAAAAATAAGTATGAATTATGTCTATTTTTTGGCACAAACAAAATCAAAAATATAAAAAGAACTTAGCATCTCTCAAAATGTGATCTTTTTTTTATGTTTGACTGAAGCTAAAATAACCTATTTTCAAAATAAAAGATGATCTGTGCAGCTCTGGGCAGCTAGTAGCCAATGTTGTACAGCACAAGATAATATGTGCTTAACTCATAAAAGATCGAACTTTTTACTAAAGTTTTGCTTATAAAATCTGTGCATTCTGGAGGTAGTGTTGAGAAAGAAAACAATTTCCGGTCAACAAGTATGTAAAAACCTACATAGTTTTTCATCTATGTGCACCTCAGCCATCAATTTATAAATTAAAATAATCTGAATTAAATAAATGCTAATGAAGTAATCCTTACTTAAAACAATTTTCATGTTATTTTCTTGTATTTATTTATTTTCTGTTCTTTTTCCCCTCTTTGTCCTCATCAGTCTTACACTGCGGGATTTTGTTATTTTAGTTTAGGGCTGGACTTTGGTAGTTTTTGCTTGCGGGCTTTGTTTATTTAGTTTCTTTAGGTAGTTTTGGTCAGGCAGCCATTAGCAGGGAGCTGCTGACTCAGATGGTCAACATGGCCGGGTCAGCAGTCTCCCTGATTTATTTTATGTTTGGCCAAGGAGCCACCATGGAGAGATAAAAGAGCCACATGGGGCTCTGGAGGTGCAGGTTGCAGACCCCCGCACCAGGGTTATTGAGGGCAAACCAAAAGGTTTTTCTTCATTATTACTTGCTTAAAAGCAAAAAAAAAAAAAAAAAAAATCAGAATTTTTAGTTTTTAGCTATTGTTTTGTAATAAACAAATCATATATTAATTTGAAACAAAACCAAGACTCAAAAATCAAGGTTTGAACTGAATAGTAGGGAAAGTGAACCACTGCATCCGGATCCGGCCCGCCAGACGCTTTAATCCGGCCCAGTTGTGAAGAGAATAAAATAGAAAGTAGTTTGGAAAAAGTACGTTTCTAGCCCCATTTTTGTGGAGAGTTGTGGTTCTTTAAAAGAAAATGACCCAAATGCACAATTCCACCACTAGGGGGAGCACAAGAAAACTAAAACCTGCATGACAATAGATGAAGAAATACACAGCATATCTTTGCAAACGTCTACCACATCTGGGTAAGATGCAGTTTGGTTCCGCGGGAGCCTCAACGCTGTTAAGTTCCTATAAAAATGATAAGGTGTGACACCACAATTACCAAAATGTCGTGAAAAAAAAGAAAGATTGACGTAGAGTACCGCGCTTTCTAGGAAAAGTTTTATTTATTCATTTAGCTGAATGCAAAACCCGGATGCCTGGTGTGTAATCAACAATATAACCACCATGAGACTCACAATAAGGAAAAGTTTCACCGTTAGCAGGGGATAGTTAAGGAAATAGATTAGTGACTTGCACTATTACTGTAGATAACATTGTGCTTGAACATTATGCTCATTATTCCAAGGTTAGTGCAGACAGCCCCGATACACCCGTAAGGGCAGTGTTGTTTGAGGGTTAAACTGTGTTGCATTTAAGAACAACCCGTCCTGCAGGCAGAGATGCAAAACCACAAATATAGTTGGTTCTTTGTAATAAATGCACTAAAAAGCCATGTGCCACTTGTTCAGCAAACTTGGCAACACTTTGGAAGAAGTCTGAACTCCATGGCCCACTTTTTGTATTTTTGGGACGTTGTCAAACTCTAGCTTCCTTTCCAGAAATAAATTCTTTTGTAGTTCATTGAGATATTTTTGAAACTGCTGTAACCCCTGTTTGATACGACTGATGATTGATCTCTCCACAGAACGACCAGCAGTGCAGGTGAACACCGCTGTTGTGGCATGACGACCACAAACAAGGGAAACAAGGCCTTAAAGGTGAATATAAAGCTCACTCAAATGACTCCCAAATAAAGCTTTAAATCGTGAACGTTAATGTCAATCTCAACACTAAATAATCAGCATCTACAGGTGAAGAGGGAGCCGGGGGAAAATGGCACCAGCCTAACGGATGATGAACTGGTAACCATGTCCGTACGGGAACTGAACCAGCATCTACGGGGGCTTTCAAAAGAAGAAATCCTGCAGTTGAAGCAGCGGCGGCGCACCCTGAAGAACAGAGGCTACGCTGCCAGCTGCCGGGTGAAGCGGGTCACTCAGAAAGAAGAGTTGGAAAAGCAGAAGGCGCTGCTGCAGCAGGAAGTGGACAAACTGGCCACCGAGAACGCCAGCATGAAGGTGGAGCTGGATGCTCTGCGCTCGAAGTACGAGGCCCTGCAAAGCTTCGCTAGAACTGTGGCGCGAAACCCCGTGGCCTCGGCGCGAGGACCCATGGCCTCCGTTATAGGGCCGCTCATCCCTGGTAAAGTAGCTGCCACCAGCGTCATAACCATCGTCAAATCCAAAACAGAAGCTAGGTCGTAGTAGCAGAGTGGACCAGGGGAGGATGGTGAATTAGTCAGTGCATTGTAACATGGCGCAGGATTTCCTTTGGTAAGATCTCAGTTTACTGTAACACTAACTATATGCTTCCCAGTTCACCCTCAGCAGTTTGACTCAGCAGTCTGTGCTTCCCACAGGACTTTTCTGCCTGGAGTTACCAATTCCGAATGTTAATTTATTATTATTTATGTATGTAAGGTGCTTGTTTCTTTAAATCTAAGCTTTTGAGTTTTCCCGTCCAAAATGCTGACTAAACTAATAGTCATTTCTACATCTCATTCCCTATGATAGAGTATAAATAGACATCACAGCTTGAATCTCTCTGCTTGTTATCCTGCACTGACTCTAAAAGGGAGGACAAACTATTCTATTGGTTTAATCCATGAAAAGAAAAAAAAATCTAAATTTCAATCTCAAACAGCATTTGTTTTGTCACATTTGTCTGTAAAGAGTCTAGGCGTAAAACAACGCTCCCCAGCCTCTCTGTTTATGCAGCTTCAGCGAGGTCGTTACCCGAGCACACGCGGTGTGCCGCCACTTCTAGCCTGTAGCCAGGTTGCAGGACCAGCTAGACGGAGCTCACGGAAACAGGAGTTTATGACTGGTAGATGCAATAATATACGTATGCACTGAAAACAAAGAGAATCTCACATGTTTGTGGTAAAAGTGAAAAATCGATCAGCACTTCTCAGAGATATTGTTCCAGAGATGAGTGCCATTTCTGTGTCACAGGATTCTTCTACAGTATCTGAAAAACCTGAATGTTATTGAAGTAATATCCTCATTTACTGAGGGCAGCAAACAAACAAACAAAAAAAAAGTGGAAAACATTGTTTTGCTAATGTGTTTTTTCTTTAAATTTTGTGGGATATATATATTAATATATATATAAATATATACTTTTTGTAATTACTTGTTAACAGGACCGTCAGATATTTCCAAAAGAAGGTCTTTACGCGAGCTTTACTGTTTCAATTGTTAAGGCGTAGAAATCTTTGTCTAATGTTTCAGCTCCTTGTTTTATTTCCTTGGTAGATTCATTTCTGTTCTTTCTAGAAATATAGAAAAAGAAAAGAAAACGAAAAAAAAAAAAAATAATCCTGTGACATCTTTTTTGCAATTGTACCAAAAGTGGCTTACTATTGAAGTCTGATAGCTTTTTTCTAGTGACTAGGCGCGTACAGTGGGGTAGCGCGTGACGTGACGTGTAAGTGACAAGTCGGCAGTGTCGTTCACTGTATAGATGTCAATGCTGTGCTATTTAAACAAATCTGTAGAGCTAAACTAGATGGTGTTAACAAGGTCAATTGTCTTGTGCGTATCGGCATCTGTGATATCCTCTGCTTCCTCGGTGTTAGTTCCAAACCATATCGTCATTATCAGTTTACTGCACTGAGCTAATGAAGACAGAAATGGCATCAGAATTTCCCAACACTTTTTAAAGTCCCCCTATAACATTTTTTTTTTATTAAAAAAAAAAAATGTTCCAAGTAGTGTTTTAATTAAAATTATGATGTTTTTAGCCAGAATCCAACAACCTAAATGTCTTAATAAGCCATTTTTTATGTTGATCTGAAGCCTCAGCCTGCAAAATATCCTCTGAGGGGGCGTGGCTTTTGGAGCTGAGCAGCGCTGCTCTGTCTCGTGACGTATTAACACTTCATTAATTCAAACAGAGCATTTCTGCAACACTTTGACAGCGATTTAAAAGGAGAAATACTTGGAAATATTATATTTATATTTGTTCTTTTTCATAAGAAAAATGCCACAAATACATGTTAAAAACTCATTGGAGGGGGACTTTAAACAAGTCGTCATTATTGTTTTTGCACCTAATGAATGCCTTCAAAATAAACTCTCTGTGACCTGAAAGTTACAGAAAGGTTTCATCGTCATTCCAACTCGATACGAGTTCGATTGCAGACGCAGAATGAATTAACCTCAAATTCTTGTGATAAATTTGAATGAGAGAAAAAAAAAATCCTTCAGGGTCCTTTAATTTGACTGGTTTTCGTATTGAGAGCAGCTGAGGGCTTTTACGTATGCACTAAGCACCTGTTTGTTTTTGCTCAGGACAAAACAGGACAAAAAAAAAAAAACGGTCAAACAATTCTGTATTAGAAAAGCGACGAGGACGGCAGCTCTTTTTCTTCCTTCTCATGTTTTTGTAGTCATAAAGGGCTTCAATCCCCACTCGGAAAGAGACGCGGCGCGAGCGCAACGAGTTACAATCAGCAACTGCCAGCGGCGCTTCGTCTGTCGCTCTGCTCCCCACTCCTACACCTCAAGGTGAAAGCTGTTGCGTAACCACATGTGTGGCGACCCCGCTAAACCTACACTCATCCCCACATCTCCGCGCCAGAAATCCGGTGACGTTTCGGTGCGAACGGCCTCCCTTTCCGGACACGCTTTGCCGCCTTGCAGTGACTGGCTCTATGTGGCTCTCGACGTAGCCCAGTATTGATGTTGCCGTCTGTGTTGCCGTGGCAGTTTTGTGGAGTGAATCTTTTTTACGTGTCCCCGAGCTTTGAATCTCCTCTGGAGGCGGCGACTTCTTTTCCTTTTTCCCTCACACATGCCCGTGTATAGTCTGTAGGTATTGATGACCATTGTGAAAAAGTGACCCTTAATATGCAACTCAGTGGAAAGGTGTGAGAGAGTAGATGTGAGACTAATCAATATTGTCAAGAGTTTTTAGATGGTGATATTTGGTTGTTTTGTTATTACTTTTACCTAAAAGCGTAATTGGCCTTTTTTTTTTTTTTTTTTTTTTTACATTCAGTTTAGAGTCAAATGGGCCAAATTAAATTTGGTGGAAATGTTGAAAATAGTGAAATAAACGGAGTAGGGGTGCTGCGATCTATTCTATCACAAGGGCCTCTTGCAATACTTTTTTTTTCCTTTTGTTACACCTGCAGGGGTGCAAGCGTTTGTGTGTATTTGTATGAGTGATTCCTCTGCTGCTGCACCTGTCATTAGTGCTCTTCGTTTGCCGTAGCATTTCTGTTCTGTGTTGTATGTACTTGAAATTGATCTTTACACTGTAATTTGTTCTGCTGATTACATTTTCTATTGGTTCTAGTTTTTTTCTCTAATACAACAAACCAGTTGGGGAGGATAAATTACAGCACTTGTGTTGCGATTGTTTTTAAGAGCTCTCAAGACGTCGGTTTGTTTGTTTGTTTTTGTTTTTTTCACCTGGAATGATGCTTTTTAAACAAACTGCAGGTTTTGTTCGATGGAGTGGGTCTGTGTTTTAAAGTTAATTAAAATTTGACTAAAGTGGGTAATTAATTAAAGAAAACGGATTAGTTTTTGTTATTTTTCCGTATTGAGTTGTAATAAAATGTCGCAGTACTTTGTATCAAAACAGACAATAGTGAATTGTAACTATTTATAAATTAAATTATTGTACTTTTTTCAATCTGTAGATAAGTACTATGTATTCATATACAGTAACAACTGTGGATTTCAATGTGATTCTCTGAGGTGTCTAAGTTATTGATGTATATAGTGTATGTTTGTTGATACAGCTTACTTTATTTTCTATAAGACCAATAAAATGTTTTGCAAAATGACTCCGAGTCGTGTTGCAATTAGGTTTTGTCATGTTCTGTGGCGTCATTGACCCACTTTGATACTTGTAAAAATAAACTGGCGGGGAAGGCTTTTTGCCGTCCAGGGTGGGTTTCAGAAGACAGCGATCATTTAGATGGCACAATTTCTTTTTCTGTGATCCAAAAAAAGCTGTTGAGCGACCCACTTTGGCTAACCTCAGCGGGCATATTTTTGGCCCGACACGAGTAAAACATTAGAGTCATGAAGGATGTCTAGGTGTGCTTGTCCTAGATTAAGAGCTAGTGAGTTAGTCATCTCTGCTCCCTGTGGAGCTCCTAACAACCCCCCCTCCTCTCCCCCTGCTCAGTGCATCTCATCAAACATCAGCCTCCTCAGCAGTGTTTCAATCCCTGCACATTCCAAACACATCTCCTGAGAGAACGTGCACCGACAAAGACAAAGATGGCTAAAGACGAGCTACATCTTGCAGCTTCACCCTGCAGGGCGAGTCGGAGCCCCCGGCGACGCCGTTCTTCCCCGTCTCCTAAACGCAGGCGGCCTCCACAGGTTTGCGTGACCTGTGCTTTAAAGCGCACTCCCGCTCTCTCCTTGGACACGCGCCCCAGACTCTTGCGTGCCCTCTGAAGAGTTGATTAATTTGGCAGGTTGGGTTAAGGTGAGCTGGTGGGCTATCTAGGACAGCATTCTTCATCTTCACCCACTTCTGCAGCAGGTGTCTGCCCCAGTTCGCCGACCATAACCTGCTGTACAATTAATGTTGCGCTCAGACCATCAGCAAAACTGATTGCAGATGCCCTACCCCGATATTTTTTTATTTGTTGAACACAAAAGCTATTCATATCAAAATCAATAATATATGATCCAATATCTATATATTTATATATGGGAATCTATCTCCTTGTGTCCCTATAATACAGAATTAGAAATTTAATTTAGTTCTGTTTATTAAATTGATCTCATCCTGGATTTTTTATTTTAATCATACGTAAGAAAGTGTTTGCTACTCAGTAATTAGTTTATAATATTTGCTATGGGTCAAGCAAATTGTTGCTTTTTTTTCTTTTTTTAGTAAAGTTGACTTAGGCTTCCCTCTGCTGGCAGCAAACCAACAATCACAGGTGATTGTGAGTTTCGCTCCTCCCCAGACGACACAAAAACAGGTGGAATCACATTCTAATCCACATTTTACTTTTTTTTATTATTTCATTTTAATAATACATACACTTAGCATTAACGTTTTAAGACAAATTATATTATTTGTTGTCTGTATAGGTCAGAGGTCAGCAACCTGTGGCTCTTTTATCCCTGTATTGCTTTTTAGCTTCAATGAAAAATGCTAATGATTGAATCCATACTAGATTAGTTATTTACATTTTGTTATTTCTGCTTAAATTTTTAACATGTCAAACAACTAAGCAAAAAATGTTTACACTAAAGTTGTTAAAGTTTTTAAAAAATGCAGTTTAAAATGATTAAAAATGATTGTGTTTTGTGCCTCACATCTTAGAGAATGACGATAAAAAGTTCAGTTTATTCTAAATGTTTTGTGTGTTTTTTTTATAGAGATTTTACTAAAATGTTGTTTACACCTGAGAGTAAAAAGGGGAAAAATTATGGTGGTGGAACCAAAATCTTAAAGATAAAAAACATCACAAAATAGACAAACATGTCCGGACACACAAAGGCTCTCTCTGATTTTGCTTTCTAATATTTTGGGATTTCTATCGGTTTCATTTGTTTTGTTAGTTGTTTGTTTTCCAATGTGTTAGATTAAAGTTGGCAAAAAATATTTTGCATGTTCATGTAAGGGTCGAACCTGACCCATAACACGGTAGGTAACAAAAGTTAATAATTTAAAATAAAAAAAATACATCAAGCTAATTAATTTCAGAGATTTGTTCTTCAGTAAAATTTAAGTAACACTATAACCTTTGTTTTGTTTATATGATTCTCTTGAGGTTATTATTTTTTTCTGGTTTTATTGAAATCTAGAGACATACTTACTTTTTAAAGGCCCCCGAAACCCATAGAAGAAAATAATAAAAACATAATGTTTATGGATATGGAAGATAACCTAGAGATTAAAAAAAAAAAAATGAATGACTGATTTTAGTGTATTTTAAAGCTGATTTAAAACACGGGTCAAAATTGACCCGCTAACCCCGTGGGTGGTGACAGAAAGCTAACACAAGAGGAGGTTCAAATGACTAAATGAGTCAGTTCCACTTATCCCTAAGGTAGAGGTCAACACATCCACAGAACGTGAAAAACTGAATCCAAAATGTAAGAATTGCATCTTTGAATTTCTGTCACTCTGTCCAGAGCCAAACCACCCCCCATCTCTTCACACCACAGCATCATCCTGCTGGTGTGCACACAGATCTTAAATACAATGACACCACCTCAAACCAGACCCTGAGAGGTCCTACAGAATGGCTAAAAGAAGAAAGTTTAAGAGGCTGCTGACAGATCATCACACAGAAAACACAAGCTTCATTGCATTCATGCGGTTTTGGAATGACCAGAAACATGACTCAGAAAACAGACATGAACACCAGAATAACAAAGAAATCTTCAAGAATGAAAAATAACTTTCTGGACGTAAACAAAGGTCAGTGTATTTATAATGCACTCAATTAAACTCAATCGAACAGGAGGCCAAAATCCAAAACACACAGTAGGTCACGGGCCGAGCACGACATTTATTGAATGCATAAAAAAAAAAAAAAAAAATGAAAACTTTTAAAACTTAACTTTTTTAACATAAATGTGAATTACAGGCAGGAATATTATTCCAGAATAAATCAACCTAAAATTCAAATAATTTTCAATATTTTACTCTCCATAAAGTATATATTCTGTCAAAACTGGGATGTTACAAGATAACATTGGACCAATAATAATAATAATAATAACATAAAATAATCTGGGGGGCCGGGTATAATTACCATTAGGGCCAGATCCGGCCCCCGGGCCTCAACTTTGACACATATGATTTATGAGGAGACACCGGAATTATAGGGAAAATCAAACCTTAATAAGTGTTATCATTAATGGTATTTATTTTAGTTTAACGGGCCACAAATATCCCCCGGGCCACAGTTTGCCTGACCTATGACCTCCAAAAATCCACAAAGAGGGAGTTTCTCTCAGATATACCATCAGAACCAGTCACTAATACAACAAAACTACTGTTAATGTCCTACAACCAATAAAAGAAGGAGTCATGTCTTCTTCCTATGAGTATATAATAATCAGCTTCAAGTGTATTTCAGAACTTATTGGAAGCATCTTCAATTATTAGACATGTAGTTTTATTTTGAAAAAAAGTGGAGTCAATTATAGTAAAATTCACTTAATTTACCCAAAATACAAAAGTTATTTTAAAAAAACAGGCTGTTAAATGACCAGATTTAATAAAGGTGTGTTAATAAAATATACAATTTATTGGGGTTTTAAAGCACAAAAATATTATTTTTTGTTTATTTTATGTTTTATGCAACATGGAAAACTACAGGGTCCATAAGGGACATTAAAGTAAAAAAAAAAAAAATAGTGGTTTCTAGTGCGCACCTTATAGTATCTCGTGCGCACCGTCCGGTGCGCACGAGATACTATAAGGTGCGCACTAGAAACTGTGTTTTTAATTAACTTAGTCCCTATAGGCTCTGTAGAAAACCTCTTAGGAATATATTTTTTATATATTTAACATTTTCTTAAATGAGCTCTAACTATGTTGAATCTATAGATTCCTTTGGTGTGAAAGTCATAAAATCGGACGTACAAACGAAATATTGTCACGTGACAGAGGAAACCATCTCTGTTATGCAACCGCGCACAGAGACTCTTTGTTAGTAGATCCAGTAAAGTGGTAAAAAGGCAAGCTGGAGGAGGTTTTTCAAAATAAAACTAGTTTAAAGCATGACGAGGCTCCGAGCTGCAGCGCAGTGGTGTCGTCCTTTGGATGCTTCCTGCATCCTCTGACAGCTTGACGCACCCGTGCGTCGCTGCGTCTCTGCGTCGCTCTTGGAGAAGGAGGCGTTGGCGCATCGCGCCACTGCTGACGCTCCCCCCTCCTCTTCATCCTCCTCCTCCTCCTCCTCTGCTGCTGTCAGAGAAACCGGCTGACCCGCACCGAGGCGGCGCACACACACCTGACACCTGCGCCAAAGCCATCGCTTGCTTCCACACGTACCCATCCAAAGCTCCAACCGAAACCTCCAGGATGATCAAGAACGGTCATCACCATCCCCAAGTGAACGCAGGCGCCGTGAAAGACACCGCAACGACCCCCGGCGCTGCAGCGTGCAGCCCCGAGAAGAGGAGGAGGAAGATCCGCGTGTGGTGCGATGGATGGTGAGTTACTTATCGGATTATTCCCAGTGTGACGGGATCCAATAAGGCTGCCTCAATCATTTGCATCAGGCTGGTGTGTCTGAACGTGTCAGCCTCTCTTCTGCCTCTGGGACAGGCCTGCTGCAGGTCACATCAGCAGGCTTCAGAACAGGCAAAACTTTCTGTCAAAAGATGCTCCGATCTCCCAAATCAGCAAAATCACATTTCTAAAGTCATTCCTGTTTGTATTCATTTAGTTCATTGGTTCTCTAAAACATGTTTGATCAATTAATGAGTAATATCTGGCATTTTCCCCCCTTTTTTTGCATTTATAAATTTAAATTTCTCTCTCATTGAGGCCCAAATCCCATCATCCAAACTGATAGTGGTATTGCTGCAACCCAAAACCCTGACCGGACCACCTGGAAGAATGAAAGGTTCGGTTTTGCCCAAAGACACTTCGACAGATGGGCAAGCCAAGTGGGAATTGAACCTAAAACTTATCATTTAGAGGTCAACCGCTATCACCCTATGCCACAGCCTCCCCTTAACTTCATGTATTTAATATTTTTCATCTGTATCCTTAAACTCGTATTCATTTTTAACCGTTTTTTTCATAATTTGTTTGTGTTTGTTGCTCTGACATACAAACACAACATAGTACAGATACTTTAGACATTCTTAGAAGACATTAAACAATTATTTTTATAATTATTCAAGTACATATTTTAAAAAAAATACATCTACAAAAGCACCTTGGAAGCGTTCATGGTTTCATAATTTCTGAAAAAGCTGATATTTAATCAAATCTTTATGGACAAATACAAAAGGCCTTACAAGCTGTGATATTCTGTAGGTGTAATTGGGGACTAGGGGAGCTTTGTAGGACTAAACTTTAAAACCAAGAGCTTATAACTTCTTCATAACCTCTTTGTCTTGCATAGCAAAAAGTGTCATCACAGTGACTTAGAAAATCAAAATAAAAGCATCACTTTGAGGTGAACTTGCTCATGAAGAACCAGGATTATCTAAACTGTTTCAGAGGTGATAAATGAACCTATAGAGCTGAAGTTCTTGTACACTTAAAATGTGTTTTACAGAAACTAGAAGAACTAATGATCATTTTTAAACCTTCTATAAAAAAATAATAATAGAATAAATAAATAAGTAGTGTGTTTTCAACATTTAATTGTTATAGAAATTTGAGAAGCTCTTTACAAATTTCTCAGTAATTCGTAAATATTCAGTAGCAGGACAAAGGATTTAAACTCTTTTGGTTGTTCACTGCTGTCAGTGGTGTGATTATCCAGTTCCCTTATATTTGTGGTATTGCATAGCTTCAGCTACAGAAAATATTGAGTTTTGGCCAGCTCATCCCACCATTATTATTATTATTATTAGTTGTGTGTTTTTAGATCTTATTAGCAGATAAATGTAGTTTATAAATGGGGACTGCTGCTTTAATAGACATGGAAACACATTTGATTTTAGTATCTATACTTGAAAAAATAGTATAAATAGTTCTCTCAAAAGTGGAAAGATAATAATCTTACTATTGATTTAGTTTGGGGAACAAATTTTTAAAAATTTTCCTGAAAAATTACTAAAAACTCCATTGTAAAAAAGAAAAATCCAACTCCAAGGTTATTCTAACTCAGGTGAAAAAAAAGCATAAATTGGTTTCAAATGAAACCACTATAACTCAAGTATTTAGTTTTGCTCCAAAAAGAAAGAAAAAGTATAACTGGAGAGGTTTTTCAATAGTTATTTAAAGCAAATCCTTTTAATTTTTCTTACTTAGAGCAATATCTGATATTTTTTCTTGCTGTCTAATCTAACAATATTAGAAGTTTTATTATTTCCTAAAAATAACCAAAGAGAACCTTTTGTTTTGGATATGTGACCATTTCCAGTTGAATTGAAAAACTGTGTAGATTAAACTATAATCTCAGATGACAAAGACTTTTATCTCAGAATCTGAATTTTTCCCGTATGAAGGCCAGGATTATGTTTGCTTTTTCTAGTAGAATTCCTGGCATGCACGTGTGGCCGCGTGTTTGTGGACTGGTGGCATGTTGCAGAATATTTGGGATGCCGGAGTATTAGCCGGTGGGATGAGCATGCAAAGAGAACCCGTGTCAACAGCTGTCAGGTCACCATCCTCGCTCACACCTGCCAAGCCCCGGTGTGGGTTTTGGTGCACCGCCGGCTGCAGAAAATGTTGCTGCACGAAGCTTAATGACGGGGAATTTTCACACTCTTCCTGAGTTCTGCTTTGTCAGCAGAAGGAAAAGAAAGCAGGAACATTTCTTTTTCATTTTTTTGGACACTGGTAATTTATCACCCTCGTAGATGTGAGTTCGTCATCATGTAGGAACAGTGTAAAGTTCACTTCCACTATCTGCTGAGATGGTGTGCCTCAATAAAGCAGTAAACACGCCCTCTACAGCCTCTTTGGACTGTAGGGTTATCTAAGTGTTCTGGTAATTAACCATTAAATACAAATTCTTTGTATTTTCTTTGCTGCACATTACCTCTTAATCCAGCTTTATCCCTTCAGCGCTGTTTGGGTGTCTACTAACAGCCTGCGCTAGTTAATATTTCATAATCCAACAGTGATACGGTCATGATCGATCCCAGCAGGAAGAAAACAAAAATACATTTAGATTTAGGCTTTCTACTCCGGCTTTAAAGTCTAAAAGCCTTCTTCTGGTTTAATCCGGTTTACTTTAGTGAGTTTTTTTAATCTCTTGTTTTATGCCCCCCCCCCCTCCTTGCATTCTTCTTGGTCGGCTCCGTCACCTTAGAGTCTCAACACGGATCTTATTTCCACAGTTTGACAACACAAGGAGTCAGTGTTTACACGCTGGTGAACCTCAAAGTGACGGTTTTTCTAAAGTTAAAACATCAGTTTGTTGGAATTTTTAAAAGTACTATTTAAAAAAATGTTTCTTTAGATGATTTATAGGCAAAATGTGTGGAAAATAATGCAGAGCAGTTCTAACACCTGTCTCTAGAAGTGTAAAAAGATATGAGCAGTGTCATTTTCCTATTATTCTTTTATTATGATTCCCTTTTGTGGAATTTTGATTTTAGTTTGGCTGAAATTAAAAAGTATTAAGCATAATAAAACACATTTTAATAAAACAAACAAGGATATTTGAAATGTGTAGATAAATATTGTTAAATAACCAATTAATTATTAAACCTCATGGTGGGAAAGCAATAAATGTTTTATGGCACAGAATTTATGTCACGAGTGGTGTTGTCACTGAATAAAACTTTAAAGTTGAATCGAGATAAACATGTGAGGTCGGCTGTAGTGATAGAGACAGAGTAAGGAGGTTATGATAGATTTTTACGTTACAGTTTTCACTTAATCTACATATGACTAAAGGTAAAAAAAAATATTTTTATACATAGCAGTGATCAGATACTTGTCCAAAAACATGGTGAATTGTATTATTTTGCAGTAAAAAGCAGAGTATATGTTAAGATCATGTATTTTTAACAGTTATTTATGTTTTATGTTAATGTAATGCTCCTCTCTAGAATTTATATTTAATAAAATACCACTATTTCTTTTGGAATCTATTAAAGTTAATGTGATCCCACTTGATAAATGATATTGCTCAAAGCTGAATTTAATTAATTTATTTTATTATTATTTGTTTTTTGTATTTAATTATTATTTTGTTTTATTATTATTATTCTAATTTTCACAACTGAATTTGACTGAGATTATTTTACTACTTTTAATTGATCAAATCAAATCAATTTAAATGAAGCAAAACTTTATTTATAAAGCACTTTTCGTACACATGTAACGCAAGTTTGTTTTTTCTTTTACTTAAACCCAGTTTTCAAAGCTTAATTATGCTACAGCGATTACTATAATATGATGGCGTGTTTGTGTTTTTGCAGTTACGACATGGTGCATTATGGGCACTCAAACCAGCTTCGACAGGCTAAAGCTATGGGAGATTACCTCATCGTTGGAGTTCACACAGACAGTAAGACGTCAGATTATATCTTTTAAAAGTACACACCGTTTTTTTATTATTATTTTACTACACAAAAGTGGAGAATGACCTCTATCTCCTTTTACAACTTTAATTATCACTACGTGTGGTTTGTTTTGCAATCCGTTCATTTCCAAGGTGGAGTTGAAAGTAAACATTGCAGAATAATAAAGGTGTGACATCATTTTCCTTTGTTATTTGATAAAAAGGAACATGTGGTTCTCACAAAAATGCCTCTTAATATATAGTTTATAGTTGCAGTTTTGAGAAGAATAAACCACCTTTCTCATTTTAATGAACACCCAGTTTTACATAGCGTACGTCTCCTACTGTTGCTGAATTGAAAAAGGTTCAACTTTGTGATAGAGTGAGAGTCTAGTAGTCAACGAAGCAGATTTACACTTTGTCCATTTATTTTTCTCTTACAAACAAGTTTCTGAATGATCATCTTGTCATTTAGGACAGCAATTACTTTACCTACTGTGTAAAACTTATTGAAATTTGTAAGAGGAAATACGTTATTTGAGATTGCTGTATAAGTTAATTTAAAAAAAACATAAAAATGCTTTATAAAGTCAGACCATATGCAAGAAAAAGTAAATTAATCATAAATCAAACTATCTTTATTGTAAAATAATATACAAAATATTCATTCAGTGTGGAGATGACTTCAAATGCGTTCTTATATACTTATTTCCTAATTACCAGTAATTCCCAAGTTGTTGTGGTTTTTTAGGTGAGATCTCAAAGCACAAGGGTCCGCCCGTTTTCACCCAGGAGGAGAGATACAAAATGGTGCGAGCCATAAAATGGGTGGATGAGGTCGTGGAAGGGGCCCCTTATGTCACCACGCTTGAGACACTTGACAAGTACAGCTGCGATTTTTGCGTGCACGGAGGTACTGTCCATACCGGCACGTGAAGGTTCTCTAATCCTAAATCATAATGAATCAGTGATAGATGACAGAGGTTCGGTTTTTTGCAGATGACATAACTTTAACCGTGGACGGAAAAGACACGTACGAGGAAGTGAAGAAGTCTGGACGCTATAGGTGAGCTGTCCTAGTTAACTGAAGATCATGACGCTGAGAAGTAAACATCGTGGTTTGTGCAATTTTAGGGAGTGTAAGCGAACCCAGGGAGTGTCAACCACAGATTTGGTGGGGAGGATGCTGCTGATGACCAAAGCACACCACAGCAACATTGTAAGTATTCTACGAGTCTTTCTGTTTGCCTGCAGCTTCGTTTTAAAACTAATTTTAATTTCTCTGGTTCCAGGACAGTTCAGACTACAAGCAGCATACAGATAATTTTGGAAAGGTACATTTTTTCATGACCCTCCTAAATGTGTAGCTAAACATGTCTATTGGAAGCGTTTGAGAAAAAAACAAGTTTTTGAGTAATTTGCTTGTTTTATGCTGTCTATGTTGGTGTGTTACGATATATAAAAAGTACTTTGTAATAAAATTTGATTTGATTTCTCTAAACTTGTTTGTCATTCAATGAGGAAATAGTGCTGTTAGAGCCAAATTTCAGCTTTTACCCAAAAAAATAAAAATAAAAAAAATTGTAAATTTAACTTCTATTTTTGGAGGGCAAAAAATAACTAAGTGTCAACAGGTTTTGATCTCAAATGGTTACTAAAAGTTTCCCTTTTAGCCTTTCTTTTTCCAAATACTTATTCTCGACACTGGGTGGCAGTGATGCAGCATTGACACAGCTCCAGTTATTTTTGTTCAACCATTTTTTTTCTAACTAAGCCTGTTTCCTCGGGATATTCTCAGAAGGGCCACAGTCCCTGGACAGGAGTGTCTCAGTTCCTGCAGACTTCCCAGAAGATCATCCAGTTCGCTTCAGGCCAGGAGCCTCAGCCGGGAGATACCATCATCTACGTAGCAGGAGCCTTTGACCTTTTCCGTATCCTTTCAAGAAATGGAAGTTTCTGCTTTTAGCACGAAACAACCAATTTTAACATGTGGTAGCATTTGAAAAAACACATTTTTTAATAGCTTAACAAGCTTTTGTGGTTGTGAAATATTTAGTTAGAAGTCTATCTTTTTATTGATTAAAATACTGCACTTTAAATTGATTAGTGGAGTTTTACCATTTGGTGTACAAAGACACAATGTTCTGACATTCTGCTAGAGAAGTTTATCTTCCTTTAAATGCTCCATCATCCCTGACTCTTGCCCTGGCAGACATTGGTCATGTGGACTTCCTGGAAGCCGTGCATAAGCTTGCAGAAAAGCCATACATCATAGTGGGCTTGCACTTTGATCAGGTGACACTTTATTTCCCCCTTTATTTTCCCCATGTTTGACTCCCTCTATTATTGATATTTTGATTGAATATTTTCAGGAGGTGAATCGCTACAAAGGGAAGAACTACCCAATCATGAATATCCACGAGAGAACTCTCAGCGTGCTGGCTTGTCGAGTGCGTTCGTATGTTTTGTCAATAAAGCTTGGCCTGTTTACTGTGTTCGCTCTCAAAGCTCCGTCTTCATTTTATTTGTTACAGTATGTGTCAGAAGTTGTGATTGGTGCACCATTCGCGGTCACTAAAGACCTTATTGACCACTTGAGGGTAACTACAGAAAAAAACAAACACAATAATTAGCTTCTTTTTCTCGTCTTGTTGTTTAGTTGCGTGTTCTTTTGTCCGCAGGTGGATCTTGTTTGCCATGGGAAGACAGAAATATATCCTGACAAGGATGGATCTGACCCCTATGCTGTAAGTTTAAATTTACTGAGAAATAGAGGGTGAAAACAGGAAAGAACATGACAGTACCCCCCACCTAAGGACTGGCACCAGATGCTCCACCAGGCTGTCTGGGGTCACAGAGGAACTGAAAATAAAAGCATGGTCCAAAATGAACATGGACGGGACCCAGGATCGCTCCTCAGGGCTGTAACGGCTGGTTCACACTGGACGTGGAAGCGCCACAGAACGGAGGCCGCTTCTATTCGGCACCCTTGTTAACCTATGGTGTGGTTCCCACCTGGCGTGGAGTACCGCGGTCCTCCGCGGAAGGCTCACGCGTCTGCTCTATTTTGTGCGCGAGCCGCGAGCGATCCGCGTCAATTCTGGCAGGAAGTTACATCAAAATACAGGAGGAAATCTGGTTTATTTTCAAAATATAACCAATTTTTCACAATAAAACACAGCAACTGACAAATGCGATCATGTTTTTGAGGTTATTAATTTACCCATGATTATAAAAACAAAAAAGCTCTAGCAGAAGCGCCTGTCGCAGAAAAATGCACGTTTGGTGTGAATTACAGGAGAAAGCGCATATGAGCGCACTCCGCGGCGCTTCTGCGTCCAGTGAACCTAGCGTAACCCTCCCAGTCCACCACATACTTATAACCCCTCCCCCTGCGGTGAGACTTGAGAGGGCAGGGCCTTCGTTGATAAACCATGCAGGAGGAAGGGGAGCGACAGAGGTCACCAGAGCAGAGTTTAGGGCTTGAGCTTTGACACATGGATAGTAGGATGAACCAAAATAAGTCTAGGCAACCTCAGTCTCAGAGCAGTAGAGTTGATGACTTTGGTGATAGGGAAGGGTCCAACAAATCCAGGTACCAGTTTCCTGTTGGTGACATGGAGGTAGACAGCCAATATTTTTTGACCAGATCTATTGAAGCCTTCTGGTCTTGTCCGCTTGGCGATTATAACCCTCCACAGTCCTGAGTGCTCGGTTGTGACATCATTGGACTGAGGATGAAAACTTGAGTTTGCTTTTTATCTACAGGAGCCCAGAAGGAAAGGGATCCTGCGCATGGTTGATAGTGGAAACAGCCTCACAACAGACGCCATTGTGCAGAGGATCATCAAAAACAGGTAAAAAATATCTAAATGTACAACTGACCGAACAGATCAGACGATGCCACAATCGTTTACGTTTTATTATATATTTTTTTGTAATTTAGGTTGCTTTTTGAGACGAGGAACCAGAAGAAAGAGGCCAAAGAGATCGCTGTGATCCAAGCTATGAAACAGAAAGAGGAGGAAAAGACTAAAGAGCGAGCCCAAGCTGTTCTCTAAGCACTACATTTGTTAACACTGAGTTTATATAACTCCAGTCAAATCAACTATTACAGTTTCCCTTACTATAGTTTTGTTTTTGGATGTTTTAAGTTCCTCAACTATCTCTTCCAGAGGAATTTGCCTTAAACAAAATAAATCATTTTTTATGGGCTTTGAGTAAAATGCTTGAATTTTTGTTAAGCCCAAAATCAAATCAATCTGTATATCTAATATCCTATTGAGATGATTAACTATTACAAGACTTGAATAGATCTTCCTGGTTGTCTGTGGACATCATGTACAGCATATCCAAAACATATTATTAAAACTGTTCTAATTTAATAGGAATTTATTTTTTTTAACCTAAAAGGCACATTGTGGAGACCTCAAAGTCATGCTTAATGAGTGCAATTGTTTTTTTTTTAATCAATTCTTTGAAATATTGACACTACTGAGAAAAGGCATTGTTGTCATGACGGTTGTATGCCACAAACATGTGTGTGAGTGTAAAATGTAACTAAATTATATATATTTTAGAATTATATTATGAATTTTAACAGTATGATATATACATAAATAAATATACACATAAATTTTTTTGTAGAAATATATATTTTGTTCACCTCCTTCTCAACATGTTTAGCTTGTCTCATGTCAAACAGAATGCTTTGTGTTGAAATTATTGTAGACTTCGATGCATATGTTACTGAGTACTCCCATTTTAATAAAATGTAGAAAATAATTGGATTGTGATATATGATTGCTAATAAAATAAAATTGTGAAATATATTCTCCTGTTTTGTTTTACTTTGTGGCTCATTTCTTGATTAATTTCAAATCTAACTTGAAATATATTTTAGATAATGAGGGAAACTCTTAAAAAGTTCCAGTTTTTAAAGACAATCCTGGAACAAATAGTTGTTTAGCAATTGTGTGTATTAATTGTTGCAGAATTAAATCATATTTTTTGGAAATATTATTTATGTCAATGGCAAACTATTAATAAAAAGTTTACATTTTTATATACTTACTACATAGCATTAGGTTTCTGCAGTTTAAGGATCTGGAGTTTTAATAAATTATAATATATGAACACATTAACATCACAACATATATGTATATACCGGAGGTCTGCAACCTTTGAGGATTTAAAAAACATTTGGTCCAGTTTTTTACTGATTAAACCAAACATGAGCCAAAAATACATTTGATTCATTTCTGTTTCATGTATAAAATGTTGTTTAAAAAAAGTATTGTAAATCTCTTTATATAATAACGTTAATTTATTTTTACTTTTGCCACCAATTCCCTTCAAAATAAAATCCTCCTTTTGTCAAATGAGATCCCTGCAGATTTACTTAAATACAAAATGCAAGACAGTTAAATGTGGTATTTTCTAACATAATTAATTTTTTGCATTTTCATCCCTTTTCTCCTTTTATACTATTAAATATAAATATGACAACATTCGTGTAGAATCCAGCTTTTGGAAAAAAATCTGTGATTTAAGTTTAATCACTAAGAAAACCATTCTTACCATAGTTTTTAACAGTTATCTAACATGGTAAAAATCTGAATATAAAATACAAAACTTAACTAAAAGAAACTGAATGGCTACGGCAATTCATGCTAGCAATAAATGTTTTGAAATTTAAAAGATTTATTTTTTAATATGGAGTCCTGTGCTTTTATTTTGAAAGCATCCGGAGTTTACACCTGCAGTTAATTAAACTAATAATCCCTTGACAGGTTCTGCTGCTCCGAAAATATAACAAAGTATGAGGTGAAGACATCTAGAAGTTATTATCTGTGCACTGGAAAATACAGGACAATAAAGTAAAAAACAACAGTGAGAGGATGTTTTGTTGTTTGAACGTGCTCCCACTGCAGGTAGAGAAAAACAAAAATTGGTATTTTTTACAAACTCAGTTTAAGGTTTCCCTTAAAGTGACTTTAATTATCTGACTTTTATTTGGAACTTCTAAGATTTCTACTTTTTTCACATTTGTGTTAATTAGCATTATTCTGTTTTTTTCATTATATCCAAATTAAGTCATTTTTTAATGAAAAAGCTTTAAGTTTGGTATATTCTTATAGCACTGTCTGCATTTGTTTTACGGTGAAATATTCCCGTCAGATCTGCATGGGAATGTGCCCGGACATCTCAGAGGAAGATAAAAGAGCGAAGATTCAAAGCAGCAAAATTGAACAAGCCCTCAATGAGCATGCCAGAGCGGACACCAACACAGTGAAAATCCTTTTACTTGGTAACATTTTCATTTTTTTTCTTTTAATCTAGCCTCATCTGTTGTGTTTACTGGTTTTGTTTATGTACCAGGTGCTGCAGAGAGTGGAAAGAGCACAGTGATCAAACAGATCAAGATAATCCACAGCAATGGTTTCTCCAAAGAGGAACTCATTACTTTCAAGGTTCTGGAAATTCTGTAAACTTTAATAGAGATGATGTGTGGTATAGCTAACAGAATGTTCATTTTACAGCCTGCAGTATTGGATAATCTGCTGACTTCTATGAAGATTGTCTTACAAGGCATGGGAATGCTGAGGATCAACCTTGCAAATCAAAAGAACAAGGTGGGAAATGTAACCTGTTGAGTCCAGATTTGTTGGTGTTTCCTGATATTACACTAGATGTCACTCTTTCTCAATAATCTGCAAATGTATACATGCTTCAGGGTAAATTGTACATTTAGTTGGCTTTTTTTGACAAGCACATGTTGAATCTTTTGTTGAAAATTACAATTTCCAAACAACTTGTGGGGAAAAAAGAAAATTCATTTGCTTGCTTATACTATAAAAATAATGTGTGTAATTATGATTTTAAATATTCTATTTTTCTCCTCAGATGCATGCCTGCTCCATTCTGTCCTGCAGCCAGTGCTTGGGTGAGGACCTGGAGCTGCACCCCTTCATCGCTCACGCCTTCTACGCACTGTGGGCCGACCTGGGGGTGAAGGCGGCTGCAGCCAGAGGTTACGAGTTCGAGCTGAACGACTCTGCTTTCTAGTGAGTATTCTCACCTAAAGTGATTTAGATTGCACGGCCCCCCCAATTACGGCTGCCGATGGGAAATGTCAAGGATAATTGCCCGGTTAGAAGTGTGTCGTCACACCTTTTCATTGCAGTGTAACGGTGAAGGTGGTGCTGAGATGAGAATAACTCAGTCAGGAAATGATTTGTGACATTTGTGAAATGGGAGACTTAATTAGAACCACATAAAAAAATGTAAAACTGTTTGCAGACATCCATGTGGATGGGGAATGGGGAGGAGTAACTAGCAACATCAAAGAGTGGATTTTCTTGTTTGCTAAGAGGCAGCAGCGTTTATGTAAAATGACTTTAAACTTTGCAGATTTTGATTTGAACTGCTTTACAAATCTATACTGTAGAATAAAAAAGATGGAATTATAAGGAACTGTGTTCTTTAAAGCAAGGGTCCCCAAAGTATTTCTTGTGAGGCCACATGACTCTTCTCTGATGGGGGAAGTCTAACAATTGCAGCCTAAACTTAAAGATTTATGATTTTCCAGAAAGCCACACATAGCTAAATTTTAAATAATTCTTTTCTGTAATCCTCACACAAAAATAATGCTAAAACACTTTAAAAACTAGATGTATAGCATTACCTACAATAGATTAATGGCTGAAGATGCTTAAATTGATAGCTAAAACCACTGAAGCTAACAGCTAAAAACGCTTAAACTGATAGCTAGCCAAAATATTAACAAAGTGCCTAATTAGCCTAAAAAACTCACAAAATTCTAAATTAGCCAAAACGGCTAGTATGTAGCTGAAATATTATCTATACTTCAAAATGGTCTAAAAAAACTCAAAAAAGGGGGCCTAAATTAGCCAAAACGGCTAGCCTGTAGCTAAAATATTAGCTAAACTTCAAAATAGCCTAAAAAACTGAAAAAAAGAGTCTAAATTAGCCAAAACAGCTAGCCTGTAGCTGAAATATTAGCTAAATAAGCCTTAAAAACAGGAAAAATGTCTAATTTTGCCAAAACATTTTGGGGGTTGGGCCAAATGTGGAGGAGGGCCAGATCCGGCCCACGTGCCGTAGTTTAGGGCGCCCTGCTTTAAAGCATTAGCGGTTTTATTGATATATATTTTGTGCTTTTTTTTCCACATTTACCTTCATTATTGTAAGTTAAGTTTTCTGTGACATACCTAACCAACCTCAATTATTTTAAATGTGTGAAATTTTGTTCATATTTGACAAAACTCAGTAATATTTTGTAAAAAAAAAAACTGTAATATCGATGGTGAATTGAAAGGATCTTTTAATGGCGAAAATTTTCTCAAGTTTCAGAATTAAAACCGGGAAGGTGAAAATTTTACTTAATTTTTGACTCAGCCCTGCTGATCTTCATCTATAAATGTCATCGTTGTTTTTTAAATTTGGCAACCATTTTTTTAGCAATTCCAAAGCAAATATTCAAATGAAGTTTTTGATATTTTCTTGTATTAAGTGAATATATTTGTTTTTAAATGTTTTTTGTTCTTACATTTTATATTGAACATTAAAAACATGGTAAATAAATTTACAGAAGTCTTTTTGTTAATTTAAAATTTTTTATTTGTATTTTGAAACCTAAATATATTTTTTTTATATATATATATATATAAACTGCATTTCTTTACCTTAAACTGCCCAAATCACCTTTTGATTGTTCCAAAATATCTTTACCTACAAATTTGTTTTCTGCGTGTCAGACGATGAGCTGTTTGGATTTTCAGACACTTTTACGTCATGAATTGAGGTTGAATTTTTGCTGTTCATCATCTTGACGGACATGAGGATGGTTTTGTATCTTTGGGCTACTCAAGATTTGTGACTCCATTTCTTCTCTGCATCCAGTAGCTATTTAAAAAAAAATCATAGTTTGGTGGAAAAGTACTAAAGCATGTCTGCATTTAATTTGTGTTCCCTTTGATTTATTAAATAGTGGAGAACAAATACAGAAATACACCATCATAGATGTGATATTAGATGACAAAGGTACTTTTGAAAAAACAGCTTAAAATGCATTTTGACATCATAAAATTGTTTTTTTTTTAATATAAAACATGCTTAAAATTTTCAGTGTCTCGAATCCATTATTTTTCTTTAAGAAAATCTTCAAAAGAATGCTGAATAAACTGACGCTCTTATCTCTGAGGCAACAGCGAATTGATTTATCAAGATAAAATCTACTCCAGGTGCTCAGACGGAACAAGATGGAGGTGTGACAGCTTCATTATTGGATCTCAATGAAGTTGGGAGCCGCGGGATTATATGAAACTCACCCGGCTCTCTTTCAGTGTGCTCATTCTGTTAGACCCTGCATTGATTTCTACCTCCAGAAACGTTGGAGTGGAGGACGTCGTGACACACTTGACTTCCCCAGGCACCCGAACGTGTGAAGTGACTTTTGATACTCGTGTGGGCATGAACTTAGCTGTTAATGTCACTTAAAGTCAATTTAATGGAATACAAGGCTGTCCAGTGATGACTATTCATTGGTCATCAAATCTTTTATTTTTTTTAATCTTTAGATTAACAGGAAAAAACAGATCTACCTTCATTAATGGTTGAGCTCACCCTAGAATTCTTCTGTCAAAATTTTGGGAAAAAAAGTTTTTTGCAACATATCTTTAAAGGCAAAATTTAATACACTATTCTCATGACAAATAACATGTATAAAAAATATTAAAATTGTAATTTTTGAGTATTTCTTCATTCAATTGGAGCAGCACCCTGCTCCACTCCATTCTGATACATCCACTTGTAAATAAACAGATACATGTGCGTCTTTGTTTTCTTCGTCTGAGCTAACGTCTGGCTCAAAACTGTACAGCTGGATTGCTAAATTGCTACATCGCTAATGTTAGTTTGCAGGCGTAAGCTGGTGGGAGAGAGTGTAAACAAAGGGATGATGGGAAATTAGGGAAGGCTTACTCTGGCAACTTGGAGGTGAATTTCTGATGAACTACTGCTGCTTTGCAGAAATGTCCATTTTTATTTATTTATTTATTTAGGTTAAAAATGACATAATTATAATTAAGACCAAAAGGAACGCTTTAAAATAAATTTAAAAAAAGAGCTTTCCAGTCGCTTAACATATTTTTAATTTGTGGTAAAGACATTTTAATATTTACCAATAAGATTTAGCCATTAGACACACTTTTTTAAATGACTAAACAGACCCTGAAATGTAACCCTCAAATAGACTCTAAATGTGCATTAATACTAAAAAGATTGCAGCCATTTAGACATCACACTTTCTGACCTTGATAAATTGCTTTTAAAGTATGACTCATGTAACAGACCTCCAGCATATGATGCATGTATGATCATGAAGCTCTTTATCATTTTTTTAAAATGACAAATTGTGTTTCACAGCATCCTGCTGATATTCATCCTGAAAAAATGTTTTTACTAGAAAATATTTCAAATTTAATATTTCATATTTTTAATTAATTGTTGCATTTAAGACTTCAAATCAGTCATACATGTAAGAAAAGACGAAACGGAAATATTGATGAAATCTGAATACATCTTCAGGATGTAATATTTATTTATTTTTTTCTTCCTTTTTAGCTTTTTTGAAAACATCAGTCGCATCATCGCTCCCAATTATGTTCCTACTGAGACGGATGTTCTGCGAGTCAGAGTGCGGACCTGTGGGATCATTGAAACACAGTTTCAGGTTAATGAAATGACATTTCGGTAAGATTCATAACGAGGGCTGATGTGAACGGCCTCAACATCCACAGTATTAGCCTAAAGCCTGCTTTGACATTTAAAGTTATTGTTAATTATGCTTCTGTTTTGTAGTTTTGTTTTAAATTGAGATAATATACTAGAGTAAAATACACGTTTTTCTTGATATTAGTAATGGTAATTTTTTTAAATAACTATAAAAAAAGAAATTGAAGTTTCACCTTAAGGTGGATTTACAGTAGATCAGAGCATGTCTGAACCTTCTCGATATGTTAAGTGCTTTAAACAAATGGCAAACTAAAGTTTACCAAGTTCAACTATTTTATTTTTCCACAGAATTTACTTGAATTGGCAAAATGTAACAGTCTTTTAATTACTAAATCCACTGTACACATAGTAATGCTTGTTAAAAATGTATTTTTTTCTTAAAAAAAAACTAACTATTATGCTTCTGGTCTGAGGAAACGGTAACTTCGGCTTGTTTTTCCCACGTCACTCTTTCCGTCTATCTTTTCATCTCAAATGAAAGCTGAACAGCTCTGGTTGAGGGCGGCAGCTTCCTGTGGAGGAATCAGATTTGAAATATTGATGACCTCAATCTGTTATCCAAGAGTATTACCTTGCATGTGAATAAATCACAGTGACTTACAAAATCTAACAATTTTAATTTTTGTAATTTTGCTTGTCATGTTTTGTCACCTTTTCTGTTCAATAATCATCGTTTATATTGTGATTTAAAACTTAGTCTAAATGTCCTTTATTTAACAGTTGTGTGTTTCAGATTTAAATATAAACACAGATTGTCTTAAATTCAAATTTCAAAATGTATTTTTTTTTCTTAAATTCCTGTATTTTATCTTTAAATTTGCTCGTTTGCATTTCACTTAAAATAAGTAAGATTTAGTACTATTAACGCTTTTTCCTAGTCATAAAAGTTTGGGGTCAAACTTCTAACTGACCGTAAAACTAAAGTGACTTTTCGTTTCTTTGCATAAACTCCGACTGTCAGTTCAGTTAACACTTATTGTCCCACAGCTTGTAAAATCTGACTCCTGACCCAGAGGATAAACGCCTCATTGCCAGTGACATGAAAGTAGAGCAATCTTGCACCTGGAGACTCTTTTGTTCAAATGGAAACTCATTACCTGTGTCATCAGGACCCTTGGCTTCACTATGTGCCAGCTCATAGGCGGAGAAAGATTTAACATGATGGGAATTGTTCATCGCTCTCGTGGCGCCGCCTTCTTTCAGAGATTGGATCAAAAGCTTTTTGTTTTAAAAAATAGATCTGTTGTCCTTGGAATTAATTTTATTTGTGATTGACCTCGTGTGTGAACAGGTTGTATGATGTTGGCGGTCAGCGGAGTGAGAGAAGGAAGTGGCTGCACTGCTTTGACTGCGTTCATGCTGTGCTGTTTGTTGTGGCGCTCAGCAGCTTTGATATGAAGTCGATGGAGGTTCCCTCAGTGGTATGAAAACTTTGTTTCTCAGTAAATAAAGCATGGCTTCATGTTCACATCCTTGTATTCTAACATCAGAGTCGGCTTCAGGAAAGTCTGCAGCTTTTTTCGTCGGTCTGCAGAAACACAGTCTTTCAGAAAACCTGCCTGGTGAGTCTGAGTCATGCAAACGTCAAAGAAATATTGCTTTAGAATATCTAAAATACATAACACTATAGCAGGGGTCACCAAACTATGGCATTCTTTGGTTGATTCTTTCTCTTTTAATGTTTTCATGAAACAAAAATATGTTTTTAAAGACTCTAGTTATGGTTTTAATGTAGGCAAATGACTATCATTTTTGATTTTGAGCTTTAATTAGTTGATTTATTTGAAATACATATAAACCTGAAAAGTCTTGTTCCTATCAATGTTTTGTAATATACTTTTCCTAGATCTGTGTAAATCATATTAAATGTGAAGGCATTGTGGGTATTTTTGTAAATCTAAGCAAAAAATATCTTGAATAAAATTCTGTTTTAACTAAAGGACAAATGTCTGCTGATCAGTTCACCATTCAGGTCTGGAAACTGAACCGGTCCAGTTCATTTCTTTCTTTATTTGTGCATTTTGGGACACAAAAACTATCAACCCATTATATTAATCTAATAATCTTAAAATAAATTAAATTCACCTAATCAACCCATGAAGACTCAAATCCCTTTTTTCTCCTTTAAAGTTAAATTATGTGGAGAACATCAAAGAAAACATTTGAGATAAGTTTCTGTTACATAGATGTTATTATGGGTTCTTATGGGTTTTAAGGCACAATAATAGATTTTATTAGTAGACCACAAAGACCAAATGCAGTTAATGATTATTTTTTTCTCTTGCATTTATAAGGGTTCTGCAACCTGCGGCTCCGGAGCCACATGTGGCTTTTTGGTTTTAAAAAAAAAAAGTTTTTAAAACATTTTTAAAATAACCTTAAAGGAGAGAGTAAGTAGAAAAGTTTGTTTTGTTTTGTTTTTTTAAAGTAAATTAACTTGAACTTTATTTGACTAATTCACAAACAGTTGAAGGACCGTATGAATCATTTAACGAGGATCCTAACGGTATCCGTAATTCTCCAATAATCCTTTGTAGTTTCTCAAAATCATACGGACACGTTTGGACTTAATTTTCAGCTTCATTTATCACAAAAAATCAATTTATTGTCAATATACACAACCAGAATTAAAGCTACGTTAAGTTATAATCTACTGGATTATAAAGCAGATTTTCTATTTTTGAACAAATTCAAGGATTTAAAGTGCAATTCACTGTTGTAATATATGGTAGGGGTCATTAGCTCTGATTTAGTGTTGGTTATATTTATGAATTTGTGGCTAAAATGTACCAGAAACTGTAAAATAAACAGATTTTTAATCATCATTGATGACGTGACACATTTGGTGCATTGATATGATCCTATTGTACAGGAAATAGGTTATAAATAATTATAAGTTATAAAGTATTTCATATTAGTTTTTTTCAAAAATGCAATTTTCTCTTGATGTTTTATTTATGCCAAAAAAGTCACAATGGTTTATTTAAAAGTATCATGTCAACAGCAAAGACATAAATATAATTCAGAATCTTATTTTTCTAAAGGGTGAGTGAAGACTTTGTGGCTCCAACTGGGTTTGGTTCATGAGAAATCGACCCGAATGGCTCTTTAAGTGTTGTTGGTTGCAGATTCCTGGCATATATTAACTCAAATATTTTAACATTACAACATTTTAGCACCATTTGTCATAGATTGGCTTCTGGAATGTGAAATTAGACCAAAACCTAGTGAGTTTTTCCTGTTAATTTGTGGGATTGAATATGTTCTAATAGTTAAATGATGAAGAAAAGAACTGTTACAATCTTAACAGCAAATAGAAAGTTTTGTAAAATACCTCTAACTTATAAAAAATATATTTATTAGACTGTCATACTCCTATTTATTAATTTTTTTAATGCATCTTACAGATTTTGTTCCTGAACAAAATGGATCTTTTCCGTAAGAAAATCCAACACTCTGGAAGACACTTGAGATTTTACTTTTCCAGCTATAAAGGTACTAAAATGCTAATGCACTATACTTTAGGACACGTTTTGGGTTAAAATCTTCATTTTTCACTTTTTTCCTCATCTATAGGAGCTGACGGGGACGTGGATGCTGCAGCCTCCCACATCTCTGATATGTTTTTTGAATGCAACGATTGTGACCGGCCAATTTACCACCACTTCACCACCGCCACAAACACGGCCAACGTTCAGGCGGTCCTCCATGTGGTCGTTAAGCAGATCATCGAGGGGAACCTTGCAGCTTTCCAGCTGTTATAGCTCTCAACATTTTTATTTATTTATCTTTTAAAATTGTGTCAAATGTCTTGTTTTTATTAAAAACTTAATACCTTTGAGCATCTTATAGATAAAATACTTTCTAAAATTATACTAAACTTTTCTTTTTCCTGATTTTTTTTTTTTTTTATAAAGGTGGAATGTTGAGAACAATACCCCAAATTTTATAGTAATAGGAACCACACAATTTTGCATTTTCAACAAGCTTTTTTTAATTACTGAAATGACAGCTCACATATGTACATTCATCCACAGCTTTTGCAGTTTAAGTGTTTGAAAGCATTTGCCCATAAAATCAATACAACTGTTAAAATAGTACATGGGAAAAGTTACAACTTCCATCCAGAACATCGCTCGTCTTAATCTTTAACACCTTGATTCATGTTGTTTAGATCTAACTTGAGTTTGCCTCCATCATCCATCACTGGTGTTGGAGTTTCAGTCTCCTGCACAGTCCAAAGAGTCCAGGGAGAGGAAGACATCTGCTTTGCATTTAAATGATCCCTTGATTTCTTGGGACAATTCGCAGCTCTGCAGGTTTGGTGTAATGTCCTTGAGGCAAATGGGCTATAAGACAAAAAAAAAGGACACTTCATAAATAAAGGCATAAACTTTATGGGATTCATTTAAAAAAAATGGCAAAATATCACATTAAAATCTACTCGACAAAATAAAATAGCAGGTCTGTTTGTTCTGATTGAATCTAATGGAGGTTAAAGCTGAAAATTGACTAATTTTTTGCAGAGATTGTTTTTACAGCAATGAAAAAGTTTAACTTGGTTTAAAAACAAGTCAATCCTATAGATCATTCCCTCTTCTAGACCATCTTAATCCAATAATCAGAGATTAAAACTGTCCAGATAATCGTCTAATCTGGTGATGCTGAGCATCCATGTGGTGCTGAAAGGACAGTTCCTTTGTCAGACAATTTGTTCTCAAGTGGAAACAAGTTGGAATAAATAATCATAAAAATACTGACCATGGTCTTGAGGATGGAGTTGTGAGAAATCAAATCAGACAGCACGCTGTTGATCTCCGTCTCGCCGCTGTCTGACGGGCTTTCCTCCCTCCTGACGTGCGGTGACCTCCGGATCCCGGACAGCAGACCGGACGCCCTGCCCACGGAGTAGTAGCTGGGACCGGCCACCTGCTTGTACCATGCCTCCGACAGACTGCAAACCGCCAGCACGGCAATCACTGCGAAGGAGAGGTGGAGTTTGGGCTGCATCTCCGTGTCCGGCGTGCGCTTTAGTGGCTCAGTGGAAACGGCTGTGTGCTCTCATCCAGCTGTCCGGAGCGCTTTTATAGAGCCCTGCACGCCCCCCTCCCACTCCCAGCTCTCATTTGTTTAACGGAGGGGGAGAAAATGTCAACGTGAGTCTCATTCACACACTGTGGCCTCAGGAAGGCTTCCTTAAAGGCTTTTATTACGTTGTTGTGTGGCTGCTGTCGAGTGCAAAACAAATGACTTTTTCTGTTCTGCACAAACACGATCATAAATAGACTTTAATGATAATTTCTCACTAAAAACTGAATTTTTAGTGCATTTTAATCTAAATTTGATCAAATCTGAACATAAACAGCTTCATACTTTGCTTCATATTTTCAGGACTGTAAAGAAAATAAAAATCAAATCTCTTTCGATGAAGTTGGTACCTCAGGATGACCTCATTCATGATTTGTAAAAGAACCGACTCTTTCTATTGATCCATCTGTGCATTCATCCATTCTCCTTTGCGTGTCTTGAGCTGTGGGGTGAACAAGCTTCCACAGTGTGGATTTATCACCCTCTGCCCAAATCTACGTTTGCCAAGTGGAATTTCTCTATTCTATCAAACTCTTCATATGTTTTCTTAGCATAAAAGTTATAGGGTTTTGTTTAAAGCAGTTTTCATTTTTTCAGTTTGCCCTTTTCGGCGTTGGAAACCTATCTGCAAATAGATGAGGACAAAAACGAGAGTGGATTGAGTGGAGGAGTGGGATCATGGGCTGCTGTGAGTGCTCATTGTGTTGGGCTTTGTGGTTCAGACTGGAGAGACTTTGAGCAGACACACTGATAATTATTGGACGCTGATACTTGTGACTGGTTTCCTGTTAACTGTAGCAGGGTTTCAAATGTGCTTTTATACATTAGAAGTTGCAGTTCAACATTATTTTTCCATTTTTTTGTTTTATTGGGGGTACAGGAAATTCATAAGTCAAGTTTTTAGACGTGTGTTTGTGTTGAAGCGCAGCAGCTGTGACATCTCTACTTGAGGGGTTAGCATAGACTGTAGACAGGAAGGGGCTGGTGAGCTGGGGGGGCTCTGGTATTGGTGGTGATGGGTGAGAATGCAGCAAAGCCTGTTGGAGCAGTTGTGGTTTGTTGGTTTTTAAAAGAAAAAGACATTGAATGGGGCATACAGCAACAGACCACAGAGTAATGCACATTCTATGCATTACTCGGTTTCAATTGTACAATATGATTTATTGATTTACTTCATTTTGCAGTGGATTAAACTCTGTCGCATTTGTTGAAACAAAAAAAAAAAAGCTAAATGTACACATTTCCTTTTGTGACTTTGTATTATTGACCAGTTTTTAACATTTTTAAATCTCAGAAACAATTTTTTCATTGAATTAAGACATTCTTATTATCACATTTTGATGAAACATCAAATAAAAATGTATTAAAAAAGATTGATTTTTATCTGAAGAGGCGACCAAGACGAACTAAATATTTCAGTCAGTTTACAGAACACTTTGAGTTTTAGCTGTTTTGTATTTTTCTTCCCCTTAAGCCTTCATGTGGTCAATGACAGCTGCAGCAGCAGTGCATTTCTTAGTTATACCTGTAACTTCAAAAGTTAGGAAACATCAGGAAATCTTCACATGAAATGAAGCTCAGCAGAAAGTGGGTCATACGGTTCAGTCACCCGATGATACCACAATACGCTGCGCCTCTACCAGCTTTCAGAGAAGACTTAAGTGTCTTCTCTGCAGGGCCTGGTTTCATATAGTTGTTTGTGATCTGAGCCTGAGATTGCATGACAATGAGCAGATGAAGAGAGCAGAAGGATAAAGAAAAACACTTTTTTGGCTGCATTTTTGCTGAAATTGAAAGCCATGAAAGGGGTTTTAGTGCTTCTTTTTCTGGGTGGTGAGTCCAACATTCTGTTAATCTGTGTGAATTTTAAGGTCCAGTGATCTACTTTAGTAATGTGAGTGTGTTGCTGTGTGTTCTAGGTGCGTTTAGCAGCTGGATGGTGGAATATCCACAGAAAGAGACTTGTGCTCTCAAAGGATCCTCTGTGATCCTCCCGTGTTATTACGACTATCCTGAGTCATTGGTTGTAGAAGGTGTAAAATGGGGTCACAAAGAGAACTTTTTTGACGGCCCTTTCATTTATGACAGTGAATTAAACCAGACGTGGTCACGCTTTACGTACAGCGGCGACAAAAACCATAACTGTTCATTAAGAATAGACCAGGTGGAGGACGGTGACGCCGGAAAATTTGCCTTTAGATTCATCACTAATTCTGATGATGGTAAATTTACTGGTGAGGAAGGCACGATGCTCAAGATTGGTGGTAAGTTATTTTTTGAGAATTCTTAACTCCGAAGGGGATATTTTACTTTTTATTTCACAGTGATTTTTTTTTTTTTAGATTTGAGGATTTCTCTTGTGAAGCCAAAGGAGAATGATGTCATCAAAGAAGGCAACTCGGCGAGTCTCACCTGCACCAGTAGCTGTGATGGTGGAGAACCTTCACCATTCATCTGGTTAAAGGATGGAGAAGTGGTACACAATGGATCCGTGCTCAGCCTAACGGACATGTCCTCCACACACTCTGGAAATTATTGTTGCACTTATAACGGGGCAACGTCAGGAGGAATCAGGATAGATGTTGAATGTGAGTAAAAACAAGAAAAATATTATGGAAATTGTTTTTCCATCATTAAGTGATTTTTTTTTAAATATAATAATATTTGCTATTTGATATAGTTAATTAATTCAATTCATTATGTGTTTATATTGTTTTATTCGTGTATTAATTTATTATTTTTGAATTATTATATTTTTATTTTTATTTTATTTTATGTATTTTATTTATTTATTGAATATTTTTTAATTATGTCTTTGTCATTTATTGTTCTTATTTATTTTATTTTTATTAGATTATTATGTATTTTATTTTTATTCATTATTTATTTTTGTTTATTTTATATTATTAATTTTTTTGTATGTATTTATTATTCTTATTTGTTTATTTTGTTTTATTTATTTCATAATTTAAATATTGAAATATTATTTTTTGTTGATTATTTATATGTATTTTTTAAATATAATTTAAATTACTTTATTTATTATTCCTATTTGTTTTATTTACTGTTTTTTAATTTTTAAAATATATTTTTTATTTTCATTAATTTATCATTTTAAAGTATTTATTTATTGTATTTGTATTTATGTAGTCATTCTTTGTTATTTTATTATTATTATTTTATTATCAAATAATTTGTTCTCCTATTTTGCAGTTGGACCCAAAAACACCAATGTGGAAGTTTATCCGTCAGAAGAAGTAGACGAAGGGACCAATGTCACGCTGATCTGCAACAGCCACGCGAACCCTGCAGTGATGAACTACACCTGGTTCAAAAAGCACAGAAATAACGTAACGGTTCTCGGGGAACAGCGCAAATATTCTTTTGGGAAATTCTCTCAGAGGGATGACGGCCAGTACTTCTGCCGATCCACCAACAAGCATGGAAGCAGCAACTCCTCTGATGTCACCGTGAAGGTTAAAGGTAAACATTCGGATCAGTTTGTGTTAAAAAGAGCAACAATTAAAATGCATAATGTTTAGTTACATTTGTTTTTGTTCAGGCCATAGTTTGGAGTGAAAGCCATTCCTCTGCAACCGTCACGGTTGGGCTGACTTTGATAAATCTCCGTGATGCTGCAGATGCAAAAAAAAAAAAAAAATGTCTGAGATTATCTGACTTTTTTCTTCCTTTCTTTTAATAAATGTGAAAAATTGACCATTGGGCATGATGTGAGTTATGCTGCCCATGCTCAGCGATACCTAAGGTGGTTTTGCACTGGGTTAAATTATCCTTCAGTGACACAAGCCCTGGGTCGTAATGTTTGAAAGTGCCTCATTGGAATGCCGGATCACCATGACCTCAGATATACACAAAACGAGTTGACTTTAATAAAACTTCAGAAATAAATAAAGAGGATGAATTTTACTGTGTTTAACTTCATGTTAATCCACATTTATGCAATTTCCTTTTCAAAATAAAAGGTTTTATAATCCTTATTGTGTGTTTGAAGAAGCACTTAATTCTAACTCAAGTTTTGTGTTCTTTTCTTAGTGCCCCCGACAAAGTTGAGTGCTAAACTGATCGTCATATTGAGTTGTGTGGTGATTCTTGTGCTCCTTGTTGTGACTTCAGTTGCAGCCAAGATAAAGTAGGTGATATTTGTACACAGTGAGGTCTCACGTAAAATGTAAAAATAATAATGATTCATAAAAAAACTGTATCTTTTGCAGATTTTGCAAAAACAGAATCACATCGACAGAAACTGACTGTGAGGAGGAAACACAGGTGAGCTTATCGTCACCGCCTGCAGCAACCTTAGACTGCTGTGATCATCTGAATCAGGGGTGTTCAGCTCAATCGCACAAGAGGCCAAAATCCAAAACACATCTTAAAAGGATACGCATTTACACACTAAAACTACATTTTTAAAAACTTTAACATAATTATGAATTAGCTATGTAGCATTACCTGCAATAATGCCAGTGTGAATGCTGTAAGCTGAATTTGGCCGCTAAAGATGAGGACATTGATAGCTAAAAACGCTGAAGCTGAAATCATTGAAGCTGATAGCCAGTTAAAATATTAGATAAATGCCAAATAAGCCTAAAAAACAAACAAAAAAACAAAACAAACCAAAAAAAAAAAAAAACGTAGGTTAGCCAAAACAACTTGCATGTAGCTGAAAAAATAGCTGAAATTTAAAATTTCCAAAGGAAAAAAAAATGAAAAAAGCCTAAAGTAGCCAAATCAGTTGTGTTATTTAGTAGCACAAGAAAAATTGGTAGCCTAGCTCCAAAATAACCCAAAAATTTAAAAAGAAAAGCCTAAATTAGCCACAACAGCTAGCATGCAGCTGAAATATTAGCTAAATGCCAAATTAGCCTAAAAATTTTAAAAAACTAGCGTATAGCTGAAAAAAATAGCTACAATTTAAAATATCCTGAAAAAAAACTGAAAAAAAGCCTAATTAATCAAAAAAGTTGTGTAAATAGTAGCCTAACTCCAAACAGCCTAAACAATCAAAAAGAAAAGCCAAAATTAGCCACAACAGCTAGCATGCAGCGGAAATATTAGCCAAACTCCAAAATAGCCAAAAAAAAAAAAAAACCCTTTGTAAATGCCAAAAAGGCATGAATATTTTTCCAGAATAAATCAACTTAAACCTTTGATAACTTTCAATATTTTAATTTACACAAAAATATATTTTGTCAAAATCATACAAGTTAGAAATAAGCACAAGATAAAATCGAGTCATCAATAATCCGGCCCCCGGGCCTTAACTTTGACACATATGATCTAAATAAATCTGCGCAGCAGAGCATTACAGTATGTGTAAAGCAGTTATCATCAGCATCACGTAAACAGTTTTTTTTGTCTTTTATGTTTTTGCTCTGAACAGACACTTGTACAAACACGCCTTTATCCTTTAATGCTTTTCTTTTAGGATAACATCTATGTCAACTTGCCTGACTTTGATAAGAGTCAGTCACAAGAAGAGACTCAGAATGACTCATACATTGTTTATACGCCGGTACAACTCAAGAGGAAATCTGACATGTGAGATATTTATACAACTAAGTTGATTTTTAAGAGTAATTCATGCTTCATCCGAGTCATTGCATCACCTGCAGGGAGGAGCAGACGGACTCCCATGACGAAAGCGACTCTGTGATTTACAGCGTAGTGTGCAGGTAAAGTTCATCCAGCAAACATTTCATTAATAACTGTTTGCTTAAGGCAACTGCAGTGCAAACACGTTTCTTCTTTTTTTATTTTAGACCCAAGCCGCTCAGCCTTTCCGATGTTGAGCCTTCGAGACATCAAACATCAATTTGAGTGATGGTGTTGCATCCACAAGAATCTATTTTTGAGTCAACAAAATGACTTTAAATGTGTACAAATGTAGGATATCTTGGTTATTTTTGTATAAAAATAAACACTTCAGTACAAAAAATGTTTTTTTTGTAAGACTTTGCTTCAGGAAGATTTCATGGCTCATAGAAGTGTAAAAATCTATTTATAAAACAGTTGCATTAAGTTTATAAAATTAAAAGAGACGAGAAACTCCCTAATTACACACAAATCATTCATATTGTGTGATTATTTTTTTATTATTGACAAATTCAATGCACAAAAAACGGCATCTGGTGAATTACTTTTGAGAAAATTGACCAATTTCTAGTTTAAATTTAAACTTTTAGACCAAACATAATGGATGGTCTTCATGCTGCATTCCTGTACTCATTTATGGAAAGGAAACTACATCCTTGTATTCTTAAATTAATAACTAAAGACCTTAAAAAATCAACTTTATAATGATATTCTAATTACATTGTATTTTACATATGGAAAAGAAACACGTTTCATTGTATTTTCATATATATTTCCTTAACTTAATGCCAAAAATTACTTTTAAAGTGAGATGCAGTCTGCAGTACAGTACATATTCAAATGGTTCACCAATGTCTTTTTTGCACACGCTTTTATCTTTTTCTGCTCTGTTTTTTTCTTCTGAAAACAAAAACCTCAACAAAAAAAGTGACAACTTTTTTGTTTTGCCCTTAATTTTTTTTTTCTTATGGAAACTAATAACTCAGAGACGCTTCTTGTCTACTGGGTGTGCGTCATTGAGAAACTCACTCTGGAAATCCCCTGCTCCTTCTTTCTTTCTTTGATATAGTTTGATCTGTAACTTCACTCAAGTTTTTACATCTTTAGTTCTTTATGGTCTCACAGTTTTTACAACCTTTTATGGAGGACATTGTTTTCTTTTTGCTTAAAAATAATAGGTTTCATTTCTTAGCCTCAATGTGGGCCGACTCCTCACTTTCCGTGCAATTCTGGTTTCCATGGTAATATCGAGACGAAATGAAACTTGAAAAGTCAAAGTGGAGTTATCTTGCTGAAACACCTTCGATTGGTGTTTCAGCAAGATGGCATAAGTTACTTTTTCAGATTATCTTTGCTGCCTTATGTGGAAACAGTGACTCATCCTGGAACCCTGACTCAGTCTGCCCTCTGCTGTCCGTTTGAGAGCATGGCAGGTTGACCTCTTCAAAGCTCCTGTCACATTGGACTGTACAAAAGGTCAACTCATCACATGGAGGAGGTCATTATTGACGATAAGCATTATTTAGTGCAAATGTAAAAACAAACAAACACGAAAAAACTTTTTTTAATAGATTTTCCAAAACCGGCTTTATAAAAATGTTGCAGAACCAGTTCTTTCACTTTAAATTTCAAAACAACTTCTTTATTTTGTAGCTTGAGATGTCATATATTGACTCATATTATACTGAATAAAATCCTCCACATACAGTTTTTTCACCTTCTGTTTAGGATGCTCATTTTCTTATGTTTTAAGTCTTAAAAAGCTGTTTAGTGGCATTATCAGGAAGTGTGCTGTACCATGATTCAATGTGCATTGGAAATTTCCAGCGTACTTTATTACAAACAACACACTTCTGCTTATTTCTGGTGAACAAGGGTTTAACGTGAAAGTAAAAATATCATTAGAATTCTCAAATATTATAATCTGAGAGTTAATATTGCATGAACTAATGAATGGATTTGTAATCTGATTACTCTTGACTTCATATGGTTTGAAGCAAAAAATAAAAGATAAATATTACCATTCAGAATCAGTGGATCATGACAAAACAGATACGCTTTGTTCCCAGTGACATATAAACTTTTGGTGCATGAACAAAAGTTGTATGTATAATATTTTGCCTTTCTCAGCACACTATTTTTTTTTACTTAAACTATATATTTTTTACAATGTTATTTCAAAATTTGTGTTGATTAATGCATTTTATTTACAGTAGTTTTTTTGAGAACAGGAACAAAAATAAGATTTCTTTTTTTTATGGGCCTATATTATCTCAAGTTTAAAAAACAAAAGATAATACATTAAATGTTTAAAAAGATATTTTTGTAAGATAAAAAAGATTTTATCGTGTGCAGTTTAGTGTTTAATTATAATTGTAAATATTAGTTTGCACCTTTGATGCATTACAGATATTTTACGTTTTACTGTGTCACTTGAAGGATTGTGATATGATTGGTTGAAATCGGAACTTTAATCTGTGGGGGTCCGTTTTCGATAAAACGAAACTTTTAGTGATGCGGAAATGAAACTCTTAAACGCATGTGTGACACAGTTCGTCTCCACCCCTGCAGAAGAGAAGGCTTAGACTTTTACGGGGCGAGGTGTTGTTAAATGTTGGTTCCTGCAAAGGCAAACATGCTTTTTGTTGGAGAACCCTGAAGAGAAAACACGTCAGAGTGTTGTGTTACGACAATAGAGAGTCCCACCCGCTGGGAGACCTGTCAGACCGCACTGTCACCGGAGACGACCGAGTAAGTTCCACAGTGGTGGGTTTACAGTGTCAGTCGCTGTGGGCTACTTGCCCCACACATGACTGTATTCCATAACAAAACGCGCAGGTGGAAGCTACATTTAGCCGCGCATGCTCGTACTGTTTTCCTGTAAGCTAGTTAGCATACTCGCTCCCTGGGTTTAGCTAGTGTGCTAATTTAGCTTCTTTTAAGGGAGGAGAAAATATGTAATGTCAAATTGTTTGATATCTGGTTTCAAACTATTATTTAATGCAAATTTTTTTTGCTTTCAAAACAACAGGAAGTGACTTTATATAGCTTTATGTAAAGTAAATATGTGATTGGTTTAACCATAAATAATCTTCGGAAAAGAAAGATGAGTCACTCGGTCAAAAAAAAAAAAAAAAAAAAATCAAATGAATTGATTATTAGTTTTGTTTCGTATATATTGATAGGAATAATACAGTATTTTATCAAAACTCTTTTTTTATTTTTTTAACATATTCAGCATTTTCTAGTGTGTTTTCTAGTGTTGTTGAATGGAGGGACGTTCCAATTAAATATCAAACAACAAATTTAATGTTTCATTTATTGAAAATTCAAATTAAAACTAAAAATGTTTGTCCTGGTATTCATTCAAAACAAAAAAAGAGAGAGAAAAAAACCGTAAATTGGCAAACAATAAGGGAATTTCATGGTTAAAAACCCCTTAGTTTCACTTTTGATTCTTCAAAAATGAAAAATAGCCAATATATGAATAACATTTCTCACTATGTCATGAATAAAGGTTTATTTTTATCTATAATTAAAGCACAGCTCCTATGTACATCTACAAATAAAAATAATAATAATTCTAACTTTGCATCATGTAGTCCAGTGCTCATTATACTGCATTTAAAAAAAATTAAAAGTAAAATATGATTAAACAGTTTAGTTTTTTGTTGAATTGCTCCCTTTAAAATAGTTTTTAAAGTGAGTTTTTTATTTTATTTTAGGATATTCAGGCATAATCCATTTGTATGTATTTGTTTCCATTCACTTTGCCCTGTAGGACTGAAAACTACTTGGCAGAAGGAGCACCAGACACTATTTCCACACATTATTTCTGGTTCCACCCGGAATTAAACTGTTTGCAAGCCTAATTGTTGGGCAAGGCTGTTCAAAGTCCAAATCTAAGTCATGTTATTGCACAGCTTTGCAGACTCGATTACGGAATAATGAGAGCACTTCTGGTAAAATGAAAGCGAAAGTGATGGAAGTTGAATAAAAATTAGTGTCTTTTATAAAGATCTCCGAGGCTCGAGGATGAAGTGCTCGGGTTGTGGCCACACTATTGTGGAGAAGCAGGCCAAGTTCTGCAGTAACTGTGGCTTCAAGCTTTCTACCCAACCTGCCACTGCACAGGGTGAGTAAACAAATTCATAAACACATTATAAGTGCTGAAATAATATCTATAACTATTTTAAAAAATAAGTCGTTGCCTGAAGAAAAAACAATATTATGGGAAAACTGTTCTTCCTGATATTTCTTTAATACAGTCACAGACAACCGGCCTCACCCACTGGTAACTCAAAGTGAAACTCCAATAACGGATGAGGCCAAGAAGTCTCCAAAACGACCAAATGATGAACAGCCCATCCCAAAGAAAAAGGTTAGTTTTGACTGCCAGAGGTTGTTGAGAGAACTGGGGATGTTTTAGATCAGTGACCCTCGACCTTTTTTAGACCATGAACCGATTTAATATCGGACAATATTTTCCCAGACCGGCCTGTAAAAGCCTAAAGTGAGTGTTTAAATTTTTTTTTTTTTTTTGGCTTCTAGTTTCCCTTAACTTGTCAAAGTGGAAGACGCAAAATCAGACGCAAACATTTTACCTCATCCGACTTTTAAAGTGGGATGCAAATGTAAAATGAAGAAAACAAACGGGTCTCTAAAACTGGTATTTTCTAAATATAATCATAAAGATGAATTCACCGCTTGAGCAACTTTATTAGCAGCATTCTTGTAACTTTAGTCAGCCAGTTGATAAATATTATGCATTATTATTATTAGTATAGTGAATAGAAACAACTGTCTCATTAAATTCATATTTGAAATATGCCATTTAAATGCAACTTTCTTTTTTCCTTTAAGTGAAATGTTCTTTGTCTTTTTCTGCAAAAGTAATCCTTTCAAATACACTTTTTTTTTTGTTAACTTTTCTAAATTGGGGTATTTAATTTAGCGGTCGGCTTAGCCGCTTTAAGAAAACATTTGGCAAGCTTCAAGAATGATTTGGAACAGGTTGGAAGAGCCCAGTAGTTTGCCAAAATAAAACGTCAAAAATTGATTATTATGAATAAAAAGGAATAAATGTAGTTTGTGTTGTTTTTCATTGTGGCTCGGTACCAACTGTCCCATGGACCGGTACCGGTCCAAGGCCCGGGGGCTAAGGAGTGCTCTTTTAGAGAATTTATCTTCTTTGTTCGCTTGAAGTTTGCATTTGGACACTCCGCTTTGCATATTGCATGTAAAACCGTGGGTGTGTTCAAACGGCAGATTTTATTTATAGCAAACATAACCAAGAGCAGTAAAACCTGTAGTCTGGATGGTTCATGATGCAAATATGGATGAATTGTTAAAACTTTGAAAAAAAAATAACTTTTCATTTTTTGTTTCCACAGAAAAAAAAGAGGAAGAGAAGCAAGAAAAAAAAAGATGGCAGCATGTCGTCAGACCAAGAACAAACGTTTGACTCACTTACATCTCTAGAAGACAATCAAGAGAAGAGGATGGACGATGGAGGAGACTCTTCTGATGACTCTGACGATGCAAAAGAGGAAGTGGCGGATTCACTCCAGGACTGCTCGCCACCGGAGGACCTACCTCGCTCATTAGCTGCTAACAACGCCGGCCCCTCCTCTGAAGACACAAAACTCATTCAGAGGTCTCCTGGTGAAGCTGATGGATCTACAGAGATGGAATGTCAGGAAGACAGAGATAAACCTAAAGAGGGAGAGATCAGTGAAGAGAAAGAGGATAATAATCAGACACTTGAAACTAAACCAGTTGAACCTCCAGACAACAAAACTCCTAAAGGCAATGGGGATAAGGCAACAGAGACTGCCACAGATGAAGATCAAAAACCTGCTGGGAAAAAATCAAAAAATAAGCAGGAAACAGTCATGACCACGCAGTCTGCAGTGGTTCAGTCTGCCAATCCTAAGGGAAAACAATCCGGGCATTCCAAAGAAAAGGGGATAAATATCAATGATCATCAGCAGAAAGGAAAGCATCTCAAGGAAAAGGAAAACAAGGAAAAAAATCAGGATCCTCTAAACCAGAAGGAAAAAAATCAGAACAATCAAGAACAGAAGGAAGAAAATCAGGAGGATCAAGAACAGAAGAAGAAACATCAAGAGAATCAAAAGCAGAAGAATCAAAATAAGGATAAAAATCAAGGCAAACAAAATGGAAAAAATCAGGATCCTCTAAACCAGAAGGAAAAAAATCAGGACGATCAAGAAACGAAGGAAGAAAATCAGGATTATCAAGAACAGAAGAAGAAACATCAAGAGAATCAAAAGCAGAAGGATCAAAATCAGGATAAAAATCAAGGCAAACAAAAAGGAAAAAATAAGCAGCATGGTGAATCTGCATCAAAGGTAGCTCCTGTAATACATTTAAAACAACCCTGTATACAAAAGAAATGAACAAACTTTTTTTTCTTTTATTGCAGCCTGCCAGTGTAGGCTCCAGTGTGGACCCAGAGAAAATGGTTGAGGAGGCTGGACTCCTTCAAATATCCTCAGATGATGAAGAAGAATGTGAAGAGGATGGCGAGGAAAACAGCACTAAGGGGAAAGCTCCACCCCCAACAATGTAATTTCTTCTCGTTTTAAAGGTTTTTTTTCCTTTCCTAAGCTTTTTGTCACGTTTAACACTTCTCTTCTTTTTGTTTTCACTCTTTAGACTGACCAAGAACAAGATTGTTGCTGCAGAAGAAAGGGTCAACATTTACTTCCACGCTATTCTCTCAAAGGACTTCAAATTTGATCCAGATAAAGATCGCATTTTAATCAAAGCAGGGCCGCCCCTTGGGTCGTGGGAGGACAATGTTGTTGAACTGTTTGTAAGCAGGTAATTATCCATTAATAGACCAAACACGAAGAACAATAGATAAATATACTGAAGAAAATTATTTTGTAAATGTTTTTTCTTTACAAAAATGGCATTAAATTGGATTAGTTATTTACATCTTAAATTCTGTCTTTATAACTGTTACTTTGTATCAGCTGTGACCTGTCAAGATTATAAGAGTGGAAAATCTTTAATTTTGCTTGGTTGTTAAACTATCCTGTTCTTAGCAAATAATCTTTAAATATAAACTTTTTTTAAACTGTTTAAAATATTTTTGCAGGGATTTTGGAGAACATGGGTTCTTGGTGGAAGGCGCCTTGCCAGCTAAAAAGTCTGAAGTGGTCTCTGAGTCCATTCCGTACAAATATGTGGTGTACAGGCATAAAAAGAAGGACTACGAGTTTGAGTTTATATACAAACCAGATTCTTCCAAGCATCACACCAACAGATGTTTGTTTGTGAAACCTCAACTCCTCACTGCTGATGGTAAATATAACCAATCATTTTAAAATGTGATCATAGTACTGTTAGGAATTTTGCTTTTGAGTTCCAGGGATCTTTACTTGTGCTGAAATTTATTTTTTTTATTTTTAAAGGGGACTGGCATCAGTATGATGACATCATTTGTGCTCAACCATCCAAGGGGATAATTGCACGCCTGAAGGAAACATTTTTTTCTGAACAAAGAAAAGATCTCATTCAAGGCAGAATGATTGCAGGAGATATTATGTTGGAGACCATATTTGATCTTCTTAGTAGTTGGAGTGCAACAAATCTGAGAAGTTTTCAGATTCAGCTCAACCAGTTCTTCCAGGTTTATGGGAACCCCTTTGTTTTTGAGGAGAAAGAAAAGAAATGGACCTCCTTGGAATTCGGGGAAGATAACGTAAGTTAAGAATTTGTATTCATATGCAAAATAAAAGAGAAACAAAAATTATGTTTAATTCTGATCTCAGTTTTGAAAAACATAAAATAATCTCTCAATTCTAATTTTAGGTGAGGAGGTTGCTGAGGGAGTTCATGTTGGAAAAGGTGGCACCTCAGTTGAGGGATAAACATATGGAAAACTGTTGCATTCGAGACCCCCTGAAAGCTGCTGTGATCGTGCTTTATGTATGTAGACAGTTTAAAATCAGACTTGATAACGGCGAGCTCTATCGGCTCTGTTCTGCTCTTTGCTTACCCAGAAAAGAGAAGGATGCATTTCATGAGTACTGGACAGACTTCTCTCAGACCATCGTTTCTGTTCTGCACAGGTTGGAAAAATGTTTTTGTTCATTTCCTTTAGAGAAAGTTAATAGTTTATTGTGTATTTTGATTTTTCCCCAATGGTATTTTATTTATTTATTTTGCTTCAGTTTACCACGAACGTTGGTAGACCTAATCAAGGACGTAAAGAGAACAGGAATGCCTCGGTGGATTTTGGTACTACCACTTTTGCACCTTGTCAAAGGCAGCATCAAGCCCTTTGAAGTACAAATCTCAAATACAAAGTATGGTTTGGCTTGGGCTGGACTCCAGGAACTAGAAATGACCAACACAACACTGAACAGCCAAGAAACCAGGTTTGAGTCTTTTGTTACGTGTCATATTCCACCATATAAAATTTCCAGTGTAATTTGAACACTTTGGGCATGCACTGTTTTCAGAGCGGTCATCAAAATGATGAAAGACCACAGTCACTTGATGGAGGTGGACTCCATTTTGATTCGATCCTGCTTGTATCTGATGTCATTCGATAAGCTGATGGAGTACACAAAGGAAATGAACCCCGAGCTTCTGGACATTCTTCTTGTTGTCACACACAAAGTTCCTCAGGAGATCACTGTCAGCAATTTTGAAGTGAGTTCATCTTGAATACGCATCATGAAGATGATCGCAATTTTGTTATTAATCACATTGCAAAAATTAGCTGCACTTTTGAGTATAGTAGCGCTGTTTCTGTCTGTCTTTTCTTTTTAGGCAGCGACAAAAATCCTCAGTCATATTCAACAAAATCTCATTGAGGAAAAATACAGGTAAATATGCACTCAATGTTTAAATCAAAAAACGTATTTCCACATAAATTTGTGCCTGAAGTAATTTCAGTTTAAGATTACTGTTTAAGATTATCCGCAGGGGGTGCAAAAATGTTTCTAATACATGCGTTTCCACAAACTTGGATCGGAATATGAATAAAGTTGCATACAATATGTTGATATAAGAAAAAACAAATGTTGGTACTGTTGAATATTGTCAAAAATATAGTTTGTGTTCAATTTAAAGCTACGGTGGGTTTAAATCGTGTAGATTTCTAGACTTTACAATCCCTTAGGATTGTGGATACCGGTTGTCTGCAGGCCCAAAAATTGGGCAAACCTGTACTGGGTACCCAGGTGGCACGCACAAAACATTTGATGTTTCCATTGCGTGAAAATATCAATGTGCATTTTTTCTACTGGCATGCTGCAGGTCATAGGTCTTGGTGAACAGTTGCACAACATGAAAGGGGGAATTAGCTGAGACACAGCCATTTTGTACAGATTTTTAATTTGTTTCATCGGCCCCCTTAAATATGCATACTGCACAAGTAATGCTGTTCAAGTGATAAATTTGTGCTTCTTACATGCCTCGTGCTAGCAGCCTCATTGTTACAAATTAGAAAATTAATCAGTGTATGTTATTTGGGCATCCTAAAGGCACTTGTATATGACCTGCACTCCCTGCTTGTTTAGCATTTGCGTGACCAGTAAAGGTAGGAACACCTTACTAATGGCTAGAGTGTGGCGTAAGGGTACCATACGAAAGCATCACACATACGTTATAAGTGCATGTTACTTTAATTATCCTTACAAATACTTCACAATACACTTTCCACACGCACAATGATTGTATGATTGAGGTGCCCACACAAGCTTAAGGGGAACTGTAAAGCTACGTTCACACCACCCTTGGCAATATCAAGGAGCCACTTCCAATGAAGAGTCTATCGCAGGGGTGTCAAACTCAAGTCCTCGAGGGCCGACGTCCTACTGGTTTTCCAGAAATCCTGCCTCATCTGATGCTGATTACCTGGATCAGGTGTGTTTGGCCAATAAGGAGCTTCAAAGGAAGGTTGGTTGGAAAACATGTAGGACACCGGCCCTCCAGGCCTGGATTCCGACACCTCTGGTCTATCTGATCAGCCGTAAAGTCGCGTTTCAGGCTTCTGTGTTCAAAACTCTCATGTTTGCGTGTACTATGCAAGTTTCTACAACCATTTAGGGGCTCTACATACTAAACGTGGCCATTGAACCAGTGTTGATAGCTAAACCAGGTAGAATTTTGATCAGTCAGGGACTCATATTTGGTATTGACATATGAATGACATTCCTTTTAATTGATTGAAGTCCCAACTGTTTGAAAATTGATCATGAAGTTGAAGTTGATAATTGCCTTTTGCTCCCGGCTGGAAATATATGACACCAAGTCAGTCATACAGTATATTGGAATAGAGCTGTGACAGAAAAAGCATGGAGCAAGAATTACGAGATTTTCACCATCTTGACATTTTGCACCAAGCCTCTTCAAATCGTAGGTAACAGGCACGCGCTAGTTAACATGAAAAAAAGTAAAAGTACAAGATTGTTACGTCCCTCCTTGGGGAGGAGGAAGAAATGTGTAACATAAAGAAAATAAGTAAATAACCGGGCAGGGATAAGAATGAGACAGTGTTTAATGGAGTGACAGGTGTCAAAACATAAGATAAAACAAACCACAAAAGCCAAATGAATGAATACTAATAGCAACTTAGGTTCTCAGGCTTCACAGCAAAACCAAACAGTCAAACATAAGTATCACTCCAAAGCAAAGAAACCACCAGAGCAAAATTAACAAATACAACAAACTAAAGAGGGGGAAACCAGGAGCTAGTAGGCTTGGGCCAGGCAGACAGCAGGGGCAGGCTGAGAAACAAATTCCCCACTCAGGAATTCAGCCGCCACTGGAGCAGAGCTTCCTGGCTTCTTTTAAGCTTCCCTTCCAGCTCAGGGATTGGCTGGGAGGGTGCCTCAATCAGCTCTGCAGGAAGGGGGCGGAGTCAGCAGCAGTGGAGGAGCTGGACTTGTGCAGGAGCTGCATGGTGAAACAGATAAAAACAAACAAGGCACACACACACAAAACACACACGACCAGGGGTCGTAACAAAGATCCAATGTAAACAACCATGTGCTAAATACAAGTTCAAGAAAGCAGGTTACATGACTGGTGTTTCCGTAGCTTAAGGCACAATTGAGCTTCCTTTAAGATGTGGCTGCACCTGTCCACGATCCTTCTTGGACCCAGACAACCCAAAAACCCAAAGCACTTATACAGGTCAACCCCATATGGGTGCATGTGACTAAGGTATCTGGTTAGCATACAAGACTTCATGCATTGCAGATAATTCTCTCTTAAACTGCACTCACTTTGCAGATAAACTTCTCGTATGTCTTTCATTTGTTGCCACAGCCAGAAATAAAGAAACTAAAAAATGCTTTTTTAAATGATACAATCTTAATATATATTATTATATGTATATGTAATTATTTTTTGTATCATAGTTACTTTACAGATACCTACAGAAGGCAGTGTCTGGGGATGGCAGTGAAACTGTTGGAGAAGACCTGCAAAGGGGTCAAGCTGGGATCATCTCTTAATGACTTTCCTGATGTTCCTCTGGCATGCATGAATCTAGTGGCATCAGTGGCTAATTTTTTGCAGTGTAACAAGCTGGAGGTACTTTATATACAAATAAAAAAGTGGTGTCCATAAATCACAAACTTTGCCGGTCTTTGAAAACTCGTAAATTTTAAAGGTACTCAAATAATTTATGACCCTTAGGCTCAAGAAAATGATCCCGGGGTCCAAAATTTTACAAAAGAGATGATCACTCAGGCAATGGGCTTGATGAGAACTTGGATGAGCCAGTCTTTCAAACCAAGTTTTCACAGAAGGATTTTGTCATACTTTTTTCAAGAGAAGAAAGCTGACTTTGAAGTGAGTTGTTTTTAGATACGAACCACAAACAAATATTGCTACCTAAAGTAATTTGAGAGTAAGCTGTTGTTTTTAATCACTTAATATGTGTTCACAGTTGTGGAATAACGTGATTTCCATCAGCTTCACAAATGAAGATTGGACTGCAGAGTGGAGACAGAAATTTTCTCTAGATTTTGAGGGCAAGTACAAACAGGTAAGCGGCAAGAAAAGACACAGTCTGTGACTGAAAATGGAAGGCCCCCCTTCTAAAAGAAAAGCTTAATTTTAACTGGTAACCCCCAGAAGTTACTGTTTTTCCAATTTTAATAAGAAAAACACTTGTTCATGTAAATTTTGAAATAATTAAAACAAATAGTTTTTGTCCTATTTTACGCATATCTTACTCACAAAAGCTTTTTGTACCGGCAACCATAACAGTTACCATGTATTGACATTTTTAGAATTTAATAATAGGTGATACAATTCTGAAAACTTGTAAAACACATAAAAGTTGTTTTGAAAGCATACTGTTTCTTATTTCTTGGCATGGTTTTAGGAATCCCCTGAAGATCAAGTACAATTCTACTGTAAAAACATTGAAGAACTTGGTGGCTCTAATCCACATGTTGCTTGCATTGTGGAAAAATGTGCTCTTGAGGCTGTGACGACTTTATGCCAGGTAAAGTCTCTTAACTTTTGTAACATTAAAACATACTAGTATAAATTTAGTCATGTGGTTTTCTTTATTTTTAAGTAACCATACTATTAAACATTTGCTAACAGTTTGCTAGTGGCATCAGTGCAACAGCTGCAATTTTAATGAACTAAAATAAGTGTAATAGGTTTCCTTTTATTTTACATTTGCAGACCAAGTCTGAAATCAAGCTGTTTGAAAGCTTCACCTTTACTTGGAAATTTTGGAAGCTCATCTCAACCATTATTGAAAAGTCCTGGCCAAGAAACAGTCATGGGCAGTATCAGGAAGATGAAGAAGTTGTTCTTCGACACCTCCTCTCCTGGACTGCAGCCAAAGATATTTTCCAACTGCATGGTAATAATATACAGTTAATACAATATATACAAACATTTGCATGTTTTAAGTAATTCATTTTTGTTGGTTTTAAAGGTATGAAACCAACCAAACACATCTGCTCATATTGAAACATTTTTGAGTATATTTCTCTCACAGATTCTGAAAAAAAACTAAATTATTTCATCTATTTATAGGAAAGGAAGAGAAGCTGTTTGAAAAACTGTCTGACGATGCCAAAGAGAGAATTATTCAGGCCATTTCAGCATTTACAGCCATGAACCAAAAACTGGTTCAAGGAGACATCAAAATCAATCTGCTGAGCATCATCCTACAGAGGCGAAAGGCCTTCTTAGAACTGCAGAAGATTGGTAATAATATTTTCTGGAACTTTAGTTCATAGACAGGAAATGTGTCTGTTATTAATAAAATCCATGTATTTTTCCTATGTTATATACGAACAGACTGCCTTTCTGAGAGTGGACAGTACCGGAACACTGCCAAAATGAACAGGCTTTTGGACCACAGGCAAAGAGAAGTGAAAGCTGTACACTATGAGAAGAAGCTTGTGGATGTCCTCTTAGATATGAGCCGCAAACTTGAGGACCACATGCCAGGTATAACAGACATGAGAGTGCACTTCTGAGCTGATTTATTGTTGCAATATAACAATTTCCCTCTTCAATTTTCCATCACAGTTGATGTTGTTGACCTGGAGGCAAAAGTACAGATCAACATTGAGACAATGCCCCTAAACGGTTTCATGGTAGTTCACCATTTTGATGAACCAGACACTGACATGACCACCGGCATTGTCACTTACTTTGAACTGAACGATGAAATCCGAGAGATGGCAGAGGAGCTTCACACGGTTCAAGAGAGTTATACTTTCCAAATGCTTTGGGAAAAATATGCCAAGATCCTGGCAGATGATAACAAAGGGGAAGACGACCCCGATGAAGATGAAATGGAAGACACAACGGCAACAGCTGATGTTATATACGATGACATTTTTAAACCTTCTATTGATGAATACAGAACCATCCACGCCTCCCTGAAGAACTGCAGCATAACTCTTGAAGAAGTCAACCAGCTTTTTGGTGCCTACAAAGGGAAGCACAACGATCTCTCTGAGGAACTGAGAGTCATGTCCAGAGTGGACAAAGCTGGTGACACACAGTGGATTGACAGCAGGGTTGAGCAGATTTTTCAATACCATGAACTCCATCTAGCTGTGGCCTCAGCTCAGGTTATCATGAAGGTCAAAGAGACACTTGGTCTTCAAGGGGATTTTAGAGTCTTGGAAACACTGACAAACATTGTAAGTGGTCACTTCTGAAGAGGAATAAATGTGAAAAACTTCAATACTAACTCATTTGGTGAAAGCAAACCATAACATGTATTTTTCTCCTTTACAGCTTCACGCAGACTTTCAAAGAGAGCCTCTAAGTCGCATTGATAATGACTTGATGCAAGCGAAAATGGTTCTGGTGGACATTACAGAGCCTCGTTTAAAATGTTTACAAGAACTGCACCTCAGAGGACGCTTTGTGAAATGGGTGAAGGATGCTCTTGAAGGTTCGTATATCTATTTATCTTATTAAAATATTTGTTAACTACAGTCGATTTTTTTTGATAATTGATGTTTTAATACTTTTTAGATATCAATGAGTTGAAGGTGTTTGTTGACCTGGCGTCCATCTCTGCGGGGGAGAATGACATGGATGTGGATCGAGTTGCTTGTTTCCATGATGCCGTCCTTGGCTACTCCTCTCTGCTTTATGAGCTCAAACCAGACTCTAACTTTCACGCATTTAAGGAAGTGTTGAAGAAGCTCTGGAAAGCTTTTGAGAATGACAAAAACTTGCCCAAAAAACTGGTATGGGTCACTCCATAAATATAAGAACTGTGTTGGCAGCATTTCTTGGAATTAATGCAAAGTCTTTAGACTTTGTTTTAGTTCAAAGAAATACATTACTCTGTTCTGATTTTTTTATATGACTTCAACTGGAGAATGATTGCATATTGTTTTGATTGTTAACACGTCTTTGTGCAGGTTTTTCCTTATTATCTAATATATATAAAGAATTAAAAATCTGTATTTGTTTTATCTGTTTCAGTGTGACAGTGCACGCCATCTTGAGTGGTTAAAGACTGTTAAAGACAGTCACGGGTCAGTAGAGTTATCCTCTCTGTCGTTAGCATCAGCTATTAACCAGAAGGGTATCTACCTGATAAATGGGCAAAGAACAAAAAAGGTAAATAATAAACATTACTGTCCCTTTTCTATGTAATTTAGAGCTAATTTTCTTTTGGAAAACAAATGTAATACAAGTTCTTTTTTGTTTACATATACAGTTGAGTCTAGACACAGCCCTAAAGCTACAGATTCCAGAGGATCATGAAGATGGTCACCAGATGCGCAATTACTCTCTTGAGGACCTCAGGGAACTTCAGAACAAACTCATGCTCATGTCTGGCAAAGGAGACCAAGGGCAAAATGAAGTTGATCGTTTTGCTGAGGTAAATGTTCCAGACATTCAGATACCCTTTTGTTATGTACAGCTCTTTGTTGATGATGTAACTGCATTTTGATTCAAAATATATGAACTGTTTAATTTATGCAAAATGACTCACAATGAAACATATTTATCTGTTTAAAATATATGAGAATGACTTTTTAAAAATGGGAGATGGTGACCTTTTAACACAAGAGCTGTCTCCAGCAATGGGGACTGCTCTGGTAGTTTAGAAAGTTGGTGCTAGTTCAGCTCTCTGAACAATCTTGGATCTTCAGCTGTTTGTATAATTAAAACAAGAATTAAGTGTCAGAATCAGCTGGTATAGGTGTTGCATATCTGTGCAAACCTGTGTTTCTGAGCTTTAGAATCCAATGGAATTTAAGTTCTTGCGTAAACTTGCGTTGAAGAGTTATGGTAATATCAAATGGTTAAGACATTTATACAATTAAATGGTGCACTTCATATTACTTTCAGGTATCTTAAGTTTGCCATAAATGTCTAAAATCCTCTAAGGAACTTTCATCGGAAAAGATCGACCAGTTGTAAATGACTTAGGCTTTATATAGGCAGAAAATGTGTTCCTTTTTTTTTCCAAAAAATATAATTCTTTCTCAGTGTTGGTATATTTGTGTTTTCAGGTTTTTGCCAGTGTTCAGAGACTAGCTGAGGCCTTTATTGCCCTTTACACTGCTGGAAATCCTCTGTTCAGAAACTGGGAAGTAAACATAAACTGCTGTGTGAGAGGCCACGAACCGAGCATTATCATGGATTTCAACTTGCACAAAGCGCGCAGTGTCATTGTTGAAGGCAGCGTTGAAGAACAGCTTCCTGATCTCTGCAGAAAAATGGAGAAATGCCTTGAGTATTGGATGAATTTTGTAGACAAGCAGAGGTCCCATCACTACTATCTTAACTACTATACAGCTGAACAGATAGTCTATCTCTGCAAACAGCTCAGTCAGCAAAATGTAACCAATGTAGAAAACCAATGTCTAATGATGCTTTCTTTTATCAAACCAAACTGCACATCTTTAGACTTAAGGCAGGTCTGGCATGACCTTCAATATGAAATCCTGACCAAATCACATGAGCAAAATGACGACATTGAGTTTCAGACCTTTACTGCAGTGCCTAGACCTGAGATAGGAATTTCAGAAGTCATGGATGAAATGAATGAAAGTCACGTGAAAGAAGCAAGGGGCCTCGCAGTATTTGATCAAATATGGAATGCTTACATGAAAAACATGAAGGAGTTTCTCCCAAACATACTTGACATCAAAAGTCTTGGGAGACTGCTGGAGATACTGGCCAACAAAGAGGACTCTCAAGAAAGTGACAGTGAAGAAGACATTTCTGTCGATATCCCGGAAAGTTTCACAAACAGACTGCTACCCAAAGGCCTTGCTGCTGGAAATCCAAATCTCATTATTTGCCCTCACGATGAAGTCTTGACTGCTTGTATCTCCATTTATATGAGCAGTGCAGATGAGGAACTTCCAACCTATGATGAAGTCCTGTTGTGCAACCCCTCAACTCCATATGAACATGTAGAGCTATTCCTAAGACGTTGCCTCAGCCCAGGCTACAGGGGTCAGAAGATCTATTCTTTACTGTATGGGGATCTTCTAACTTATGACGTGAGCTCCAAAGTTGAGAATTTTTTTCAGCGAATGAAAATGCAGAGCAGACAAGACTACAGGCTTGTCATCATTTGCAGCTCAGAAAGAGAACATGCATACCTGCCATCAGCTTTTAGCCAGTACAAACTGCATATGGTACCCCAGGAACCTCTACAAAATCTTCAGATGTACCTCCAGAAACATTATGCTGTTCCATCAGACCAATCCAGCGCTGCAGCTGTATTTACAGACAGACTCTGTGTTGGTGTCATCTCGTCCAAAAGGGCTGGTGTTGGTGGGTATATGAATTCATTTCAATGGATCAATTTCCTTTTGAGCACTATTTCGATTATAAATTGACAACTGCTATCTTTTATTCACAGGCAAATCTCTGTACATCAAAAGGCTGTATGAAAAGCTGAAGCACTCTGCAAAAAAGTTATCAGCATTAAAATGCATACGCTTGACTGAACCAGCAGTCAATGAAACTGTCATTCTTCAAGATCTGTTGAACATCCCAGCACCAAAAGAGCTCACTATGTTCCACTTTGATGTCACATCATCAGTAAATATTTCAATTTTATTGCTATTATAACTGACAATGCCGGTCATGTTACAAGTTTTATAGATCTAGTTTAATTAAATTGCCTAGCATCTTGATAACACCTTGTATTTTTTCCCTTTCAAAGGTGCAGAAGGGCCTTCATGAGTTCCTTTTCAAGTTGCTAATTTTACGCTACCTAATGGATGCTGAGGGAAAGATGTGGAGGTGCAATGACAAGCAGCTTTATGTCATTGAGATTTTGGAGCCCATCCTAAATACAGTCACAAATGCCACTCGACAGGTAGTTTATACAATACCAAACTTGGCATAATTGCTAATTTCCATTTTGTGAATTTTGCACTTGTTTTGTTTCTTAGGCTACTACTGTTAACAGCAGCTTCATAGACGTTTTCCCAAATATTTTCTGTCGACCACCCAAAGAGGTGTTGATGTTGGAGATGCGAAAGCAAGAGGACCCCAACATTGTGAACCCCAATGACCCACTTATGGATGAAAAAGAGTTCAGGAGTGAAGCATTCCAGCGACCATACCAGTACCTAACACGCTTTCATAATCATGCCAATCTTGATGTTTTCACCTATCAAGGCCCTGAGGGATCCCATGTGGAATGTCTTCAGATGCTTCTCATGTTTTGTGGAATTATGGATCCATCCTGGGCAGAACTGAGAAACTTTGCTTGGTTTCTCAATCTTCAGCTAAAAGACTGTGAGACATCTGTTTTCTGTGATGCTGATTTTACTGGAGATACACTCCGCGGATTCAAAACTTTTGTGGTGGACTTCATGATTTTGATGGCAAAAGACTTTGCCACTCCATCACTCAGCGTCTCCGACCAAAGCCCTGGCAGGGTGCAAGTCAATCTAGATGGAGTCAAAGATGAAGATCTGGCTCCTTTTCTGATCAGAAAAAGATGGGAAACAGAACCACATCCATACATTTTTTTCAACGATGACCATAACTCAATGACATTTATTGGTTTTCACCTTCAGCCCAATGACCAGAACTCAGTTGATGCTATTGATCCCACCTCTCAAAGAGTGATCAAAAGAAACGCCATGACTAGAGAATTGTATGAAGGCTTAAAGCTTCAAAGAGTTCCCTTCAACATTGACTTTGATTCCCTTCCAAGATGGGAAAAAATAGAGCGAATCTGTAATGTTCTTGGCATTCAGTGGCCTCTTGACCCAGATGAAACATATGAACTCACAACAGACAATATACTGAAGATGCTAGCAATCCACATGAGGTTCAGATGCGGAATTCCAGTCATAATCATGGGAGAAACAGGGTGTGGAAAGACGAGGCTCATAAAATTCCTTTGTGAATTGCAAAAGGGTGGAGTGAGCACCGAAAACATGAAACTGGTGAAGGTACATGGAGGCACAACCTCCGAGATGATTTATGCCAAAGTAATAGAAGCAGAGAACATTGCTTCTATCAACCAACAAGACTTTGGATTCAATTCTGTTCTTTTCTTTGATGAAGCTAATACTACAGAGGCCATCAGCAGTATCAAGGAGGTACTTTGTGATAAGACAGCAAAGGGTGAACAATTGATGTCCAACTCTGGATTACACATAATTGCTGCTTGCAACCCTTACAGAAAACACACAGGTGAGATGATCCAAAGGTTGGAATCTGCAGGCCTTGGATACAGAGTTCGAGCCGAAGAGACAGATGAAAAGTTGGGTTCTATCCCTCTACGTCAGCTTGTGTATAGAGTCCAAGCTTTACCACCAAGCATGTGCCCTCTGGTCTGGGACTTTGGACAACTAAATGATCACACAGAGAAAATATACATCCAGCAGATTGTGCAAAGAGTGATAAAAGGCAAAGAGATCAATCAGAAGTACTTTGAGTACATCACCAATGTCCTCTCAGCTTCGCAGAAGTACATGCGAACAAGAAACGATGAATGCAGCTTTGTAAGCCTCAGAGATGTCGAGCGGTGCATGCAGGCTTTTGTCTGGTTCTATGAGAACCACAGGATGTTCTTTTTAGAGCTTCAGCAATACGAAGTTGACCAAAATGGTGAAGGGAACCATGAACAGTTTGAAGAAAGAGACCCTGTTCTCTGGTCTCTTGTTTTGGCCACAGGAGTATGCTACCAAGCCTGCCTTGAAAACAAAGACAAGTACAGACAAAAAATCAGCAGAAAATTACCACATTCATACACTCCAGCAAAAATATTGCAAGAAATCTCCATCATGCAAGATTTGCTTTTACATGGTGTGCCAATGGGGGAGACAATTGCAAGAAACAATGCTCTCAAGGAGAATGTCTTCATGATGGTTCTTTGTATTGAGTTGAGAATCCCACTTTTCTTAGTGGGAAAACCTGGAAGTTCCAAATCTCTGTCTAAAACACTGGTTGCAGATGCAATGCAGGGCCAAGCTGCTCATTCTGAGCTTTACAAAAAACTAAAACAAGTCCATTTGGTCTCCTTCCAGTGCAGTCCTCACTCAACACCTGAAGGTATCATCAACACATTCAAGCAATGTGGACGTTTTCAGGAAGGAAAAAACCTAAAGGAGTACATTTCAGTTGTGGTTCTTGACGAGATTGGGTTAGCTGAAGACTCACCAAAGATGCCACTCAAAACTCTTCATCCCTTGCTGGAGGAGGGTTGCATTGATGATGAGCCACTACCGCACAAAAAAGTTGGATTCATTGGCATCTCTAATTGGGCACTGGACCCCGCAAAGATGAACAGAGGCATATTTGTTTCCCGTGGTGACCCTGATGAGAAGGAACTCATTGAGAGTGCTAAGGGTATATGCTCATCAGATCTGAGGATTTTGGAGAAAGTCAAGGATTTCTTCAAGCCCTTTGCAATAGCCTACTTGAACATTTGTCACAAACAAGGGAAAGGTTTTTTTGGCCTCCGTGACTATTACAGCTTGATCAAGATGATCTTTGCTGTAGCTAAGGCCTCTCAACGAAAACCTACAGCTGAGGAGACAGTAAAGGCAGTGTTGAGAAACTTCAGTGGCAAAGATGATGTGGATGCAGTCTCTGTCTTCACTAGTAGACTGAATATCACACCAGATCTAGAGAGCATCAACACTCTTGAGTTTGTGAGAGACAACATCCAAGCAGTTGCACAGGAAGAGGAATGCAGGTATCTCCTGGTGCTAACGAAGAACTACGCAGCCCTACAGATACTGCAGCAGATTTTCTTCTCGGAAAGTGATCAGCCAGAAATTATTTTTGGATCTAGTTTCCCAAAGGACCAGGAATATACTCAGATCTGTCGCAACATCAACAGAGTCAAAATTTGCATGGAGACAGGCCAAACGGTTGTGCTTCTAAACTTGCAAAACCTCTATGAAAGTCTTTATGATGCGCTCAATCAGTATTATGTCTGCTTGGGAGGGCAGAAATATGTGGATCTTGGATTGGGAACTCATCGTGTTAAGTGCAGAGTACACAAAGACTTCAGACTAATCGTCATTGAGGAAAGAGAGGTGGTCTACAAACAATTTCCAATACCTCTGATCAACAGACTGGAAAAGCACTACCTGGACATCCACACTGTCCTAAAACCTGAGCAAAAGAGGATGGTTAAAGAGCTGGAGAAATGGGTGAATCTTTTTGCAACTGTGAAAAGTCAGCATGGTGCAGCAACATATAGATATCAGCCACCTGATGTCTTTATTGGCTACCACTCAGACACCTGTGCTTCAGTGATTCTTCAAGTAATGGAGGAGCAGAAGGACGTTTTGGAAGTCTGTGATTCTGAAAGGAGATTGCTTGAAAAGGCAAAACTCATAATCCTCAAATGTGCAACACCAGACTCAGTGGTGCGGTTGGACTGTGTTGACCTGCCAAAAGGAGAGTGTGAACTCTTATCCAGAGTCTACTTTGAGGAGCAAAATAACAGCTGTTTAGCTGACTACATACTTGCTCACACAAGACAGGAAAGCCGTTGCTGCTGCTTCTTCACAGAGGTAAATGACATTTTCATACCAGTTTTAGATGTATCACACAGTTCAACGCAAATTGTAAATCTACGTTTGAACTCCAGGTGACAACCTTCTCCAGACTACTTACTGCATTTGACTTGGAACCTCTTTCCAAAAGGCTGCATGGCGTTGAGCTGCTTTCACTCCAGCAGTTTGACACAGAGCATTCCTTCTTAAAGAAGATCAGGTTTGTGTCTTCATGATTTGAGTTATGCCCAAAAATGCATGCTGCATTTCAGTTAATGGTCATGGGAACTATTCTTGAACATGATTTTTGATTACTTACCAAGCCTTTAAAGTAGGGATGTCCCGATCCGATCACGTGATCGGAAATCGGGGCCGATCATGTGGTTTGGGACTCAGTCGGAATCGGACTCCTTTGTCCGATCAGGATCGGATATTTCATTTATTCTCATTATGATCAGAGCTTTATATTTCATCACCACTCCAAGTCTGCATGTCATGAAAAGATCACAAATGTCATCACCAGAAAACGCAGCAGAAAACGGCAACAGCTCAAGCAGAATAAACAAAGCTAGCTAGAAAGCTAACTTCCGGGACCAATAACTCTTTTAAAAACGCTTTAAACTGACAGCAAGTGTCTCTATTGGTTTGTCATAACTCAAACAACAACCTCTAAAGGCATTCCAACAGAAAAATACAGTTTTTTTTTTTTTTTAATGTGAAGCTCTTCATGCTGCAGACAGATGGCTAAACAGCAGCTGCTAACTGCTACATGCTAGCGCCATGATATAGTTCCTTAGGACCCGAGCTGTCTTTTGATATGCCTGTTATCTGACAGAGAAATAACAGTTAAGAAAGTTAACTACCTACCTAATTAACTACCCAAAATGTGATGTCTTAAGAACTTAAAAAAGAAGCACATAATCTTAAAAATAAATAAATAAAACTAAAAAATTAAAACTAATAATGATATCAGCTATTCATGAACACTCATCAAATTTTATGCTAAAACAAAGTCATCATTTATTTTTAAGAATTTTAAATGAGGACAGGAATCACATTTGGTCAAAAATGTCCAAAAGCTCTAAAGATGTTAAAGTTAAAGTCACTAAACTTTATCACATGACTAATTATCACTTATGTAACAAGAAAATTGTATTTTTTTACCTAGTTTATATTTGCTGTATTTTTACTTGTTTATTAAAGCTACTTCACAGAAGTGTTTTATTTAAGTTTTTAATGATAAAAGAGGTTAATGAAATATAAATAAGGGACAACACTAATCTGTTTCTTCAATTTATTCATGTTTTAAATGTCTTATAAAAGTATCGGATCGGGACTCGGTATCGGCAGATACACAAAATCAAATGACTCTGAATCGGAGTCACCTGATCGGGACATCCCTACTTTAAAGTACATCAACAGTTTGTGCTCTTATAGAAATGTACCTTTTTTGTGATCACCACCTGACACTCAACTTTGAGTAACAGATGAGATTGTTTTTTTACTATTATTTTTATCTGAACACATGTGATGTGATTTTCTTTTTTCAAATTTTAAAAAGTCTGACTATAATGAGAAACTCTATTTATTCTTAGGAGTTTCCTTAACACTGAGAATGGAGACAGTGGCCTTGGAACACAGAACAAGATCCTCATCATTCAGTGTGATTTTAACGAAGCTTCTCAGGGTGCCAACCTCCTTGCATCAGCAAAGTACATACATCATATATATATTTTTTTTGTCTTGTTATCACTTTGATTTTTGCCATTTTAAAATTTGTTGTATATTCCAGGTATTCATCAATAAATGAAATCAACAAGATAACTCAAGAAAGCATGAGGAGCAAAGTTTTTGTCTATTTCATCACAAGACTACCAAGAATAGAAGGAGGGACTTCTTACATTGGCTTTCACGGAGGTAAGACTGCTACAAACACACACTTACACATATAAATATGCAGTATATATACATTTTCTTTCATCTTCTCAGGCCCCTGGAGATCAGTACACATCGATGACCTCAGGCGGTCAAAAGACATTGTTTCGGACATCAAAACTCTGCAAAGCATGCCAATCAGCCAGATGTTTGAAACAGAGATGTTGCAGCCTGAAGGTAACATAAAAGATCAACATAAACCCATTATTTGTTACAGAAGAGAATACATTTATTTATTGGATTTAACCCCAATACATTCTGTAGCAATGGAAGTGGATGAAGAGTCAACTGAACCCGAGCTAATGGACACGTCACAAAGTGTAAGAATAGACTTTGTATTTCACGTAATATTTTTGTGTTTAAATATGGGAAAACTCTTTATAGTAGATGTGAAGCTATTCCTCTTGATTTTTAATTTAGGCACATTTTATCTCTAACTTGTGTATCTTTCAGGTTTCAGACAATGTCGTGGACACGACGGCTCTGCTTCGGAGTTGCGTGCAGAGTGCGGTCGGCATGCTGAGGGACCAAGCGAAAAGCGGCTTTCGTAGCACTCAGAGAGTTGCCATTCTTCTGACATTGTTGAGTGACGGCGATGAAATAAAAAGTAAAGATGATTTTACACTAAAATTCTCACTTTTATGTTTCTGATTACTATTTGCTGCACTTCTAACTACATCCAAACTCCTATTAGGCGAATTTTTGAAAACCGTGAAGAAGCGTCTCCACTCAGCGTTGGTGAATCATGACGGGAATGCACTGTCAAACTTCAAGACCAACTGGGTCCTCAAGGAGGCCTCCAACATCGATGCCTTGCAAGAAGGAGGAACTTTCAGGTATGTACATCTTTCCCAGTGGATGTTTTCACATAGACAGCAGTAGAGTGAGACCTCTGCAACTTCAACACTATTTGAAAAGAACTTGCTGAAGTCTTATTTTGCATACGTGAACTTGGTTATTTATAAGCTCCAATTTCTGCATCTAATATCAACCAGAGGGCAATCTAATAAATGTGCAACAAATGTGGGATTTTTTTAAGTTTAAAATAACATTTATAGTTATTGACAAAGTATAGTTTTATAGGAGTGAACAGTTTTATGTATTTGCCGTACTTCTTTTGTGTCTTGAATGTTATGTTTTAAAGAAGCTCTGTACACATATTTATTCAGTTTAATATTTCTTATTTTTGACACTTTTATGAGGTTTGGTGTTGTGGTTGACTTTATGAATTGTCAACACTCGACATTACCAAAATTCATGATTAATCAATTTTCTTTTTTTTTTATTGGAAACAGGCAAACTCTATGGAAACGGGTTCAAGCTGTGGTTGTTCCCCTCTTGGCACAACTCATTTCGGTCATCGACCGTGATCTTAACATGGACCTCCTGCTTGATGCAAACTGCTGTGAGTCCGTGAAGAGGCTCTGGTTGGATATCTTTAGTGACGACAAACTGCTGGAACTGTCACAACTACCAGTGGATCGCAGGTAAGTGTTAGCTTTCGTGTTATTTGAATGGGTACTGTAACTTACATATTTTACAACTAAACACCGGTTTTTACATTTGCAGACCTGAGACGACAACAATTCTTGTACAGAACTACATTGCCCAAAACAAGAACACAGGCTGCAGCATGCCCTTCAGCTGGAGGATCAGAGATTACCTGGAGGAACTTTGGGTCCATGCACTACAGCATGAAGGTAAAAGTCTAAAATGATCAATCGTCTACTATACTTTTAGTTTTATTTACAAACTTGGATATCTGTGTCTTGTTAGGACAAACTCAGCAGGGCTTTATTAAGTTCTTCAGGAAGACCCCACTGGGACGCTACATAAATGCAGCAGATCCAGATACTCAGTTGGAGTTTTATCATCGCTACCTTCAAGATTTCATTTTCCTCACAATGAACATAACTCGTCTTGAAGATCTGCAGGTTCTCTTTTTGTTGTTGTTTTAGTTCATACAATTTCTGTGAATTTGGCTGTATGTGCAGATCCTAACTGATGAAAACGCTTCTACAGCTTCTCTGCAGTGCATTGAACTGCTGTGTCAGTGAGCTGCGGCTGCAGGTTAATGACACAGAGACAGTGCTATCACTCCCATGGGTCCATGCTGCCTATCACCAGTTCAAAAGCCGTCTGCAGAACCTCTTAAGAATGTCCTGTATAGAACCTAAGGTGACTGAGGACCTCCTGGGAAACCATGCTGCCAGAAATAATGATGAGCTGGTAAGTTTTAATTAAAGTGGAGCAAATAGTCTTAATTCTTCTCTTCTAATCTGTTTTATGTCCATTTTTTCCTGTTTCACAGATGCTTGATGTTTATGCAGCGTTTGCATGTCTGGAGCACCTAGAGCCGAATGTTTTGGACACAGACGCTCAAAGGCAAGCCTGGCTCAGGCAGGTGAAGAAAGTCCAGGTTCCCATCGAGTTGATCTGCGCAGAAGAAAGCGTGAAAAACTATGGACAGAGGAGCAAGATATTCGTGACCAGAGTCCAGTAAGTCAAGTATACCTTAGCATATTTTTGATCAAGAAAAGGACAACATTTAACAACAATTCGATTGTATCTCGTAGATCCAGATGGAATCGCGTTTTTTCTCTCTCTTTATTCGTGGAGCACATGCTGCTGGGAATCGAAGAGCTGGAGGAAAAGTTGAAACCTTTAGTTTTGGAGCAAACAAGGAAACTTGGAAAGGTCTGTCTGCATTCTTTCTTGTAACTTAAAATTCATGATATTTAGAAGAAAAATAAAATAAAACTACTTGCTTTCTAATTCTTTCTTTCAATGTTTTTTTTCCCATGAAGATGCTGGAAGAAAATTCTGACCTCAAAACTCAGCAGGCCTTCGAGGCAGTGATTCGTTTGTTGAAAACCTGCAAAGAAGAAGTTGTGGAGAGGCTGTTTAGGTAAATTACAGCAATATTCTACATTTCACTCCATTTTTTTTGCACTTTTTCTATAACTAAACTTAATGTTGAGTAAACTAGGCTGAATGCATTCAATAGGTCTTATCATTTATTTCAAAATTTAGTACTCATTTTCAATTTTAAAACACCCAAATCTTAAAATGTTCTGACGCATTAAAACTTATTTTAGTAGGGCTTTTCTTGTCAGATCAATTTAAATTTTTGTTATTTTTTTTTCTTTTTGATTGTTAGAGCTTCGAGTTTTTAAACATTTTTAATTTGAAAAATTATCAGAATCTCTGTCATGTTTAAGTGATTTTGGAGTCTTCAGTTCATTTATGGTCTTTTTTTGTTTTTTATTCAGATTTGGTCACTCCATTTGTCCCGTGTGTATGGGAGACCCTCAGAGTCCTCTCCGCCTGCCCTGTGAACACATCTACTGTCTCGCCTGCATCAAGCAGTGGCTGAGTCCTGGTCAGATGTTCTGTCCCCTTTGCTCGGAAGAAATTAAGGATGACTTCCAGTTACTTCCATCAGATGAGATAAGGTAATTGACAGTCTGCCTTTAAAGAAAATTGTTTTATTCCCCATTAAAGTCCTTGCATTTTGTACAAAACCATTGAATATTGCATAGGAAGTTTTTTTAAACAGCGATTTGATTCATATCATAATTTGTGGTTGACGATGGTTGATATTGTTCATTTTGAACGATCTGATTTACTGACCTAAAATTGATCCAGGATGTCTTTATCTCAAAATTCAACCAGTGTGACTCAGAGATAAATACCTAATACTGATCATTGCAGGTGAAGTTTCCCAGATTTATCGTATTTCCTACAAGATAATCAAACGTAAATTAAATAAGTGAACAAGTAAACAAGATTTAATGGCAAATCAATTCACATTTTAGTTCTATTAATTCATCACACTGTTGTTTTTCCACATTTTTCTTTTCTTCCAGTGTTCTCGTTACCCAGCATGCTCAGTTCAGAAAGCAGTGCAACGCTTTCTTCATAGACCTGGTGTCCACCGTGTGCTTTAAGGACAACTCTCCACCCTGTTCAGCTGTCATCTGTCATTTGCTCTCCTTTCTCATGGTGGAAACCGACACAGTTCCCTTGCTTAGAGGTAATAGGAAAGTATTTTCTAACTGTGAATTTGTCCTAGAACTCACAATGACATCATATCATTTCTGTTTTATTTTAGCTAATAATCAAATTCACACCAAAATGCTCTCTCCGTTTGATGATTCTGTGGATAAAAATCCTGTGGTTCGCTCTGTAGTTCTCAAACTGTTGCTGAAGTACAGGTATGCATTAAAGTCATTCATCTGTAAATATCTGTAAATATAGTTTTCTTGTTTAGTAGAAGTTTAAATTATGTTCAATTTTACTTTTTAAGCTTTGATGAAGTGAAAGAATATCTGCAGCAGCATCTCGTTGAAGTTGAGCAAAGCAACCTTTTGGACGAAAACGATAAAACTGAACTGTACTGCCTGTACATCAACTGTCTGGAGGTAGATATGATATGAATAACAATTATGTTAAGGCTGTTCTTTGCTGTTTATGATTTCTAAGAATGTCTGTGTTTTTAGGATTCCATGTTTGACAGGTCCAGTGCAGAGAAGCAAGTGATTCTGCAAGACGAAAGGGCCTTCCTGACTGACTTCCTGCAGTCCCATGGTCAGTCAGGTAAAGAAGCAACTGTGGAGTACCTTCAGCAGTTAGCTAGAGTGCGCATGGACCTGGACACAACTGGAAATCTGATAATGGAAAAGCTGCGAAACAAAGGTTTGTAATGTAGTGCTGCTTTATCGTCTCCATAAGTCAAAACACGTTATTCTTTCACCTCAACAATGTCCTCACTTAATGAAATCTAATGTAAACTAGGCCTCCAGAAGGAGACTCAAAGGGCAGCTGAAGCTTACCTGGACAGCATGATGAAGCTGTGTATCCAGAGTGGAAACGACTGGTATCGTGTGTATTTAATCCGCAAGATCGCCAGCCAGTATGGAGTGGAGTTTGTGCAGAAAATCCAGAAGAAAGATCAGATGCGCTGGCTCTTCCCAGAGGAAGTTCTGCTAAAGGTTTGTTTGCCCAGAAGTACAAAAAACCAAACAGCCAATTGGGCAAGAAAAATACCAAGAATTCTTACATTAGGAAACAAGCATCTGACCACTAAGAGATTTTTTTAATAAGATTATTTTTCTATTGGATGAACTTTCTTGGTATTTTTTTTTAGCAAGACAGAAAATAAGACAATTTTGAAACAAGGGTCAACTGTTTTCATTTTGTTTGGACAGAATTTAAATAATCTGATTTCCATTACACCCAGAGTGAAGAAGCCATTCAGATAGACCAGTACCTCGTGTACGGTGAAGACTACCGAACTATCAGAGAGGCTGCTGCCAAAGTAATGCTGGAAGGCAAAGTTGAAGGGCTGGAAGAGGCCTGTGAGGTAAAGTTCTTTCTTTTGGTCATTTTCTTTCATGTCAGTGATCCAAATGAGAATGCTTGTTAATATTGGTGCATTGATCCTTTCTTTCTTTTTTTTTTAAGGGGATCAATTGTTCGCCACAGCAGAAGACAGTTTACTATCTATTGGCCCTCTACAGAGAAATCACCACCCTCTACAGAAACACCAATACCAGCTTCCATCCTAAACCTGAGGTAAGTGAATCATAACAATTACTGCCTCTCCAGAGAACGGAAGAATAAATATAACACAACACATAAAAAAGTTTGTTTTTTAGGGCTTTGAGAATTGGCCTGTTAACCCATGCAATAAATAAATCATTATTAATGTGTCGATATATATTAACCCCCTCAGGTGTTCTGCCCTGCAGCATAATAAAACTCTATCTAAATAAACTTAAGCTTATTTTTACATTCTTTGATTAAGATTTTAATAATTTAAAGTGATAATATGGCGTTTATTTGTAGTTTTTGGATAAAAGCAATCTTATTTTAATAAATAAGGCAGAGAATGAACGTCAAGCTGACGGCTGTAATGCCCCCGCTATGGGGCCGGAGCGAAACAGAGCTGTCTGCTGTTAGAAATCCAATGAGGAAACCAATCATTTTTCTATTTTGGGATGGAGACCGACATGACAAGCACCAGAGTTGTCTAAAAACTGTGGAAATTCTGCGGTTCTCCACAAAAGTCCCGCCCATCAACGTTGCGGGAGGTGAGCATTTCAGAATGGACAGACACACCCCCACCTGTGTAGTTTCCAGTCGAGCTGATCTGAAATCCAGCTGGATCAAACTTCTCCCCAAAAAATAGTTATATCATTTTTCACAAGCACAATAAATAAAATTTATGGGGAAAAATGAAACAGCTGAAAAAAAAAGCAAAAAAAAGACAGAATTCCAGGAAAAACGTCAAATAGACAGCAGAGCTCTAAGGAGAGAAATTCAGATTTTTTTGGGGCTGCATGGTAGCTGAATCCACACAGGGAGACTGAAGCCACATAAGATCACATCATGGAGCTGTGAGGTCTGGGATGTTCCTCAACTGAAATATATGTGGCCCAAAGAAATCTGTAACTTTAGCCTGGATTTTGTTGTATTTTCATTCAAAAACATGTTGATTAGTTTTTTGGCAAATTTTATTCGTGTTGGATTTTTTTTTAATTTAACCAAGAAATTTCATTCTGTGTTGTAAAAACAGTTAAACATTTTTGGGGTTTCTACAGCAAAATTTTTCTATATGGAATTTTCTATTTTTGCATTATTTTATGTCTAGTGTGTCTCATAGGTCCGTTTTGCTGATTAAAATGATAACAAATAAGCAGGCAGGTAGTTTTTCAAGTTCAAAATACTGAAGTAAATTAAAAAATAGACAAAACTGAGTTTTAGGCCCTTAAAGGGTTAAAAATATACGTTCTAAATCTATAATTTTGCATGTGATTTCATATTGAGATTATTTGCAGATAATAAGTGGCTGTCAAATACTGTAACAAAAAAAAAATGAATTACGATTCATTTTTTCCAGATTAGCAATGCATTAGTCATTCTTTTTAATTGATTCCCGGTCCTAATTATTTTTGTATCATTATTGTTTTTTTTTTCTTATACAAATCTACAGCAGCTGGACGCCCTAATACATTACATCCACACATCTAAAGTCCTCACCAATCCAGAGGAGAAAGCTTTTGCTCAAGCTTTGGTCACCAACACTCTTGGGCCCTTGGAGGTTTGTCCCAGGGCCTCCGGGGCCCGACGTGTGATGCTAGACGTAGCCATTCACCTGGCTGTTGTCTTGCTTTGTGGGAAAAATGGATTCTTGGCTCCACTGCAGCAACTAGTCGTCACACCCGCCAACATGCAAGTATGTGAAATAACTCCAGTCTGTCATACTTCTTTTTTTCTTCTTCGATCTTAATTTTTTGATTTTTATCTGTTTGGTGCAGGCATCTTACTTGCCTACCATGCCAGAGGACATGGTCGCTCTGGCTAGGGAAGCTCTGGCTCCAATGCAACTGCAGTGGTACAGTAAGTAAAAACAATATTCAATTCTTCTACAAATTTTACCTCTAACGTTTCAACTTCTTGTGTCAGTGTGGAGTGGTAGAAGGTTCTCAAAATGTTTTTTTTTTCTTATCTGTCGCACACCTGATGATATTCTAATGGTAACATTGTTTTAAACTTTCCACAGCTTGCCCAAATGGTCATCCGTGTACTATTGGCGAGGTTTGTGCGCCCGTTCATTCACCAAGATGAGTGCCACTGCTTCCTCCATTACTGTCCTAATTTCATCATTCTGATTCTGCAGTGTGGGCAACCAATGCAAATGAGTCGATGCGTGGACTGTGGCCTTGTTATTGGAGGGCAAAACCACGCCCCTGTGCAGGGATTTCAGCATCTGCAGTTCCAGTACGGGTTGCAAACATTTGTGGAAAAAACATAAACTTCAAATGAGTCACATTAGATTTTCAGGAGCTCAAGTTTGCCCATTCTTTTGTATTTTGACAGGGGGGATCGCACTCAGCCAGGCCATATTCTTGGAGACCCCAGGAACCGGGACAATCCAGACATGATGGACACTAAAGGCCTTTCTTCTGTTCCCTTCACCACCCTGCGCATGCTCACTCACATATCCATGCTGCTCGGCTTCTGCCAGCACCCACAGGTAAACAGCTTAAAAAGTCTCTCAAATCAATTCAATTAAAATCTCAAAACTGTAACAAATAAAGTGCAAATATCATTATTGTGATCCAGATTTATTTATAAAGACATGTCTTGTCTGTGCTTATATAATTGCAGCCCATCTCTGCAATCATCAAGCCACCAGTTGCTGATCCTGCAGCGTTTCTTTTTGAGCATTTGGACAAAGACTTGAAACATCTGATCAGATCTCTGGGTAAGGGGACTGACGATACCATCTGTGCAGTCCACCTGCTCATCAGCAGCCTTCTGGAACCTCAGCAGCAACAAAGATGTAAGAAGAAACCTCATTCTAAGTCATTTTCCTCAAATGTTTGTGGTTTTATGTGAAGGCGTAAGGAGTAAAACAGTTTTTCAGTTCTGATTTTGACACTTTCTGCCGTTGATGCTCATTTGTTTAGCTGTACTAATCTCCTAAAACAGGACAGAAGAATGATGAATTCCTCCTCAGCGGCTAATAATCATCCAATTTCAAATATATAGTATTTATAATATTGATAATATGTTGATCTTTCCTTTAGGGCCGGTGCCTTATGACAATCGCCTGTCCACCAAACAGGCTAGAAATGCTTGGGATGTTGAAATGAGCAATGCTGTTATAACACCTCAGCTGAAGGTAGTGTAACTGAATATACATAGTTCTGGCTCCTTCACACTGTATAATGACTCTTTTTCTTTTCTTTTACAGGACTTGGAAAGGAGGCTAAAGGAAGTGAACAACTTCATCAGATCGGACTCGCGCATCTCTGCCAATCCAGTCATGACGCTCGTCTTTGGAGATCCTAAACACTTTCTGGCCTCCCTTCACCCAAACTCTCTCATTCATTGCTCTGCTGTGTGGAGCTGCAGGCAGAAAGTGTCTCTACTGAGCCTCAAACACATCGTAGAGCAGAATGATGGCAAAGACACGCTGCCTGTGCTGTGGAGGTTCTTGAACAGGGTAAATAGACCGTTGATAAATGCGCTCAACATGTTCTGAAAGATATAATTCAAATTAGTTTCTAAAATGTGTTTACATCGCTAGAAAAAAGCTAAATCTGCTTGTTTTTTCTCTAGGAAGCAGAGATCCGACTGGTGAAGCACCTACCTGACATCCTCACACTCCAGAAGAATTTGGTCAAGAAATTTCAGAATACGTCTGAGCTGACTTCTGATACTATCAAGGAATTTCTTGAAAAACAGAAAGCAGGTATTAAATCATCACAAAGCACAACAGTGGGAATAGTATATCATTTTTGACATTTGTCTAAAAGAAAAATGTGTGTATTTGTAGGTTCACTTAAAGCCTGGTACAAGAAACGCATCAGAACCTTCTTGACAACCTGGAATCAACTCAGGGTTTCCCTGGCAACCAATGGTAAACACATCCAGTAAAGCAGCTTCTCCTTTAGACTGAATCCTTCAATTGCTAACAAGAGTTGAAATGTTGCTTAGGTGAGATAAAGATTCCTGCTGACTTCTGCCAAAAAGACCTGGACTTAAACAGTGACTTTAAGGTGCTGTTGCCACGACGACAAGGCCCAGGCCTGTGCTCCACTGCTCTGGTCAGCTACCTGATTGCTGTCCACAATGACCTCATCTACTGTGTAGACAAGCACACTGGAGAAGAGACCAGGTGGGGGCGCTCACGCCACATTAAAAGTGGCAGAGCGTTTTCACACCATAGAGCACGTTTTGAGATGGAAGAACAATATGATTTTTGCAGCAGAGATATCTGACTAATGTCCTTTTTTCTCAGCTTCAAAGTGAGCCCTGCAGATCTGACGGAGTTGCATGTGATTCACTACGAGTTGGAGCGAGATGTGATGCCTCTGGTCCTGTCAAACACCCAGTACAGCATCCAGAAGGGTCAGGAAACCCTCCATGAGTATGATTTGCCAAAGATCCAACAGCAAATTATCTCTCGTTTCCTACTGGGGAAACCTCTCCTAACTCTCAATGTGAGTAAAATAAATTAAATGTGTTAAATAACAAGATAAATGTTTTACACAGCTCCCATATCTTCTCCAACATTAGGGCATTCCAACATTAATAAACCGACATGAGCGAAACTATGAAATCATCTTCAAAGATGTAAAAGGAAAGGTCAAACAAGTAAGTTATAATGAAAAAAAAGATTATTTAGACATTTATCATGCATACATGTGACATTAGGGTGTTTGTTTCCTAACAGGAGTCTCTTCAGACTCTCACCCTGGCGTCTATCGCTGGGGAGCTGCAGTCCTACAGTGAGGTGTGTGAAGCTCTCTCCACTCTGGAGGTGGCTCTCGGCTTCCTGGCCATGACAGGGGGCGAGCCCCACATGCAGCTCTCCCACTACCTGGAGGAGGTGCTGCAGATGGGAAACCAGGTGGCTGAGCACATTCTCAAGGTCGGCCTATAGAAGACACCGGTTGTTCTTATCAGTCTAGACTGTTTGGTTACAATTTTTGCAATATTTTTTCTAAATTCTGTTGCTTTTCGTGTCTAAATGGTTCATATTTTTGATTGAAATAAACAAAAGCTTAATTGCTGTGAATTGTTTATCTAGTCATGAGAGATTTTTTCTCCTATCATGTCTTGCAGACCTTGAGTATGTGTTGTTTGAAGCATTGTGTGGCGCTTTGGCAGCTACTGGCTTCACTCAAATCAGAGAACATGCTGCGACTCAAGAGGGTAAGTCGCTGTTTGATTTAAAATGATTTCATTGTTCCTGTTGTGATGACAAACCAATTAGAGTGGCAGTGTATCATTTTTTTTGTGTGTGTGTTTTCAGGATCCATTTGTGGGAATTTCAGACGACTACAAGCAGGTTCTGAGTGAAGACGAGCACCGCCTGCTGACCACTTTCTTCTCTGTTTGCAACGCTGACACTTTCTTGCTGGAGATGCACGAGTTCATGGTGCTGGTCCTCAAAACGCCCAATGCTACGGACACATACAAGCCTGACTGGGGGTAAAAACCATCTCAACTCTTTTTTTTTTTTCTATACCTGTTTAAAAAGTTAATCTAGATACATTTTGAAATAAACCCAAAAATGTATAACTAAAAAAATAAAAGCCCATCATGTAACATGAGTTGTACTGTGACCGAAAAGTATGAACATTTTGACAAATCTCCTTAAGGGGTAGCACAACAAGACAGTTGGAGGCTGACTCCACTCTCAGCCTGGATTTGAAAAATGCAAAAAAAAAAAAAAAAGGCGGGCTGAGCGGGGGAGGTGTGGTTTGGATCTGTGATTGACAGTGACTGTGAGGTTAGCTTGAGGTAACGTAGTTACGCTGCGTCTTCAATATAAGGAGTGGTACCGAGCAAAGCAGTATCTCCACAGAGATTTCTGTGGAGGTCGAGGATTTTCTCCTCCACCTTCTCCCGAGGCCGGCGCTCATGGTCCAGACCAAAGGGGACCCGTGTCTCAGTGGTAAAATGACGCTAGCATCATACGTTAATAAACAAGCTAACACTCCAGAGTGAAACTTTCATTGAAAATCCCATCTCCAGGATGGAGTTTACTGGATTCAATACCAATTACACTCAACCATCGTTTCTTAACTTCCAAGTCCACTGGAAAGTTGTACGAGCGAGTAGATTTTTGACGATGATGATGTGAGCAGAGCAGAGCAAGTTTAACAGCGACAAACGACGTCAACACAGAAACTTCAAAAAACGAGTGACTCTAAAAAGAACAAAAATCTGAAAGGATTTTATTATTGATAATAAGAAGACTCTGCAAGAAAATAATTTCTAACAGAACTGACTCCACAACCAACCCTGAGAACAACTTTGTCCAGAAAAAATCAGATACTGCCATTAGAACTAAATCAGCTTCACAAAGATTAGATAACAACCTAAAGAGCTCAAAGATCCAGATGGTTATAAGATCTCTGGTTGAGGAGCTGCAGCTCTCCAACATCTCAAAAGAATCATGACAGGAGCGGATTCACTATTTATTGGTTCACTTTTTGGACTGTTTTAGATGTATTTTATCTGGGAAGATTACAGAAAGGGATTGTTAAACTATGGTTGTGTGTAGCTGTCTGGATAAACACAATTACTTACGTTTAGACAAATGTTTAGATTGTTTCCCTTTTTCTGTTGGCTTACAAAACCGACCCCGGCCCCCCATCAGAGAAGAAGACAGTTATGTGGCCCTCATAAGAAAAAGTTTGGGGACCCCTCCTTTAGACTATGATTTCAGGAATTAAGAAAGTAGATTTTACATTTTCAAAAATTTGGCAAAAACCAACAGAAAGCATTTTGTAAAGCCTCATTTATAGAGGTCAACAGCGAAAAAAGTTGATTTAGTGTTTGGTTCCCTTTAAAATCAAGTCACTAAAACAGTCTGTTTCTAGAGACTTTTACTTAACTACTTTGCTCAAATAGAGGCTGAGGAGTTCAGCACCAAAACTGCTATTTCATGTAACTCAGCAAATTCTGAATACAGCCTTTACAATAATGAATATTAGACCACAGTATTTTTACAGGGAAATGTTTTCCTGATACATTATTAGTTCTGATTTAAAGTGCTTTATCTGTCTCTCACAGCCTAAAGGAAACCCTGGTGTCTTATATGGAACGCAAAGACCTTGACATTCCTCCGGATGTGGAGGAGCTCTTCCCAGAGCAGATATGCCTGAGTCATTATGTGGAGGCCTGGAAGTTCATCGTCACTTTCAAGCAGGAGCGCGCTCAGAGAGGATAATTCAGTTTGGGGTTGTTTTTGTTCTTCTGAATTCCCTTTTGCTAATATATATCTCAGATAAAAATGTTCCAAAAACTGTTAATAAATCATGTTTTTTGCACACATTCATACCAAAGAAATGTGCCTTTAAAGAGTATTTGTATGAAGATTTAAACCACTAGTCTTACTTTCTATAAGATTCCTCATGTATAATGTTGGTGAAATACATTTGTTCTGCTGAATTAGTTGTTTTCTTCTTATAATTTTAGATAGAAAATTGTGTGTTTAGCTCAGGTTAAATTTAAACAGAAACATCCGTTAAGTACTGTTTGGAAAAATATCTTGAGTATTTTGTCGGTGCCATTAATCACTATTAGAATTGATCCGTTGAATCCTTGATATATTGTTCATTCCATTGTTTCTTTTAATTTTTTGTAACTTTTTTTCTTTATATCTGTGGTTGAAGATGCTATTTTCATTCAGAAACATATTGCAGCAAAGTTGAAATTGAATTATATCATGTTAGCACATTATGGGTGCCTTTTCTCAGGATTATAATACTTTTTTTTTTTTTTAAATGATGAATGCACTCCAAAAAAAGCCTTAAGAACAGGAAGTTCCTGTAAAACTGAGGAAGAGTTGGAAGAAAGATATGTTTGTTTGCACTTTTTTGATGCAATAAAATTGCATGAGCCATAAATGTTCTGTGTTTACAATATGGATATTCTTTTAGCAAACTCAAAATAAAGGCGGCGTGTTCTTTCGACTTGTTACGCAACCGATCAGTCGTCTTGCTGTCCCCACTGCAGTTTAAAATCAGCAAAAACTGACCCTTTTCTAGTGAGAAGATTTCAGCGAGACCTCTAAGTAATATTAAATACTTGTTAAGCTTAATTAATCTTATATTTATAGATTTGCAACCTTTACCTTCAATGTGTTTACATGCATATTAAGTGAATCAGTATTTTCTGTCATTAGTTGCTTAAAGAAATCAGTACCTGACATTAATGTTTTAAAGCTTTATCAGTTTATTTTTCACATTTAAACAAAATGTCAGTTTCAACTGAAACGTTAACTAAATATCCGTTCTCACAGCAAGAAAAAATCCTCTTGTTATTATTGTACAGTTTTCAACAGCCCCAATAGTGCTCCGTAAAGTAATTACGCTGTATTTACAGATTGCGTCACTGCTGAGAGGCAGTGATGGCTGGACATGATGCAGCACTCAGGAAATGTCTGCGTGCCAAAGGTTTTGTGACATTTTGACCCTCTGTTGGTGGGAGCTCAATGTGTTTCTGATCAGGCTGATGGAAATGATACGGACAAGACAGCCCAAAGAATGCCGCTGGACAACTCCTTGATTCAATTTCCTCTATGCCAAGGTAGTGTTTAGCATAACAATGACAAATGGAGGCCTGTGAAAGTAAACCCAGCCAACGACCACCCTTTGGGAGTCTGCAGTAAGTAAACAAAATCTTCCAAAATACTTCGTTGCACTTAAATGAAATTAGAGCTATGAGCGTAAACAGGCGAAATGACCATTGAGCTGCATGTAGTGTTTTATTTCATGTTTACAGCCACCCCAAAAAAAAGGGGTGAGAAACATCCTGGGCTAGCTTGCCGCTCATTAGCGAAGAGGTACCATACGCAGGGTCAGTAAACACACCCACAAATGGGTCACAGGCATGATTTGTGCAGCTCAGTCTTGCAGAACAAACTTCACTTAGCAAGTTGAATCCATTCGCTTCCACTCGGGTAGGCTTCGGACCAGCGCTACAAAGGAAGGAGCACAATTATTTTTCAAGGTTATTTGTTTGTCCGTGTGTGCTTTGTCTTTGGTAACGAGCAACAAAATCAACATGCATGGTGGCTCACTGTGAACAGCATTGGTGTTGAAGCAAAAGTGCACATAAACTCTTCAAACCTTTAGTATTATTCATCCGCAGCAAACGATAAAGCTAGAGAAGCAGTAAGAACTCTATCAATATCCAAACACTGAAGTTTAGCTTTGAATCTCCACGGTGCCTCCAACCCTGGAGAAGTTTTGAGCTTAACCCTTTCCAAAACAGCCTCAGATATTCATCACGTTTACACATCGGGGATCCTATATCATTTGGGGGTCTTAGACTCCAGGGACGCACTCCTAGGAACAACTGCGGTGTGAAATCAGGACCCCGAAGCCCCCAAGAGACCAGGGAAAGCACGCCAGAAGGCTACTGGATTTTCCACCCAACCCTTTACTGAATGATATTTTGCTGGTGTTTTTGCTCTATTATCAACATTTTAATTGCTACGTTATACCATAAGGTCACGATGGGGTGAGAGCGCAGAGGCCAGACTCTCACGTTGCCCCGCCTGCTGCGCGGTGCTGCGATGGCGAGGAAAACCTCGCTGAGCACATCTGTGAATTATATTAGCTAATTGTGTGCACTTCTCCCGGCTCTCAACACTTGAGTTGTCCTCCAAGCAGAAGGAAGGAATTAAGAGCACTGCTGCCGTGTTGTTCTATTAAATACGTGAAGAAAAAATACAATTACTAGTTAAGTGGGAACATACCACTTGGGACTGTGAGCGGAGCAGCATTGTGAGATTTCACGTTTTAATCCTTATGCCACGTGCGTGGGCAAGCTTCCCAGTAAGCAGATGCAAATGGAAAAAAAGGAGTTTTTGCACATAAAGTATGCAAAATGAGTTTTGTGCAATTAAAAGTCAGATTTGCATCATTGATAAAGGTTGTTTTGGCACAAAGCGGAGCTCCCTGCTGAACTCACCTTGGCCCTTGAAAGCTTAACTTTACCTCCTTCATTACTCCAGCTTGAATTTCAGCACCAAACAGTCGGTTTACAGCCAGACGGCCCAGCTTTTGGACTCCAAAACAAAAATACCACATATTGAATCAAATTGTTATGGTAAGATGATAGGATGTTTGAGGAGCCACGGAATATGTCCGCCATTTCCTGAATATTAATAAGAAAGTTCTGTGTCTGGTGCATTTCATGTTGAAATGAACTCCTCACTGACTGGAAGGATGCAGATCAGTAAACACTCCAAGCTGCTCGTCTCCTCACACTGCATGGAGAATGGGAATGTGGTTGGTGTTTGGAGCCATGATCAGTCATGGACCTTTCAGATGATGTTTTTTGACCTGCCTTTCTTCCACACCATTGAAAGTGTTTCTTTAAACAAACATTTTGGAGCATAAAACATAAAAAAAAACATGTGCTCGATAGATTTTTTGCTGTAAAAATGCTTCTTGGCCGTGTTGTTGGAAAGCTTTTTTTTGTTGTTGTTTTTTTAAACTGTGCCACATTTGTTAAAAAAAAGGGTGTATTTAGGGTTTAGCAGGAGAACAGAATAAGTGGGATGGGCCCATGAAAATATTTTTACAGTATTGTTATTTAATCTTCATTTTTTCTAGTAAGTGATGACACCTGATTGTTGACTGTTCTGGACTGGACCTAATGTGACACATTATTTAATGCACTATATAGTCTGTTTGCCATTCTCTAGTGCTGTCTGAATCTACAGTTTCAAAGTCTGCGTCTGCGAAAAACCAGTGTGCATCGATGTTCACTAAATTAGCTAATATAGACCACAATGCATTGCGGTTGAACAATTTTTGCCAGAAAAAAACGTGTTTAAATGTAATTTTTAACAAACCATCCACATTTTCCTCATCATAATAAAGTGGAGTCACAAATAGATGTCGTAAAATGTTCGTATTAATTTTATTTTTACTTGAAATCAGTGATGTTATATCTGGCGTTTAGCAAAACGGAAGAAAAGTACTGAGCATCGTGTCCGAATTGCTTTTAAAATCGATGGAATTAGATAGTTCCGCACTATATAGTTATTTTAGAAAGTAGGGATTAGGGGGGGAATTTGGACATAGGCAACAATTATAAAATTGAGTGCGCTTGACATTACCCATAAGTGTATGAGAAAAACCAGTATACATCAATGCTCACTATGTTAACGAATAAGACCACAATGCATTGTGGTTGAACAATTTTTGCAAAAAAAATATGTTTAAATGTAATTTTTTAACAAACTATTAACATTTTCATCATTAGAATACAGCAACAAAAAATAGACAAAGATAAAAAGCCGAAAAATGTTTGTATTGGTTAGATTTTCCCTTTGTAAAATTGAGGATATATCCGTAGGTCAGAAAAAAAAAGTAAGAATACAGTCCGAGTTGCTTATAAAATCCAAGGCACTATATAGTCCTGCACTGTATATTTGTTTAGTAGTTAGGGATTAGGGGGAATCCGGACTTAGCCACAGCATCCTCACACTGCTGCTTTATAAAATGATACAGCTTTTCTTGTCCTTTTCAACCTTTCTTTTTTTTTGGTATAAAACCCCCTCCAAACTGAAACAATTGTTTCACGCTGGTTTTGTGCAGACTTCTGGGAAATTTCTAGGGCACTCAATTTTCCAATAGTAGATTTGCAAAATGGCGAACGCTCTATATAGTGCAGTAAGTAGTGAGTAGTAAAATCATCCAGACACAATCAAGGTTTGCAGAGCAATATGGCTGCAAAATGTTTGCCCAGACTGCACACAGCCAGTCGTTGGTCTCATGGAGCTGCCAGAAGGCCTACCCCTGTTGCCCCTCTCTGCAAATAGGATGCGATCCCATTCATAGCAATGTGTGACCAAGGTAGTGACCACCATGTGAAGAAAGTACCACTGTTTGTAATCTGCCAATATGTTTGATGCAACATTCACACCTGTTAGGCATGTTCTTGAACTTGATGATGTTCCTGAGGATGCGAGACGTGCCAGAGGCGAGGTCCACTCCCAGAAACAGGAACACCAACAAGGAAGGAACAACACATGAATCACACTGCACCAACAGAGGCATGCAGAACTAACTGAGAAATAAATAATAAAGAATACTGGAATTCTGGCTGGACACAAACCACAGATATTATTTCAATTTAGTATGATCAATTTCAAATTGGTTGGCCCCTCCAAAAATGAAAAGGGATGCCATCCTTACAACACTACCAAATATGAGCCCCTGATTGGTCAGAATTCAATGGTTTAACTTTTAAAGAATGTTCAGTTGTAGGTCATTTTGTATGTAGAGCCTAAAAACGGGTTTTAAAGTGTGTGTAGCAATGCATGAACCCAAGAGTTTGAGTTAATTGACTCACACACTTTAATGGTCACTTGATGTGTGTTACCAAGGGTGTTGTGAACGTTCAGTTTACATGATTGTAAACTGTACCTATAGTCTGCATGATTTTATCTAAAAATTCTTGAAATGTTACAGTAAATCCCACCATAAGTACAGGATTAATGTCATCCAATTATATGAAAGCACAAACCAAAGATTTCAGAAAAAAATCTGCTGAAAGGGAGAAAATATTTGCTTCTTGGCAAACCCCGTCCAGACTTATATAATGCGATTCCCCCTCTGTCTGTCTTCTTTGTTGTCCTGTCTTTTTCCCTCAGCTTGCTTCCCCTCACACTCCACTTCCTAGCTTTCTTCCATCCCTCTTTTTTCCTGGATGTGCTTTGTTACCTGGCTGTGAATAGATAATGACTGTGCGAGAGGTTTTGTTTACCATGGATACAACAGGATTAGTGTGATTACTGCTGGTGCCAGTGTTGTAACAAGCCCGGGAAGCCTTTCACTCTGCGAGGAGGTGCTGACAGTCATCCTCTGCAAGATTAGAGGATATTTTTTTCCACCTTGTGATGAGAGACTTCAAAAAATGAGCGGCAGAGCCTCAGAAAGCGTCCCGGTCCCCCCGCCTCATTGTTTATTATAGACACCAGTTCCCTCTTCCTCCAGAGCTGCATTAGCTTTTGTCTAGATGCAACTTTTTGTGCTAGCTCTTACTTTGACCTTTCACATGGTAATTCCCTGTTGTCTGCAGGAGCTCTGAGAGGGAGATGGGTCCCCCACCTCCGTCTAAGCTCTCCCGTGGTCGGGGCCCGAGATGGTGTTCAGTTTCGCTGATCTTCTCGTCTTGGCCCCAGCACAAATAGACAACACCCTCTCTGATTGCACTTGATAATATTTATCCTTCATTATAATTCCACAGATAGGGATTCCTGAGCAGAGTACAGTGGCAGAAGACAAAGTAGGGAGGACAGGAGCCCACAGCTATGCTTCCCTGAAGTGGAACCAACAACTGCTCTCCTCAGCACTCGTGCAAAACAAGCTATGTGGCCATTAAGAGCTCCGTGCAACTGAGGATCACTGAGCTGTATATTTGTCCTTGTGATGAGAGCATACATCGCCATGGTGAAACACAACACCCCCTAGTATACACAACAGTGTTCCATGGGAGGAGTGGGCATAGTTTAAATAAATCTGGGTTTTGTTGGCAGCTTTAACCCCTGAGATGAAGCTACGTCAAACGTATATGATAAAGACTCGGTGAGAAGAAAAAATAGACTATCGAGCCAAAAACTGGTCAAGAAGTTGTACAGAATATTCAGGTATCGTGACAGATTCTCCTTAAATTTCCTTCATTTAGGTCTAAAAACCAAATTGGCGTGATAGCGCTGATGTAAGAGCAAGAACAGAGAGAACAACAAATCAGCGGGGGACGTCCACAAGTTTGTGTTATGAATGTACATTAAATAAAAAGTTACCGGCCAATGCAAATATACATACTATACAATATAGTACATCATATAGTATTCCATTGGCTTGTCATAGTGTTTACACTTCAGGATAAATGGCTCTACAGGCTTTGAGCTGCATGACTGTAAAGACAAAAATGTCTGGCTTCTCTCAAACATGGCGGAACATGATGGCACTTTTTGGTGAAGCTTAAATGACATAAATGATAAATTATTGCTTACTTTCAATTTTTTTAATATCATACAGTGTTACATGGATTCTCAAACGGAGAACTTCTAACAAAAATGTTCAGATCATTAACATTGAAACATTGTTCTACTTCTTCTGGAGGGTGTTTCAGTTTGGCCACTAGGTGGCGATTGTGCTACAACATTACACTTTATTCCAGAAGAAGACAGTTTGATCAAAAAACGATGTTTTAGACCACAAATGATTACTTTAATAACATTTTCCTTAAAAAAGTTTGGAAAATTCCTACCTGTGAGTAAATAAAAATGTTCATTTAGTCAGCAATGTATGTCAACCGAGCGTTAGCATTAGCTGTCCTATGGAAAAGTCCATTAAACGTTAGCATCAAACTAGTGGACTTTAGCTTTATGTGCTAATTTGATTTCTATTTTTATGAACCATATTTTGATCTATTAAGCTTAAATCGATTCAGATCAATTAATTGATTTTATAAGCCCAGCACTAATTTACAGTATTGTTTATACAATACTTTTAATTTATTTTGCACATTTTACTTATTTTCAATGTAGAGAAATGTAGCTGTAGCTTTTAAACTTTGCTTTTTTATTTACTTTTTTCAATAACTCATGAAGTGACTCGATAAAATTAAATTATAGCATTTAATTACATAATAAAATCAGTAAAATGTAGCTACAGTATAGATAATTATTACGAATCTGATATATGATGTACAACAAAAGTAGTAAATCTTTTCCCTAACTCGTACGAACTCCATAAAAAAAAATCATGTGGAATTCACCACACATCAGGGGTGGGCCAAATATGGCCCGAGGGCCATAAGTGGCCCGTTTAACTTTTTAGTCTGGGCCGCCATCAATTAAATACAAATAATCCTTAATAATGTTTCATTTTCCCTGTAACTCTGGTGTGTCTTAGATTGGTACTCGACAAATACATTAACCTTTGTCTAAAGGTGCAGAAAGTTATTCTGCATTCATGTGTTGTTGAAAGATTTGTTGTTTTTTCTGACGTTCTTGTGTGTTTTTCGAGTCAGACAGACATTTTTCCAGTCATTTAAATACCACATAAACTTAGCACCTCTATAAGTTTGTGTTTTTCCCTGAGGGACATCAACCCATCAGTGCAATTGTCTCTAAAATGAGAGCAAAGGCCACAAATTTTGAAATACACACTCAAAATTGTTCTGTTTTTAAGTAATTTCTAATTAAATTAAAGCAGGGTTTTAATGATTCCATATTGTTGCTCTTTCTTATGAGGTGGACTACAGAAACAGTCCATGCATCAGTGTATGGTTTGGCCCTGTTGTCAAATTTTAGAGACCTTTGTGGTCCACAAGTCTAAAAGTTTGCCCACCAAACACATTTCTGATATGTTTCTGTTACACTGATGTCATACTGATGTCACCATAGGTTCTTATAGGTCAAGTTAAAGGAAAACACAGTTTTTGCTCAGATACAGTGTTTTGAGCCAATCACCTAAAGATAAGTGATGGAAACAATATCATATCCTTTATTTACTTGTGTTTGCTTTCTCAATCCTTCCATCCATTTTCTAAACCTACTTTTGTCCTATTTGGGGTCACAGGAATTCTGAACCTTACTGAGCCATTGGAAGCTGAGCCAGGGTACACCCTTGACAGATGATGACAGAGATGATACTGTCTCTTCACCTAAAGCTAGAGTCTAAAACAGCTTGTTTGTTTACAACTCTCTCTATGGTCTTACACCCAAGTAAATCTCTGCTATTTCCATTAAAGATTTGGAACAGTTTCAGGCCACAAGTCTGAAAATGTTTAAGTTTAGACTGAAAACTGCCTTATTTAGCAATGCGTATTAAAATGGGAACTACTTTACGCGTATGTTTTTATTGATTTTTAAATGTATAACTTTTAAACTTGTTGATTTTTATGATTTTACTTCTGTTTTATCAATGATTTTTATTCTCTTTTGTAATGTTGCATATTTATGTACAGCACTTTGAATTGTCTTGGGTAGGAATTGTGCTTTATAGGTAAAATTGGAGCCAAATTTTCAGGTTTATTGCTGAACATGTTTCAAATAAGTTGGATTTTGCTTAAAGAAAAAGAAGAAATTGAAAAAAATGTTGTTTTTGTCATCAATATTGAGGCCGAGATGTTCTAAAGTCACATTTTACCAATCAATCCATGTTCCCGCCCTCCACTGGTATTCATTAGGGTGGGGTGGGCAGAGTTCCTCCTTGATATAAAGTGCAGGTTAAAGAGTGCAGCTCTCCTGGAGCTGCTTTTGAGGGAGCCAGCTGGAAAACTTCTGCACAGCTTTTATTGGAAACAAGCTTTCACTACCTGCTCCTGGTTAATCATTCTGTTATGGATGGAATATTATCATCTCAATGACTTAAAAAAAGAAGATATTGCTCATAGGGGACTCTTTTTTCCTCCATTTGTTGTATTTGGAGGTGGGTCAGCGTCAGCCTATAGACATCGAGTTACCATCTTCTCTGGATTTAACTACAAATCCTCTCCCATTATGTTTCCAGAGCATCTCTCCCTTTGCTGGTCAGCCAGTATCCAGCATCGAGTATCAGCCTGTGATTTGTTGGTTGTCCTGGCAATTAGGGATGGCATTAGAGGAATGAGGATTTTCTAACAGAGGAAGTAGGTGGAAATAATGAGGGGAAGGAACGGCTGCCAGACTCTGATTTTTCACTCGCACACATAGAGAGATCTGTGTGGAGTGTTGTTACTGGCACACTTGATTTTGGGCAAGTCAGCAGCACTCTGTGATGCCCAGGAACGACATGAGTGTCATTTCCTGCCAGGGGCACTTGCTTCATTATTACTGCTGCTCACTGGCAGCTCCCCACCGTTCCGTCTCTTATTTCCAGAATGAAACGTGTATATTTTTCTTTTGTCAACAGCAACAGTTTTCTGGGCAAATCAAGACTGGAAGTTAAAAAAAAAAAAAAAAAAAACTCTAGAATGAAATGAATGAAATAACCAAATCAGACTATTCATAAATATTCCTTAAAAGTGCTCCTGGCTTTGAAAAATCACTTGTTTACTCTACCTTAAAAGGCAGAAAGAGGAAAAAAGGATATATTTCCACACTATTTACGTAACACTTGCACAACCAGCACTGATTAATTACCTGATATCTTAAATTACATGACATTTAGATAGTGATAACAGGAGGGTCACATGGAATTAAACATTGCAATTAGGTGTTCTGACTAAAATTGATGTTGTTGCATCAATAATAAATCTGTGTCGACTCTCTTAAGTGAAAGAAATTGGTCTGATGAGGCTGTTTTTTGGCTGAACTCACTGCAGTCCTGCGCTTTTCTGTACGCTTTTTGGCACATACAAACTCAATCACTCTTTCAACAATTCAAGCAATTTTGGTATCAAAATGTTCAACTCTTTCAACACATTACTGCTAGTACTTTTGGTAATTATAAACTTTATAGTTTTTAAAATATTGAGCAAAATATGACCCTAAGGAAATGACAAGAAATTGCTCAAATCTTTTAAAAACTTTTTGCACTTTCAGCTAGAGACACAATTTATACTTTAAAATGTTCAGCAACAGCTATTTTTAGGGTAATTTGGAGTGTAGATTTCATTTTTTTTTTTTTTTTTAATTGTAGATTTCAATTTAGCAGCATGCTAGCTTTTTTTGGGACTAATTTAGACATTTTCCAGTTTTTAAGGCTAATTTGGAGTTTAGCTAATTTTGGCAAAATTTGACATTTTCTCCTTTTTTTGATAATTTCAGGTTCCGCTAAAATTTTAGCATTATGCTGGCTGTTTTGGCTAATTTATAAATTTTTCCAGTTTTTAGGCTTGATCTTATTTTTACAAAATTAGAAATTTTTTCCATTTTTTTTCCTTTTAAGACCCAGTCTCACAGGATTTAATGGCCTTATCACGGGTAAAAAAGTTTGAAAATCTGCCACACACACTTAGTCGCACCAACTTTATGCATGCTCATGGAATTGCAGTGATACAGACACCGGAGTCCATTCCTCTGCCCCTCCTCTGCCAGAGCACTCCTTGAGCGCGTCTTACCATGATCAGCCGCTAAACAGCCGCTGTAAGCAGCGATACAAGCGCAGACTGGCTGGGGAAACGGCCGTTCTGCAGCTACGCACGAGCGCGGAATTTCGACGTCCACGCACATCTGCCGGCGTTTGCTGCACGGTCCGATTTCGCTCTGAAACTGCTGTCACACCACCGTTTCACAGATCGCTCGGCGGCTCCACTGGGACCACACGCAGTCACCCACGGTCTCAATTTTTGTGCAGTTGAAAAATTATTTACGCATCCAAACACGCGACCAAATTCTGCACCGCGTGTATGCGCGTCGATTCCCCAGCCGCATATTGCCCGTTGCACTACCAGTCCACTACTAACAGCGTCTGTACGCCGAGGATGACATTTTTTTCATGCTCCAGCCGTGATATGCCTGTGTAAGCCAGTGGGACCGGGCCTTTAGGATAATTTTAACTCATTTAGGCAAAATCATATTTTTTTCCCCCAGTTTTAATGGCTAATTTTGAGTTTAGCTTATATTTTAGCATAATGCTAGCTTTTTTTGTGGCTTTTTCCAGATATTCTCTGGCAGATATGTTTCCAACTATTTGGGCTAATTTACAGTTTAGCAAATATTTTAGTATTATGATAGCTATTTTGGCAAAATTAGATATTTTTTTCCATTTTTTTAGGGCTAATTTGCAATTTAGCTAGAATTTCAGCAAGCTTTAGGCTTCAGCATTTTCAGCTATCAGCTCTAGCATCTTCAGCAGCCACATTCAGCTTACAGCATTCAGACTACCATTATCTCAGGTAATGCCATATATCTAGTCTGATTTAATCTGCATTTTTTTTGTAGCACTAGAACTCTTTGAAAATCAGGAATCCATTAAAACTGTAAAGATTTTGCTTATTTTGTAGCAAACGACTCCTACATGAAGGGTTAAGACTCCATGGTCACAGCTGAGCATCAGTATTCCTCGGTCATCAGTGACTTGGCTCGGTCCACTACCCAGCCGGCGGTGCGAGCTGCCTGCCAGCAAAAGACTGATGGCTGCCACAAACAGCTGCAAGCAGGCCTGATTACATAACAAGTGGATGTGTTTGCAGCTCACGCACTAAATCATAACAATGAGACCTCCAAACCGCTCCTGTTGCTCTTTGTGTTTTGGACGAATGTTATCGGTTGTGGAAGGAAGTACCCGGAAACTTCAGAGATTGTGCAGCAGGGGCCCTTGGGAGGAAGTATTAAGGCCGGGACCCCTTGATCTTAAGGTATCTCTGTGAGGGCTGCTTGTTGCTCGAGCAAATCCAATCAACCATGAGCCCTCGAAATCTGCAAGATAGCCTTTTGTGCAGAGGTGCCGATTACAGTTGTTGCCAAAAATCCGTTTATCGGCTTCATGCAGAAAACTAAACTTCTCCGAGCTGAACAGAGAAGCAAAAAAAGGGAGGATGTGATAACCTAGGAAGGCCTTCAGTCCACACAGATAACAGTTTCCTAACTGTGAGATAACCAAGGTCAGCTTATCATTGTAAAGAAAATTTGTTCAGCTGTTAGTCCAAGTGGAATGAGGACTTTAAATTCATATTTTTAGGCCACAGAAGTAAATACATTTGTTTGCAAATTACATTTTTTTAGTCCTAAACACAGCAAAAAACATTAAGAGTCCTCTTTATTACAATGACCTTTCAGATTCAAGTTCCTCCACTGAAAATAGATTCAAGACAACAAAATATCCAGATGTCGATGCAAATTCCATATGCAGATGTTACTCCTCTCTGCTTCACTTAATTTATTGTAATTATCAATGGGTTATATATCTGCCTTTTAAGTATTTTTCACCCCCACTCAGAAAACAAGTCAATTGAAGGAGAGCAGATAAGCAGTTTGTTATTTTAAGGACATTAAGACACATCAGCGGTTCACATCTTCTGGGTCAAACGCGGGGCTCAGCAGCTCTGAGTCAGGCCCGGCGAGTCAGACCTTGACACCGGACCAAAACCTGCTCAGCCATGTAAATCTCTGACATATATTATGCAGATGATGTCTGGAATAACATTAATAAATCTGGTAAAGGGCAAGGTGGAAGGAAAGGAGGTGGCTTATGGAAAAAAAAAAAAAAAGAAACGAGACAAAACTGGAGTATTTCATTTTGTCTTGTGGCGAAGGCTCGGCATGTGCCTGCCTTACATCACGGCGTGATGACTTTACCATGCGGTCCCCTCATCCCCTTCAGATCCATCCGTCTGTGAGCAGATAAGCAGACAAAAAAGGGTCAAAGTTCACGCTAAGGAGGCGTTTAACATTGTGACTGTTTCAGACCCTCCGGTTGTGGGGGGCATCGCTTCTCAGTTTATGATGTTTAGACTGACGTGCAACACATTAGCTTTTCCAGCTGATGGGTGAGATTCTATTGATCTGTTTCACTGCACACGCGTAAATCTGTCGTTTCACCTCTGAGTTCGATGGTGCTGTCACAGATTTATGCCCATCCATTCGGTAAATTTCTCTCCTGCAATCCTTGATCTGTGAATGCCGTTCATCTTTCTGTTTCTTTTCACTGACAACACACATTACTCCCCGTGGATCAAATAAATCTCAATGCCGCTTGTAGTAAAACAAATGTTATGTGTGGGTATATTACAATGCAGTTTGAATTATTTGTTGTGAAGATGTTTCTAATTCCAACAAACTTCTGTTAAAGTCCTTTTTCTAGAGTCATCAGCGTAGATGCGGAAAGGCTGTCAATAGTAATTCCTTATGGCAGAGTCTTCCGAGGTGCCGCTGACGGACTGTTTGCTTGGACTGTGCCCCTGCGATTGAGAGGTGATGACTGCCAGAGGGAAACTGGCCGCCACTGCCGGTTCCAGCAGGTGTGAATGTCTCACCAGCCCGGCGTCTTTAGCTGAGCCATGTGGAACGGCACATGTTCAGCAGCTGCACCAGGAGAAAATGTGTTTATGTGTATCCTCGCGGTGCGGCGGTGGGATTATTCTCTGTGGGAGGAAGCTCTGTATCCATCGCCTTATTTTTTGTGAGTCTGTCAGCACCTCGGCTCCTCGGGGTTTCTGTGCTCCAATATAGTGGACCTGTGTGTCAAATAAATTCTGCTCCTGAGGGTGAAAGTATAGCAAAGAGCATTAGGGTTCATGTGCAGCCGCAGTTTTGCTCCTAAACGATTATATTCCCGTGTATGTCCTTTTCAGAAGAAAACTAGTAGGACCTGTTGCTGTTTCTCTAGCGAGTGATATCAGTTTCATGTACAGGCGATTTATCAACTATCCACCAAAATAATAAATAGTAATCTAAGATACAGAGTCAACCACAATTTACAATTCATGTTAAAGCTACAGATGATAAAACTGGAAAAAAAAGATTTGCTGCTAAACATTAAAGACTCACTTTGATGAAAATTGTGTTTTGCTGTTTTTCTCATAATGGAGGACATTTGTAAATAAAATTAGGCAAATAAGTCAACATTAAATAAAATTAAAGTTATAATCGGCTCAATAGCTCCAATATTGCTGGCTATTTTTTTGTTGCACCGCTAGTATGGAGAGAAAACACTATCACCCAGATTTGTGCGTCCGTAATTCTTGATTTGTACATAACTTTGGATTTGCATAATTCTTGATCTGTAAGTACAAAAATGTTAAAATTCAATTTAACACAAAATATAATTTACACACGCACAACTTAAAATTACAACAGCTTGAAACCAATTACATGCACAAATCTTTAAAAAAGTACACACAAATCGCTTGTTGCACACATAGAAAACCACATTTACGCACAAATCTGATTTGAGAGTCTTCACGTCTCAGAGAAAGTAAAGATTTGTGTGAAAGTGATGAACTTGACATTTTTCGATTTTCACAAGTCTGAGTCTCACATCAGATTTGTGCATGAATCTGGTTTTGTGTGTGCATGACAAGCGATTTGTACTTAATTTTTTAGAGATTATTGCGTATGGTTAGTTTCAAGCTTGTGTATATCTTTAAGTTGTGCATGTGTAAATTGTATTTTTTGTTTTTTTAAATTTCATAATTTTTTAATGAAGCACAAAATGTATTGTATGATTAACAAATCAAGAATTATGCACGCACAAATCCAAAGTCATCCACAAATCCAGTTACCCACAAATCCAAAGTTGCACACAAAACAAGAATTATGTGCGCACAAATCTGGAGTTATCCACAAATCAGGAATTATGCACACACAAATTCAAAGTCACACACAAATCCCGAATTATGCATGCACAAGTCCAAAGTTATGCACAAATCAAGAGTTACAAACGCACAAATCGGGGTGATACTATTTTCTCTCCATACACTAGTGTTAGGTTGAGATTGTGAGGGACTTTAAGTCAGCAGTAAAGAGTATAAACAATGGGATGATGGGAAATTGAGTCATTTTAGCTCTGCACCAACAGCCCACCCACAACTCAGGTGCAAATTTCTAATGAACTCCTGCCGTTCTGCAAAAACTATAACCTAAAAAAACAACATTTGAATTTTACAAAAAACGAAAACATCATGATCACAGTTAAAAAACACTTTTATCTGTTTTTTGCCAGTTAATGCTGGACTTTTTTTTTATTTTTCTTCAGTTTTTTCCATTTATAGACTGTGCATAATGAATATTCTGTAAGCATTCAGTATGAAAATGTAACTCTCGGACACGTCACCACAGCATCCCACGCATGGAGAGGTCTGGAGAGCATCTCCACAGGCTTTTCACCCCAAAGACTTTCCGAAGCATCACATCCGGAGGGAGGCAGAGCGCGCCAAAAGATGATGGCAGGCCTGCGGTGGGACAGCATGAGGTAATCGGTGCTCTGCGGGACTCCTCCTCTCATTTAGGGTTTGGCAACAAGTCCACAGAGTGACAGAAGGCTTTAAGGACTGTTTTTCTGTCCTTTCTTCTTCCGTGTCAACCGCTTTGATTTCTCTCCAGACTTGACCGTCAGCATCCGCCAGTTTTGACGTCAATATATGGCTTTGATTCTGTGAAAAATAGCTTTTTGCAAAAATTAGTAGGACGCATGCATTATTATGAGCAGTTACATAACAAGCAGCCAAGTTATGACAAACTATGATTATTTTGATCCCCGAGCAGCATGGTGAATTGATTTACTCGCCCAGTTCCATGCAGATTTAATCATGACCTTGCTGTTTTCTAACTATTGACTGACTCACTGACTCACTAAAGCTGTTTATCTGATAGTTGGATCTTAATTCTCTATGAACCTTGAAATCTCCAGTTCTTACTGAAAGAAAGCATTTCATATTCCCTCCCCCTTAAACATCTGTTGAGGTTTACTTTAGTTCTGCCTGCTCTGTTCGTAATTGTCATGTGGCCTTTCCGAGGTTGAAATAATGATCCGCCTGAGCATAAACTATATAAACATTAACTGTATTGTTAAACTACCACCTAAAGTAAACACTGTAAAGGAAATTTAATGAACTAAAATTGAGGCGAAAGTGATTTACTCCCTCACCCCCCTCAGTCTGCAGTACCTTTGCTGATCTTGTGATGGCAACCTGGCTCCACTCACACTGTGGTTATTTAACAGTTTTTTTTTTTTTTTTAATGTGCTCTTGTCCGAGCATGTTCTGTCCAGGAAAAGGAGTATTACAATAAGTTTATTAAGATGTATTGACACCAGATGTGCCTTGCTTCTGCTCTGCACGCGGGGCACAAGGGTTCACATACTAATTAGCAATCTGACCGGCCACTGCAGCCGGTCTGCAACATATGCACGAATGACCACATGCATGCATGAACATCTGCGCAGTCATTCGTGTGTCAAACTGGCACCGATTCAATCAATTCATTCCCTTGAAGAGCGAAAATATGGATAAAAAGTTTGACCAAAAAGTGCTATTATTTATTTATTCATTAAATTGAAATATGGAACAGGAATAGCATCAAACATTCTGACCTCCTGATAACATTTCTGCAGAGCTGTCATTCACATTTAATAAATCTGTGCATGATTTTTTTTCTGTTTTACTACTTTTTTTGAACACAGTTGTAAACTTTGTCTGATTCTACAACTGATGCCTGTGTTAGGTCAAAGGTTATCTGCTAGAGCCGTCGCTGTCAGATGATGTCACCGATAACCTCCAGAGGTTGAAATGTCTGCAGAAGGTTTATGCTTGCAAAAGTCTCTGCTTGTGTTCAAACATTTTGGTTATTTTCTGAATGCTTATTAACAGTTTGTTAAAAAGTGTTTACCTTATTATATTAGAATATAGTTTTTAGCACTCACATGTACAGAAATTATTAAACTAAACCTTTCATTTACACATTGTCAGTACCTTGCAACAAAGTGTTGCCCCACTAAAAGATTTACTCGAACAAAATGTTCAGGATACTCAGCAAGATGTCTTTTATTGCTCGTAATGTGGGCTAAAATCATTTGTTCAACAGTAGTTTAAAACCTCCTCAGCTTCTTGCAGGCAGAAGGGGGTTGAGACTTGGCCAGTGTTAAAACAGCAATGCGGGCCCAAGGTGCCATTAGTGGCTGTGGAGCAGCTGGAAGTGATTCCAAAAACATGGTGAGGAGAAGGCTGTTTTAAACCGCATAGTTTCGAGCTGGTTTTCACACTGTTAGTGAGTTTACAAGTCATGGCTTTCGCTCAGCCAGAGAGCGTCTTTGTTTGTATTCAAAGACGAAGACAACGGCGCTGAATTAAAGATGTGGAGCCACAGTTTTATGTTCGACACGCCAGCACAGCTACTGTATTGGAGGTGTTAATAGGCTTATGGAGGGTATATGATCCCACATGGAGGGTGAAGGAAGGCCATCTGCTTCCTGTCTCTGACCCATGGAGTTTGTTTTGGGTGCCCAAGGCACATTTTGGCAAATTGAGTTTTAACTACTTTCATCTTTTTTTACACTTTGCCCATCATTTTTATGTTCAGTCCTGACATAAACTTAATTTAAGCTAATGCAATTACTTATTTATGGGTAAAGATAATAATAAATCTAATCTAAGACTGAACTTTGTTTAAACGTGTAGAGAATAATTCAATGCTTTTTCAATATTTACCGTTACTGATCCATAAAGGTGTTTGAAATAATATGCTTCTAGAGTGAAACTAAAACTTTTCTGTCCTCTATTACAGTTGCAATTGTTAAATCAATAAACCCAGGAAGCCAACTGAAGCCCATGAAGACCAACAAAAATGTAAAATGTTGGGGATTTTGTTTCATAAGATGTTTGCCTTTATTTATTAAAAAAATGTAAGTTTTCCTCTTTTCAGAATTCAAAGGGAGTAGTATAAAACTTAAAAAAAAAAACACACGAGTTTTCTCAAATTGGCAATTTTAACCCCCTCCTTGAACCGCCACCTTAACGTGGTGGAGGGGTTTGAGTGCTTGAGTGATCTCAGGAGCTATGCTGTCGGGGGCTTTTGCCC